>NC_053438.1:27714229-28314229 GCF_007990345.1 Gossypium hirsutum | reverse complement strand
TTATTTTTTAATTTATATTTTAAATATGTTCTTATATAATTGTAAAAGAGATAATAATAAATTTGTTTAGGGTTTTTAGTTTAGGGTATATGATTAATTTAAGATTTAAGGCCAATTTAGGAGTTTATATTTTAAGGTTTAGGGAGTATGGATTTAGGGATTATAGATTAGGGATTATGGTTTAATTAAGGGTTGGCTAGGATTTAAGGTTTAGGGGTTAGGAGTTTAGGGGTTAGATGTTAGTGGTTAAGAGTTAGGGATTTAGGGTTTCAAGGGTCGAGTTAGGGTTTTGGGTTTAGATTAATTTTTTATTTATATTTTAAATATTTTCTTATATAATTGTAAAAATGTATAATTTAAGGTTTAAATTATGCCTTGAGAGAGATATATATAATAGATAGAGTACTTAAATATTTATATCCCTTCAATGGTTAATTTAGGCGGGTTTAATAAGATTAAGGTTTAATTGAAATTTGGAATTTTATACAATTAATTAATGCTTTTATATTTAAAAAAAAATTTGAATCTAAACCATTTGATATATTTAAATATTAGCTTAAATAGAATTAATAAATAAGTTAATTTTATTAATTAATAAATAAAATTAAAATAGAAAAATAAAAATGAAATAAAACCCCTAAAACTGTTAATTTTATCTAATTTATTATAAATATTACTTAAAGGAAACTAATAAATAAGTTAAAAAAATTATTATATAACATTTGATAATTTAGGAGAGGACCAAATTAACAAATATAATTAAATTAAAATAAAAAATAAAAATGAAATAAAAACACTAAAAATTATAATTTTATCTAAAATTTATAAATATTAGTTAAAACACTAAAATTTATAATTTTTACTACTATATATTATAAATATTACTTAACAAAACTATGGAATACCAAAATGGCACCGTTTCAATAGAAAATTTGATTTGATAGTGGCGTTTTCATTAAAAACACCGCAATAAACGAGACATTAGCGGCGTTTGGAACAAAAACACCGCAAAAAATTCTTAATTTTATAGACAAAACGGCGTAGCTTTAGGCTGCGATTTTAATGGCTTTAGCGGCGCTAGGAGAAAAACGCGACTAAAGGTGCACATTAGCGGCGTGTTCATCAACACGCCGCAAAGTTGGGCTGTGGTTTAAGCAAAACGACACCATTTTGTCTGGGCATTTGTGGCGCTACTGTAAAAACGCTGCAAATTTTCAATCTGTTGTAATTAAGAGCCGTCGTTTTTGTAACCCTCGAAATTATGGACTATTTACCTTAAATACAATTAATAAATAAGTTAATTTTATTAATTAATAAATAAAATTAAAATAGAAAAATAAAAATGAAATTAAAACACTAAAAATGTTAATTTTATCTAATTTATTATAAATATTACTTAAAGGAAACTAATAAATAAGTTAAAAAAATTAATATATAACATTTGATAATTTAGGAGAGGACCAAATTAACAAATGGAATTAAATTAAATTAAAAAAATAAAAAAGAAACAAAAACACTAAAATTTATAATTTTTACTACTATATATTATAAATATTACTTAACAAAACTATAGAATACCAAAATAGCACCGTTTCAATAGAAAATTTGATTTCATAGTGGCATTTTCATTAAAAACGCCGCAATGAACGAGACATTAGTGGCGTTTGGAGCAAAAACGGGGTAAAAATTCTTAATTTTATAGACAAAATGGCGTAGCTTTCCGCTACCATTTTAATGGCTTTAGCGGGGCTAGGAGAAAAACGCCACTAAAGGTGCGCATTAGCGGCGCGTTGATAAAAATGCCGCAAGGTTGGGCTGTTGTTTAAACAAAACGACATCGTTTTGTCTGGGCATTAGTGGCGCTACTGTAAAAACGCCGCAAATTTTCAATCTGTTGTAATTAAGACGTTGTCGTTTTTGTTACCCTCGAAATTATTTCTGCTTCCAAATTTCCCCATACTCGAAAACCTTGGTTCTATTCCCCTCCCTATTTTCCCTAAAATTCCCCCAAATCAAGAACCCTAGCCTACTGCCCTCGATGACCCGAACCTTTCCCAAATCTACTGCATTGTCGTAGACCGTCCCTTCTGCTGGTGCTCGTCTATCGTCGCACTCGTGGATCGTCGCAGGCCTCTACCGTCACACTCCTCTGTCGTCGGAGAAATCGGTAAGATTCTTTTATTTTTCTCAAAAATCATCCGGTGGTCTTGAACAATGTTTTACTCGTTTATTTCTCAGAAATCGGTAATTTTGTCTCAAAAAATATTTATACCCCTTTCGGTCTTAGCAATGTTTTGAATTAATTTCTAATTTTCTCAACGTTAACTTGTTACTAAGAACCCTAAACCCGTTGCATTTACTATTTAAATAATTTTGGTTGCTTGGACGCCAGAAAATAGTTTTGGTTCCAGATTGATAGATACCCAAAGTTAGATCGACTAATTGGATAAAAAGAAAAAGAAAAGTCAAGTGCTGTGCTAAATTTTGAAACTGTTATGAAATAATGTTATGTTCTTACAAATATGTTGAAATACATGAATATTTCGGATTGATGTAATACTGATTTTAAGGAGGTGCTTAAAGTTATACTCATTTGAAATATACAAATCCAATAAAGGCTATATTACTCAAGAGTCAAAATTATCCAATTAGTGGGTAAGTGATGGAGATTATGAATTAGAAAACTGTAACCCTGCTTTGGTTGACAGGGTTTTGTCGTTTCGCAAGGAATTTTGTAACTATAGATCATTTGTCGTACGCATGAAAATTAGATTATGAAACCACTTACATAGATTTTCAATATATATATGGAATAGAAACGGAGATCAAATAATTTGTTTTTGATTAGCAGTTACGTTCTGAATTATGCTTTGGTTCTAAAATCTAGATCTGGTTTTTCTGTTTTCCTATGCTTCTTTTATGTACTATTGGATAAGAAAGCTGGGTCTTTGTCCGCGTTGCTTTCTTTGCTTGCTGGGTTGGAGCTAGTTTCATTGCTGCAGAACTTGGCTATTCTTTGGCGTGGAAGGTAAATTTTGTTGTTGTGATTAGCCTTACTTTGATTGAATGAACAAAATTTTCTAAAGGTAAATTTTATGTTGCAAATAAAAGGTTTTTTAGTTAATCATCTTTAGTTAATCATCTTGTTGTTCGAGGTACTGATATACCCGTTGCATTTAGGCGCTTCTGAGATGTATTATGCAAATCCCGAAATGGTTTTAAGCAAGTGGACTTTGTTTATTTATTTATGTACATAATACTTTTCTGTTTTATTTATTGTACAAGTTGGTATCTCACAGTTTCTGAATGAATTTCTGCAAGTTGTATCCAATGCAAATTGTTTTAACAGCAATTTGATCAATTGTTGTAGCCAATGCAGATTGTTGTTTTAGCCAATGCAAATTTTATTATTTAATAATAGTTCTTTTTAATATTTCTTTATAACATATTGGAAGATATGTTCTGTTTTAAGTTAATATTTTTGAAACATAATATCTTATTCCTCACAAAATCCTATTTTTAAAAGGCCTAAATATTTTGTGCATAATGAAAATGGTTGCTATATATATATGTATATATAACCTATCTTTAAATTTTATTGATAATAAATTTTATAATTTTTCCAACAACGCCGTTACTCTATTCTGATTCCTGCAAGAGCATTCGACCCCTTGCTTTATGCATTGATTACTGTCAGATTTTTGGGGTGTAAGTGTTCTTCCTTTTTTTTCCCGCTAGTATAGAATTTTAATTTACCGGTTTTTGTTCCATAATTGCTTTTTCTTAATTTTGTTTTATTCTCTTTTATTTTTAATTTACCTAATTAAATAAATTGTATTTAAAGTTATATTTTAAATATTTTATTTTATTTTAATCACGAATTTTTTTAAATATTTAATTTTTTTAAAGTTCAAATTTCATAACTGACGTAATTTACATAACTTACATAATTCATAACTTACATAATTTAAATTTATAATACATAACTTACATAACTTATTAATATTTATATATAGTTTTAATATATATATTTTTAAAATTTATATATATTTTTAAAAATTGATACATTACATAACTTACATAACCTACATACATAAACTTACACATAATACATAACTTATATAACTTAAATTTATCAATCATATCATAACTTACATACATAAATATTAATCATATCGCAACTTACATAACCAACATGATGACTTACATAATAACCTACATAATAACTTACATAATAATACATAACCTACATAAATTAAATAAGTTACATAATACACAAAAAACAAAAACTTACATAACTTACATAATATCCTACATAATAACTTACATAATAATACATAACCTACATAAATTAAATAAGTTACATAATACACAAAAAACAAAAACTTACATAACTTACATAATACATAACTTATATAAGACAACTTACATAATTTACTTAATACATAACTTACATAATACATAACTTACATAACCTACATAAGACATAACTTACATAAGTTTCATAATACACAACTTACATAACTTACATAATACATAACTTACATAATTTACTTAATACATAACTTACATAACTTACATAATACATAACTTACATAAATATATGATGTGGCATAACTCACATAACTTAAATACACTTATAAGTTACCGTGATATATATTATATCTTAACTTACATAATAACTTACATACCTTAATACATAACTTATTCCTAAATCCTAAACCCGTGCAATTTATTGTCAACGTCAGACTTCAAGAATTAAGAAATGGACCGGTCTTGGATGAATTTTTCAAGGGTAAGCGACGGTTATCGAAATGGAGTACATACTTTTCTAAATTTTGCATTTCAATATGCAAGTCAAGAGAACATGATTCTTTGCCCGTGTAAGAAGTGAGTCAACATAAACTGGCATTATCGTGAAGTTGTATACGAGCATCTAATTATTGAAGGGATTGTTCGGGGTTATAAACAATGGCTTTTTCATGGAGAATGCCCGCCTAGTACTTCCTCTTCAAGGATGAATGTATCTTATGATGGTAATGCTTACCATCAGTCTGTTAGAGGGGATGACATGGAAGGGATGTTGCGGGATGCATTTAATATGCACAATCATGGTTTGCAATCGTTCCCAGCCGACTTTGTGGCATCTGATGATTGTAATCTCGGTGGAAATGCTTTTACCAAACTGGGAAGAAGTGTTCCTCATGAAGAGCCGAATGGAGAAGCGGCAAAGTTCTACGCGCTACTTAATGACATGAACGAAGAACTGTATGAGGGATCAAAATTCTCAAAAATGTCTTTCTGTATTCGTCTTTTTCAGTTAAAATGTTTGGGAGGGTGGACCGAGAACTCTTTGACAATGCTGTTAGAGTTTTTGAGAGATATGTTTCCATTTGCAAAAATCTCTCAATCATGCAAAGATATGAAGAAAATGATAAAAGATTTAGGCCTTGGGTACACCAAAATCCATAGTTGCCCGAATGACTGCATGTTGTATTGGGGCGATCGGAGAAACCAACAGTGCTGTCATGTATGCGGCCAATCCCATTGGTTAAATAAAAACACAAAAGATGAGAATGGCGATGAAAATGATGCACAGTCAAGAAAGAAGCCAGTCAAGATTTTGCGGTATTTTTCGCTGATACCAAGGCTTCAAAGGCTTTTCATTTCGTCGAAGACAGTGGAGTTTATGACGTGGCACCATGATGGACGAACCGATGATGGATTACTAAGGCATTCGGCAGATTCTTTAGCTTGGAAATCATTTGACAATAAATTTCCAAGTTTTGCAAGTGATCCTAGGAGTGTGAGGCTTGGGCTATCATCTGATGGATTTAATCCTTACAAGATCATGAGCACTGCGTACAGTACTTGGCCAGTAGTGCTTGTTCCTTACAATATACCTCCGTGGATTTGCATGAAGCAATCTTCCCTTATCTTATCTATGATTATCCCTGGAGAGAAAGGGCCCGGGAATGATATCGACATTTATGTACAGCCACTTATTAAGAGTTAAAACAATTATGGGCTGGTGTTGAGACATACGATGTGCTCAGAAAGGAAAACTTTAATTTACGTGCAACTTTGATGTGGACCATTAATGACTTCTCCGCTTATGCCAATTTATCCGGGTGGAGTACCAAGGGTCGTAATGCGTGTCATTGTTGTGCTGCACAAACATGTTCGCAATGGTTATACAATGGAAAGAAGTTCTCTTACATGGGGCATCGTCGGTGGTTACCGAAAAATCATAGATTTAGATTTCAGAGTTCTGTATTTGACGGTATTGAAGAGTTCAGAAAAGCTCCTTCGCAGAGCAGTGGATTTGAAATCTTGTTCATGTTGGAATATATAAATTTAGTTATGGGAAGATGAACCAACCACCAAACACGCAAAGAAATAGAATATCAAATGTTGAAGCTGATGATGACTCTGATGAAGAGGATGATCCTAATGAGGCGAAATTGTGGAAAAAAAGAAGTATTTTTTTTTGAGTTGCCTTATTGGAAGCATCATCTTTTACGACATAATCTTGATGTTATGCACATTAAGAAAAATGTCTGCAAGAACATTATCAGTACAAAATTGAATGCCGATGAAAAATCAGAAGACAATCTTCAGAGTCGACTTGATTTAGTTCACATGGGAATTCGGCCTGATCTTCATTCTAATCCACTTTCGAAAGGGAAATATCGATTGTTGCCTTCTATTTTTTCAATGTCGAAGACGGAGAAAGAAGTGTTTTGCATGGTGTTGAAGGATACAAAGGTTCCAGATGCATATGCATCAAACATATCTCGATGTGTTAGTGTTAAAGATCGAAGACTATATTCACTAAAATCACATGACTATCACATCTTGATGTAAGATTTACTGCCAATTGCTCTACGATGTTGTATGTCGAAGAAGGTAACGTCTTGTATAATTGAACTATCCAACATAATGAAAGCCATTTGTGGCAAAGTTTTGGATGTTCAAGAACTTCAGAAGGTACAGGATCGAGCTGCTTTGACTTTATGCAACTTGGAGAAAATCTTCCCACCTTCTTTCTTCACTATTATGGTTCACTTGATAATCCATCTCCCGCATGAAATAATTCTCGACGGGCCCGTTTTCTATCGATGGATGTATCCTATAGAAATGTGTTAATTTATTTTTAAAATTTTTCTTCAATCACCTATAGTTGTTTTAGTTACAACTTTTGATAATTTGTATATCGTATTTAGGTTCCTATCCAAATTAAAGTCTTATTGCTGCAACAAGCATTATCTAGAAGGATCGATTGCTGAAGGCTACTTGGCAGAGGAATGTATGACCTTCTGTTCAAGATATTTGGAAGATGTTGAAACAAGGTTGAACAGACCAAGTAGAAATGTTGGACTCACGGATCATAACTTTGTCGATACTTATCTGTTCCAAAGTTTTAGAGAACCAATCGACAAAGTTGATATTGCAGAATTAGATGATTTATCGTGGGTACAAGCACATCGATATGTTCTGTTTCACCACGAATCAATGGAACCATTATGGAAGTAAGTTGTAGAAATTTGATAATTATTCATCAATCCAAAATTGTTTATCTTCTAACAAAGTGAACATTTTTCTAACATAGTGAGTACAAACAAATATTGAGATCTCGTTCGCGCTCCTGAAGAACACAACATCAAGATATCAATAAGTTGTTCACAGAAACTTTTCATGAATGGTTAAGTTAAACGGTATGCAATTGGAGCTTCATTGACAAATAATAATGTTTTCTCATAACATTTTTAGTTACTCAGTTTACTTTCCATTCAATAGGTTTGGAGTGGGAAGAACATCAATGATGAAGTTAAATGGCTTTCCCAAGGTCCGAATCGAGTGGTTAAAAGATATAGTGCGTTCCTCATCAACGGATTCAGATTTCATACAAAATATCGCGAGAGATTGAGGAGAACGCAAAATTGTGGAATAGTTGTTAATTCCTCAATTACAAGTTATGCTAGTGCTAGGGACAATAATCCTATCGAGGGAAATGTGGAATATCTCGGACTTCTTACTGACATAATTGCGTTAGATTACTACGGCAAATGAAAAGTTGTCTTATTTCGAGGTGATTGGGTCGATGTTAATACTGCTCGTGGAATTAAACAAGATCAATTTAGTTTTACAATAGTGAACTTCGCTCGATTGATTCACACATGACAACAACTGATAGATGAGCCGTATGTATTCTCATCTCAAGTCAAACAAGTTTTTTACTCAAAAGATCCAATCGATGAGGTTGGTAAGTTGTACTCCGTAACATCCCTAGAGACTTGTTTGACATGGGCAGTGGAAGTAGAGATAACATCGACAACAGATCAGAAACTTTGCCCTTTCCCGGAACAAAACTTAAATGAAAATATCCCTAGTACTAGTACGCAATTTCAATGGGTTCGCCAGGATACGGATGAAGATATTTATAAATAATGATGTAGTAAGAATATACGATTGTTTAATTATATGTAATATCATAATTTAAATCTTGGTCTTATTATATATTTCAACTATTTTATATGTGCTGTTATTGTTGTAATTAGTTACTAAGTTTTCAATTATTTTATATGTATTGCAGAAAAAATGCCTAGAAGAAAAATGCAAAATGTAAGCATTGTTCAAAATACTCCAAACTCGATAGAAACAAATAGTGAACAACAGACAGCTATTGGATCTTCGAATGTTCCGATTGCACCTGAGGATCCTACTGAAGTTCAAAGTAATTTTATATTTAATTTACATGCGTGTTGACTTTTAATTGATTTATTTTTCAAATCCTTATATTATAATATACCATTTTTAACTGAAAATGGTGGGACGCGCAGAGGTCGAGGACGTATGCTATTTAGAGATTTATACGAGTTAGATCTAGTTGAGCGTGTAAAAGTATGCAGAAACAGTTTTGGTCAGCCTGTTGGAACAGAAGCTCGACTTTTAACAGGATACTTGGGCATTTTAGCACGAAATGCGAATATGTTGCCTATCAACTATGAGTCATGGCATCAAATGCTCGATAATAACAAAAACCAAGCCCTCGATAATATTAAGGTAACAAAACGTTAATGTCATCTGTAACACATGGGAATTAGTTTCATTTATATTTACTTTCTTAACTTGTATTTTTTGTAGGCGAGGTTTGCTTTAGAGGTCTCGGATACCTATGTAAAGAAGGCATTGGGAAAAATATGGAGAGCCCATAAAAGTACTTTGAAGAGAGATTATTATAAGACAAAAACAACCCTCGATGAGAAATTGCAAAATGTCCCGTCGGGTATGCTGAGGTACCAATGGGAAGATGCGGTTTACAAAATATTATATAAATTTATTGCTTTTGGCTGGTTTAGATTTGGTTGCTTTTGATTTGTTGCTACAGGAGGGCTGAAAAAATATAAAATTTTATTTTACAAAATTCCCAAAATTAGTGGCGTTTTTAGAAAAAGCGCCGCTAAAAGCAACCAAACAAATAGCGGCATTTGTGTAAAAATGCCGCTAAAAGAACATGACCTTTAGTGGCGTTTGCGGAAGAAGCACCGCTAAAGAACATGATCTTTAGCGGCGTTTGTGGAAAAAGCGCCGCTAAAGAACATGATCTTTAGAGACATTTGTGGAAAAAGCGCCGCTAAGGAACATGATCTTTAGCGGCGTTTGTTGAAAAAGCGCCGCTAAAGAACATGACCTTTAGCGACATTTTTTTCGTAACGCCGCTAAAGAACATAACCTTTAGCGGCGTTTATAAAAATAAACGCCGCAAATGTTAGTGGCGTTGTCAATAGCAGCATTTTTGCAGCGCTTTCACAAGCGCCGCAAATACTTTTTGTGACACTAAAAAGCGTCGCTAAAGGCCTGAAAAAATATCGCTAAAAACCTGTTTTGGTGTAGTGTATTTAGAATTTATGATCGAAAAATTTAAGGCTTTTTTCTTTATAATAAAATAGACGGATCAATTTTGTTAAATATCAATAATTAATGTAGTCATTTAGCATGGATTTATTTTGTTTTAGATCTGAATAATCTTAAACTATAGGGTTAATGTTTGCTAGAAAGAAGTTTTTCTGTAACATCTGGGTGTTCATTGAGTAAATGCTCCATTTGAGCAGCTTCCTATGTTTGCATTGTCTTCTTTTTCGTTGATACTTAAAATTTACAATTGAAAACAAGAAGATTCTGAAGAATATGGAAGTCCAGTTGTTTTAGCATCAACAATTGCGGATGTCATAAAATCAAGAATTTTGGCACTTCTAAAGAAGACTAAAACTTCAGTTTCTCCTAAGCCAATTGTAATGAGAGTTGAATTTGCACACTGTCCTAACCTCACCATCATTGATACCCCAGGATTTGTTCTGAAGGTAGCTTGCTGATTCATCTGAAAAAGGAAAATTCAAACTTGGATTGATTGAAATCTTTGTAGTAAAATGATCTTATTAATGAATCACATTATATTGATTGAAATATTTTGTTGCAATGCAGCATGTTTGACACTATAAAAAGCTAGTTCATCTGCCATTTTCTGTTGTTTGAAGTCTGAACTTTAGGGGTAAATGTGAAGATTCTAACTGTGTAAAGTTTCATGTCTCTTGAGGTGCCATTGGCTCGCATACAGCTTGTGATGTATGCACTATTGTAAGGCTTGAGTTAGCATCTTCCATCCTTTGTAGGCAATAAAAGTTTGTTTCTACTATACTGCAGTGATAAGAAACCTGTATATTTTTGCCTTTGTACTTCCATTCTGACATGCACGCTCTGACATGTTTGATAGTTTCTGATTATGTTACCATTTTATAGACTGATAAAGCTGTAAATTTGCTTGTAGTAATGTAATGTATCTATGCATGCATGACATGATGTAGACCTTGCAGGACCACTACATTTGTTGTGCATATTATGATCTTTAAGCCTAATATTCTTTGCTTTGAGATGTAAGTCATAAATTAAAACCTTTAAAAGTTACCAACCATCTATAATCACACTAAAATATAATCATTAAATGAATATTTATTTTTTATATTCAAAACTGGAACCTTTAAAAATCAAAAGTGTAAAACAAAAAAACAGTGGAAAATATAAATTTATTGATAGATATAAAATAAACTCAATTAAATTCTCAAATGTATGTTTCATTTAAAATAATTTTTCTGAAATATTTTCAGGAAATCTGCCAAATAACAGAAAATATTTTAAATAGATTCATCCAAACACCAGAAAAGTAAATCATTTCCAGAAAAGTAAATCATTTTCTAGAAATCATTTTCCAGAAAATATTTTACTGGCAAACAAACGGAGCCTTACAATATCTTTAATCAAATTTTTATTTTTTAGATAAATAAATAAAATTCGGGATAAGTAAAATTTAATTCAATTTGAAAAAATAAAAAAATTTAAATTTCGAGTTAATCAAATCTAAGTTATTCGAGTTATTTGGTTTCTTCGAGTCAACTGTAAGTAATTATAGTTTGAAGTTCGAGTAAGTTGAATTTAACAATTCGAATAACGTGAATAATTCAAATAATTTGAATAGCTCAAATAACAAATTGGTGTGAATATCCTTTGGTCTCTATCAGTTTTGAAAATGAACAAATTGGTCTCTCCCAATAAAAATTACAATACAATTTTTAAAATTAAAAATATTTATAAAAATTCTAATATATATATTTTTAAAAAAACTAAAAAAAATCTAAAGAATATATAAATAAAGTTGAATTTTAAAAATTTTTCTAAAATAATAATTTTGGAACCTAAATAAGTTAAATAATAATTCAAGTTTATCATATTAAAGTATTTTTTTCTTATTTTGCTTTGAAAAAAAATCAAATATATATAGTTTTAAATTTATGTGCTTTAATATGGAATTAGTTATATTGTAACAAGATTTTAATTTGATATATTTAATTTTTTTAATTTAACTCGAACAATTTCATTCGATTCAACTCAACTCAAAATTTTTTTTCACTCAACTCAATTCAAAAAAGTTTCAAATCGAATTAGGATGATAAAATAAGACTCATTAACTTGATTTGATAAAAAAAAATTACTCGATTTGGTCAAATACTAACCCCTACATAAGACTTCGCTTGAAATAAAAACACATTTTTCTTAATTTAAAAGCTTATTATATCACGGAATATAACGTTTTAACACATATTCTAAAAGCACATTTGTAATGATTAAATGATTTTTGAAAATTACTTTTACAAAACTAATTAACAAATTAAAAGATTTTAGATAGAAATCATGTTAATATGAGAGAAAAATTGGACAAAAGGCCAATTTTTTTCAAAATAACGGAAACATGCCACTTTTGTTAAAATTGATGGAAATAGTTGATTTTACTAAAATGTGCTCAATTTGTGCCGTTTTTAGGGAAAGTTCAGAAAAGCACATCCAGCTGAAAGCAGTTTTTTCCTCTGACTAGTAAAACGCTTCCTTGCCACATTAGCACTAAAAATGGCAGCACCAATTTTTGTATTTTTGGTGCCACCTATTAATGTGAAAATAAAATTTACAAAACATGCATTTATATAAATTCAAAGTCTCATTTCCCTTGTTTTCTTAAGCAATGTGAGATATGAGATATGTGTATATATAGACTCATGAATAGGTCTTGTTCCTAAATAACGTGGGATTGCTTCTTTAAATTGTGATATATAGACAATATGTATATATAGACTCATGAGTAGGGGTTTTCCACCACTATGGCTAAATAATTATTTTATTTAGATAAAAACATGTTAAACTAATCATTATTGGATTATCTGTTTTGATATAATAAATTAAAGTGTTTTTGAATAAAAGTAAAGCTGAGCAATTTGATAAAATCAAGTTGAAATGATTTCAATTGAGTCAAATATTTTCAAATATGTTTTAACCATTTTCAAACAAGTTAGAATTGCTCCAAAGTATCAATATTTTACAAGATATCAATACCAAATTGACATTCTGTTTTTTTCAAACCATGGTAGGTATCGATTCGGTATTAATACTTTTCTTAAGGTATCGATATATTTCCTAAGGTATCGATATTCCTGCTCCAACGGTCACTGAAATATGCATTAATTACAAAAATTATCGATATCATTTTAGTAGGTATCAATACTCGTTGTTGCAAGTGCAGTTAATGACCTAGTATTTCATCCCCAACGGCTATATTTACTTCCACAACAACCACAATAGTTGGAAATCAATTAGAGGGTATAAATACCATCTTCCAAAGGCCTAACAACAAGAAGAGCAATGTGCAAAGCTTAAAGATAAATAAAAAAAAAACCTAGGGCTTAATTCTTTCATACTTTTTCTTGTAAACACTTGTAAGCTTTCATTGTATTCATTTAGGTTAAGTGTTCTTCTTTGTATATGTGCTAAATTGGCAAACATCCTGATCTTGTGAGGATTGTTTTCTTTGTTTGCTTATTTGTATCTCTTTTGAGAAAGGGTTTATTCTTAAGGTTTGGGTAGAAACCTTAAGGGAGTTGTATCTTAAGATTTTAGGTATAAGTCTTAAGAGAGATTGTAAGGTTAAACATTATCTTTAAAGGTTTCCAAATTAGTGAATTTGGGAAAACCCTTAGTTGTGGAAAGCTAAGGAAGTAGAGTAGGTAATTGGGGCCGAACCACTATAAATCCTTGTGTTATTTGTTGCACAATTTTTATTGCTTCCACCACAACTTCTCAAAGGCCGATTCAACCTCCCTATCGTCGATCTTGAGTTGATCCTTCCGAGCTAACAAAACCCAAATTATTTAATTTAAATATTTTTTCACCAATTTTTCAGTATCACAGTTCCAAATCCTAAAGAATTTGGAAGAGTATGGCCTCCCTACTAGAGGTGATCATGGGCCGGGCCGGGCTAATCTTGGATAAATTTTTAGGCCCGTTTTCTAGGCCTGGGCCCGGCCCGACCCATATTTGATTAAAAATAAAAAAACATATATTTAATATATAATTCGGATTAAAAGTCCAAAAAAAATATATATTTAATAAAAAGTATATTTGATTAAAAATAAAAATATATATTTAATATATAATTTGGGCCGGGCCAGGCTCGGGCCTGGGACAAAAAAGTCTTACCCGAGGCCCGACCCGTTTTCTAAACGGGCCTCATTTTTTACCCAAACCTATATTCTGGGCCTATATTTTTACCCGAACCCTCCCACTTTCGGGCAGGCCGTTGACTGAGCCGGGTATCCCAACCCATGATCCCCTCTACTCCCTACTATCTTTGTGTAGGGACAAATCTTGATTTTTGTTTTCGTCCATACATATTATTATTATTTTGTTAAAATAGATTGAAGTCACTGTATTCTTGATAAGTTTGGAATTTAGACCTTTTATTTTTATTTCAAATAATTTAGTTTCTCTATTTTTTGAATTTAAAAATACAAGTCTAATTATTAGCATTGTTAAAATCATTTTGTTAAAATTTATTGGTGTGACTAAATAAAAAAATTCACAAATTTTGTAACATCTAGATTGATGATTAAACTGACCAACCCATCAATTTTTAATTTAATTGCTCAACAATATTTAAATAAAAAATTCAAATCACTCCTAGATTTTGTGGCGAGTGTTGAACACTCATTTCCATCACATAAAAGACAAAAATGAAAGTTGTGCAAGAAAAAAAAAAAGAACATTATCCTTAAATCATAACTCTTTTCAGAGTAAATTATAAACCTTCAATTAAAGTGTCGCCCAACTATTTTAAATATACATTTAGAAGAAAATTTAAAATTAATTTTTGAGTATGTCAAATATAGATTTTAACTAGTATGCAATGTGGAAATTAATAATTTTAAATACTCATTCTAAAAATAAAAAATATATATTTTTAACTTTGTTTCTTTATTATATTATATAAAACTTTAGATTCCCACTTTTCATATAAATTGATCACTTTAAATACAATAGTTAAACATTAAAAAAAAGACATCGAGTTTATTATTAATCATATAAATACAATCACTTTATGATTTTTAAGGAATATATTTTAAGAAAAAATCAATTCACATATTGACAACTTAAATTTCATAATCTATATGTCCTCAAAAAAAAAAAAAACCACGATTTATATTGAACAATTATCTTAAATTTAATTTCTATAATTACACATATTTATGAGTCTATATACACATTATCTATATATCACAATTTTAAGGAAGCAATCCCACATTATTTAGGAATAAGTTGCAAACCTATTTATGAGTCTATGTATACACATGTCTCATATCTCACGTTGCTTAAGAAAACAATAGAAATGAGACTTTGAGTCTATATAAATGCCTATTTTGTAAGTTTTATTTTCACATTAATAGGTGGCACAAAAAAAATAGTGCTGCCAGTTTTAGTGTTGATGTGGCAAAAAACACTTTCAGTTGGACGTACTTTTCTGAGTTTCCCTTGAAAAAGGCATTAGTTGGGCACGTTTTAGTAAAATCAGTCTATTTCTGTTAATTTTAACAAAAGTGGCCTATTTCCGTTATATTGAAGAAAAAAATAGGCCTTTGTTGATAATTTAGCCAAAAAATTGGTACTCAAATTTTTTATGAAAGTTTACATAAATCTTTGCAAAGTTATAAGAGAAGTCCCATATTTTCATAAAGTATAATTATATTTGCAAAGTTAGAAGAAAAATCCCCATATTTTTCGAATTTAATGCTAACTCTTCATGATTATTTAATAATCTTTTTATTTTTAAATATAAAATCAACATATTATTTTTCAATTATTTATATTACCCAAATTCTTAAATTACCTTTTAAGTTTATAATCAATTATATGAATTACAACATAAATTTTTTACATATTTAAAAAGTCCTTTTCAATATTAAAAAAAACATATTTTTCTACAAATATTATTATTGTATAAATTCAATTAAACATTTTCATATTTATAATCTTCATCTACAAATGTGTTTTACGTCATATTATTTTTCCTTTTATTCACCAAGCTTTTCAATTTTTGCACTTTATAAATGTTTCTTTATATCATATAATAGTACAAAAACAAAAGTAACAAAAAAAGACCACAATTCTAAGGGCACGTTTGGTTCGCTGTAATGGAATAGAGCTGTAATTGAATAGAGCTGTAATAGTAATTCAATTCTTTGGTTGAATGTAATGGAATAGAACTGTAACAGTATTCTTGTGTTTGATTGAATGGAATAATGTTGTAATAGCATAAAGAAAAAAACTAAAATGACTAGAGTACCCTTAGTAGAATTTGTTTAGGTAGATGATTATTGTTATTATTATTAAATTTTAATAAGATTGTTATTAAAAATAATTTAATAAAAATAATAAATAATTTAACCATATTTTAGCATAATTATTATTAAATATAATTTAATAAAATTCTTAATATAATTATTATTATATGAATTTATTAAAATAGTAATATATAATACTATAAAAATAATATATAATCTACTTTATTATTTTTAAATTGCAATATATATTTAATGTGCTAAAATATCATTAGTGAAACAAATAATTTGATTATTTTACAATGAAATATTAGATATTAGAAGTAATAAATAACTTGAGAATTATATTTCACATCTAAACATAATATTCATATATTAACAAAAAGTTACATGATTTTATTAGTTTATATGTCGTAATCCATATGTTATAATATTTTACAACATTAAAAAGTTATAACATTGTAATGAGATTCTACCATGTCATTATACCATCCAATTTTCAGCAATAAAACACTTCAATTTACAACATTTATACACCTCAGTTACAGCAATAAAACATCTCAATTTTCAGCAACTAAACAATTCAATTTGCAGTATTTAAAACACTTCCATTTATAACATTTAAACACTTCAATTTGCAGCACTTTAACACTTCAATTCACAGCATATAAATACTTCAATATGCAACACTTTAACACTTCAAACATGATAAAGGCAATCTGTAAAACAAGCATTTACAGCAACTACAAGAACGAAGGGCACCACAACACTATCAAACTTGAAGCGTACTTTTTGTAAAACTTGCCTCAGCATCCCGCTTAGAGGCCTCAATGGCAGCTTGAATCATTTGTTCTTTAATGTCATTGCCAGTCTGGCAAATTATCAAAGGCAGGAGTGCTGGGTGTAACATGCTGGTTGTTAGAGTTATCATTCTGCCACCTTGGCTGCACAATTGAATCGTCACCTACTTCATCAATTGTAACAATCTCATGGGAATTCGGGCCGAGAGCTTGTGCAGTTTCAGAGGCATCCTCAACAACAGGAGCATGACTAGATGGCTCATGGCTATTCTTAACCTATCTCACCTCTGTTGGATGTGTAACCATTGGTTCATGAGTTGAACCAGAATCACCATCGAAGAAACTGCTATGGAAGTTTCGATCATGAAGAGACGATTGCTCGTTTGTTCTAGATAATGGTAGAAATGGAAAGACTGGCCTATTTGGTACAACTTCATTTGGATCATCTACATCCATGGCATCATCTACAGGAACTATGGTTGATGTTGGCCTTTTTTTTGTAGGAAACATGAGAAAGCAAACAAAAAAATAAAGCTATAAACCTAAAATTACTTATCATAAAAAAAAATTAGCATAATTCAGAAATATATACCTATCACCCTCGCTGAAATATGCAGTTACAGCTGTATTGAGATTGCCAGCATGCTCCTGGTCCCAAGTGAAACAATTAACAGATAACAATGAGATGTTATATCTAACTCAATTTTATGATATGATGCAAAGAATCCAAAACTCTAAGAAAACGCAACCCAAATAGACATTAATATGATGGTAAGAAGCATTTTCCAGCAATCTCAACATTTGTCTCCAAAAAGACCTACAAAAGGCCCTTAACAAACAACAGAATCAAAACCTAAGAATCTACTAGCTAGAATTAAACCTCAAATCAACCATCCCCGGTCACTTAGGAGTTTAGCTGCAAAGCGAGTAGTAATGACGCATATGAGCTTCATTTTTAAATCGCTTACTACATTCAATGAGACTTCTCGGTGTTAGTTGCCCATGTTTATGAAAGCATGACTAAGGCATGGAGGTTTAAAAAAACTTGTCCATTATCGCTGGCCAAACATTGCATACATTTTTCTGAAGCCATGAAAAGAATACAACTCTATATTCAAAACATTTCAACTTTTAGCTTTTCCCCTTTCTAGTGTCCAGTCAACCATCCAATTTCTTCGTTCTTGTTCACTTTTTAAAGCCAGTTCATTTGGCTAATATAAGTTAAATCCAAGTAAAACAACTAATTGAAAAGAAAAAATAAAATTTTCAAATAATTCATTCAAACCTTTAATTAACCCTTTGATTATAGTCATTGGCTAAAACCCAAGTCCAATTACAACCAATAAAAAATCAGTTATCTTCAACAAACGAATGAAACAATGATTAGAAAAATAAATCAACAACATTAAGCAGTAAATTATAAACCCTAAAAAATTAAAAAAGAAGAAATCAACTGATCATTGATCAACCTACAATCAGAAGCCAATTCGATAATCTAGTTTAAAATTTTAACAAAATGAAACTAAGATTTAATTAAAGATTTTCCAAAAACTACCTCTAGCATGGAAATAGAAACAGCTTCGGGTGCCCCAGTGATGATGATGAAAGTGTCGATTGCTTCTTAGGTCTCACCATTGCAAAATGAGAGAGTGAGCGAAACAGTTGGGCCGGAGATCTGAGACAGTGGAGCTGGCGAAAGATGCGAAGATTAAGAAAACTTGAAGGGCGCGTAGCGTATGATGAAAGTGAATAATCGAAGCCTTGACTTTGCTTTGCAGAAATAGCTTTTGGATTGGCTGCCGTTTTGAGGTGAGAATTTGTGAGGGTAAAGGTGAGGAGGGAAGGGAATAGAAATCCCTTTACAGCTTACCTAGGTTTCCTCTGCAATCAAAGGAAAAAAAAGGGAAACGCAGAGATGGAAAGGAAAGAAAGTTACCAGACTGAAGGAGAAGATGATGGTTCCGTTACAGCTTCTTCATTCTCTCTGGGTAAAGGTGAGGGCAAAAATTGAAAATAGGGAAAAAAAAATTACTCCCGTGCAATGGAATGGCTATTCACTGGTGAAGGAAGGGAATGGCTTTTCCCGTAATAGAGCTGGAATGGATTCAGGCTGTAATACCATTACAGCTAACTAAACTAACGTTTGGTGGTGGGTCCTCCCAATTCTCCCCAACCAAACATGCTTTAAGTATTATCGTATTATGTTGATTTAAAGTAATTATTTTTGGTAAGTTTTTTAATAGAATGTTATTAAACTTATGATTTCTTACTTAAGTTTTATTAGAGGCGTAATTGGAATGCTGGAGTTCAAAAACAAACAAAACCGAGATAAATTGGAATAAAAAGCAAGACAATGGGTTGAATTGAAAATTGTAAGATTATTTTTAGATTGATAAAAAATTTGATTTTTAACTTTGTCAAATCCTATTTTTAGAAAAAAAAGTGATTTTGTGTGGTTGTTAAAAATGATTTTAGGAGAAAATCATGCTAAAATTAACTATTGAGAGATGTATAAAAAACATTGTATTTGTGGCATAAAGAGGTACCGAAAAAAGCACTTGAATAAAAAGATCTATTACGCTCATTCCTATGTGAAAAGCAATTGAGCATTCTGCCAATTCTTTCTTTTCTTTACTTTAGGTGTGATCGTTCTTTTAGTCTCTTCACCTTTCTTCACCTATTACCTTCCATTAAAATATACTTTTAAATCCAATCGAGTATGATTAATTTTATGCTCAACTAATTCCAATTTAGACTTAGGTCGGTTATCATTCTAATCGAAAATCGTGAGATATGAACCCGCGCTAAAACCTTACAACACGATATTCATTATCTCTCCAGAATATGGGATAGTCACAATCATCCCTTAAAGTTAATTCTATTTCAACTCAAAAAGTGCATGTAACACCCCAAACTCGTCTTCGTCGCCAGATTAAAGTGATGGAGTGTCACAAAAAAATTGGAAACATTTAAGTTCAAACAAAACATTTATTCAATTTAAAATCTAAAATTCATATAAACATTTCATTCCTGGTATAAAATACACTTACGGGCCTTAAATCGGGCCTATGGGGCTCTAAAAATAATTTGAGAACATTTAGGGATCATTTTGAAATAAAATAGAAAAATTTGGAAAAATGTAAAATTTTGAAAATAGGGGTAACATGGCTATGTGACCAACTGTGTTCAAATCGAAGTAAGGGACACACGGTCATGTCCCAGCTTGTGTGTTCATCTATGTGAGTATTCGAAATAGGGTCACACGATCGTATTACAGGCTATGTACCAGACCATGTATGCATTCGAAGTTTAGTCACACGATCGTGTCGCAGACCGTGTGTACATTCGAAGTTTGGTCACAATGTCGTGTTGTTAGGCCATGTAATCATCCTAGACTGTGTGGTTCACCTTGCATCAAGAAATGTAAATAACACACGACCGTGTGACAGCCTGTGTCTCAAGTTGTGTGCATCACAAATTACCCCTAATGCAAGCCAAATCAAATCCAATTACTTGGGCACCAAACTAAACCAATTCAAGATACTTTCATATGGTTAAAATACATCCAAAGACATCAAAACATACCAAAAATCAATCAACCTAGGTGCCTAACCAATGTGCCCTCATTGACACCACAATTTATAAGCCAAAATGAACCAAAACCAAACACTTATCCAACACCAAACCAAATGGTATTTAGCATCATCATGAGCAAAATAATCACATAACCAATTTACCAATCAACCACAATTACAATTCCATCTATCACGCTAAATGCATATATTTAGAACTACTCAAACATTCCATTCACATCTAAACAACTTATATACATATATACCTCACCTTGAACATTAAGCAAAAGTCCTAAAATACTTACAATTAATTCACTTTCTCAAGTTACTAAACATATATATACATGACCACAAAATGTCACCAAACTAAGTATCAAACAAAAACAACATAGAAAAGCCAACCAAAAGTCCTAATACATGCCATTCATAACCAAGTTCCAAAAAAACTTAAAACATCTACCAAAGAAGAGATGAATAGTGTGTATGCTCTAACTTGAACTTCTGATCTACTAAGCTTTACGAAATCTACAATAAAACACAACACGTAAGCACAATATGCTTAGTAAGTTCAAATTAATGTAAACACAATTTAATTATTAAATTTACTTTACGTAAAACATGCATAATTTTTAAAACACTATTATATATTCAAAAATGCTTATTCACATAACAAACCTTATAACCTTTACATAATAGTCCATTCTAATGCTATCATTTTCAATTGATATCCTTTTCCTTGTTTCGGGGATGCCATGGTATCTTTCAATCATGGTCTTTTCCTTTTCGAGTATAATGCCATGATATATTTCAATGATGGTCTTTTCCTTTTCTTAATCAAAAAAATCCAAACACCATTTCATAGATATGTAATTAAAGGTATCAATTTAATCATGAAATAAAATGAATTACTTCAATTGAAATACAAACTTACCTTGACTAACACGAATGCAAAAGTAGAGTCGATGACTAATCCAAAACCTTAGCTTTATTGCAATTCAAGTCTGGTTGATTTGTATCTTGATCTAAACAAGAATTTCATTCAATTAAATAATTCAAATAGCTTAAAATAATTAATTCAAACTTATAGCCCATTTTAATGTGAATTTACAAAATTAACCCTAGCATTTTAACTTTTAAGCAATTATCCCCTAAACCTGAAATTCACAATTTAATCACAATTAATGAAATACCATGCTAGCCGATTTTTTTCTAAGGTCCAATACAACCCATATTTTCCATTATTTCAAAATATTTTCCTTGAATTTTACCATTTTCATAAATAAGTCCCTAAACTTTAAAATAATAAAAAAGTACTTAACAAAATATATCTATTTAACTACCAAAATTCATCATTTATCAACTAAATTCACAAACAACTCAAACTAATTCATGTTAAGTCCTTAAAATTTTAAAAATTCTACAAATTTACCCCCGAGCTAACTAGATTAAGCTAATATGAGCTGAAAAACATAAAAACTACTCAAAATGGGACAAAAATACCATACCATGCATGTGAATTAACCAAGGTTGAAAGCTTCCCTCCTATTTCAATGGTGTTTTTGGTTTAACAAAGTCAACATGAGGAAGATGATAACTTGTTTTTTACTTAATTTACATTTTATTATTTATTTACCATTTTACCCTTATGTTATTAACTTATAATTTATCAAAAACATGCTCATAATTGTCCACTATCAATTTGTATGGTATAATTACTATCTAAGTCCTTTATTTTACATTTTCATATTCATTTATCCCTTTTAACTAATAGAAACTAACTTTTGCACCTTTTACGATTTAGTCCTTTTTACTTAATTAACTATTTAAACATTAAAATTTCTTAATCAAATTTTAATACAACCCTAATAAATTCTTGTAAACATTAAATAAAATTTACAATACTAAATCGCTCATCAGAATCGTGGTCCTGAAACCACTGTTTCCAACACTACTTAAAATGGGTTGTTATAGTGCACGTTGGATTGGAGTAGTTTGGTTTATAGTTTGGAAAACGAGATGGTCATCTGCTGCGTTCGAGTTCCCATGAAAAAATTAATGTGTCCAGGTGGGTAAGGGCCAGTTGGACCTCTGTCAAGGAGATAGTGATCGAATTTAAACGACCTATGCGGTTGAGGCCATTAATTCGAGTTGGGCTCTTCTAGATCACAAGGCTGTCGAGATCTTAAATTACAGACGCGTGTTACATGGTTAGATAGTCAGTAATGGTTGGTTTGTAGGTTTTACCAAAATCAACTGCACAATGAGGAGTTGGCGGTTGAGGCGTCTGTAACAACCTATTTTTGAGTGGTGTCGAAAATAGTGGATTCGAGGCCACCAAATCTGACGAGTAAGTTCGTAAATATTATTATTTAATATTTACGAGTCAAATATGATTTTAAAAAGGTTTTTGATTCGATAATTTATGCTATTCGAATGGTTTATTAAGCTCAAGTAGTAAGACTCTAAGATCAAGTGGTTTTAGAAAATAAGGTATTAGGACCTTGTTTCTATAAACTGAGCCAAAAATATTTAAGTAATTATTTATGGAATGTCATTAAGGTGGTATTAAATTTTCGTTGAAAAATTTTAACGTTTTGATAGTTAATTAGTGAAAAGGACTAAATCATAAAAGTTAAAAAAGTCAATCGCTATTAGTTTAAAGGTGTTAATTTATTAAAGAACTATAATTGGATGAAATTATTGAGTAAATTAGCCATCCTAAAGATAATGGGATGGTTGTATGCTTTAATTTCTTTTAATTATAATGTTTTATATGTTATTTTATTAATAAAATAAAATAAAAGGTTAATAAAATAAAGAAAACATAATAGTTTTCTTCCCCATTTGGTTTTTTTCTTCACCGAACCACCATGGGAGATTTTGAAGCTCGGATAACCATGTTTCTTTGGATGTAAGTCCCTAAGCTATCCGTTTCTAATAATTTTTATGTTTTTGAAATCGTTGCAACTAGGTCCAACTAGCCCGTACCTTTGATTTTGAAACTATTAAAGATTTTGAATGTTTCCATTGATGAATCTAGTGGTTGTTTTATGTTAAATTATGAATTTTAGATATTGGTTGTTATTTAAAAGCATTTTGTTAAGTGATTTTTGATGAATTTATCGATTAAAGACTAAATTGTTAAATTAGTAAAAATACAAGGATTTGTTGTGAAATTATTGTAAAAATGGGCTGAAATGGAGGCTATGAGTATTTTTATAGTGTTTAATTTCAATAAAAATGGTTAATTTGCATGTTTTAGGCTCAGGGACTAAATTGAATAAAAGTAAAATTTAGGAGCAATTTTATAAAAATGTCAAAAATAAATAAATTGTATAAAATAAATTATTTTACTATCTAAATTAATAGGTTGAATAAAATCATTAATTTAGATCAAGATCGAGTGGAAAATCGAGGAGAATAGAAAATTACCAAAAATCCACTATACTTTGATGTTTCTGCAATTTAGCCAGGTAAGTTCATGTGAGCTATAATTACGTAAATGTTGGTTAAATTGAATGTTTGATATGTTATTCTAATGTAAAAGAATCAATATATATATATATATGTTATTATGAAATATATCATGTCATGAGACGATGGAAATCCAACGACGAATGATGACTATCGAGCCCTGTTTGAACCTTAGGAATATGTTGGATGCAAATGACATGTCATTAGGGTTTACCATGTTTCAGGTGTTGGTCTTGAATGTCCTACTGGTGGTTGTTTTGGCATTTGTGGTAGATACTCGATAGCTTGTAGAGCAGCACCGTGTAGCTACGTTTCGATTGACAGCTTGTGTGAGTAGGCCCAGGTTTTCATGTTTTAGGTGCTTGTCTTGAATGCCCTACCGGTGGCTGAGTTTCAGCATTTATTTCGGATACTAGACAGCTTATGGAGCAGCACCCTGTAGCTACATTTTGACCCATAGCTCGTGTGAGCAGGCCTATTTCACAGCTCATGTGAGCATATATGTAATGGAAAGGACAAACTACGGTTATTTGTTTAGCACACTTCGTGTGAGCTAACCCGCATATCCAATGGTATTCTAACAGGTTCAACATGCATGAATTTATAAGGAAACGGTAAGTTTTCTATATGAACTAAAACATTTATGTATGAAGTACATTAAAATGGTGAGCTACAAGGAAAACATGTTATGTTATGATGGATGATAAATTCAATTGAATCATGGTTAGGTATAAAGGCTATCCATGTTAAATTCATACGAATTATGTTTAAATGAACTTACATGTGGTGTTGATCTACTTAAGCTTGTGCCAAGCTTATGAATGGATTATATCATGCTTAGCCTTAATGAAATACATTGAAACGGTAAGTGTTCAATGGGTAATATGCTTATGTACATGAAAAGGTGGTATAAAGCAAAGCATGTAATTTCTTATGAAATGGTTTATCATGAAGTTGATTCCAAAAGTGCTATGTTTAAATGCACTAATCATGAAGTTGATTCCAAAAGTGCTATGTTTAAATGCACTAACTTGTAATCATGGTTGATGTTATGCTTATATCTTGTGTGTTATGTATATGAAACGAGGAAAGGTAATTAAATGGTAAATTCATAGTTGAAAGGAAATATGATGAAAAGAGAATAAGAAGTTGAAAGATGTACTTATTTGTGAGAAATTTATTTATGCTATGGATGGATATACCTATATCATGGATAAATACACTAAGTTGGGAATTGATAATGTCGTTTATTCTTATGATAAGCATTGGAAATGAAATGGAAAGTAATTACATTGAAAGGTATATAATCTTATAGAAAGGTTGATGATTATACATTACGTCCCATAAAATCCTATCATGTTATGAATGATAAATATATGTGACTTTAGTGAACTTACTCATTTGTGATTTGATGATCATATCGATTTATGAATCTTATGGCAGTGGCATAGATTTATGTTTATTCTATAAAGTTTATTATTGAAATGGAATATTATGCTTAAAGTTTATATGAGCTTACTAAGCATTCATTGCTTATGTAGTTATTTTTCCTTTACTTTACAGATTATCGGAAGCTTGATCAGGTTGAAAACTTGTCAGAGATCCGTCACACTATCCATCGATTTTATCGGTAGATTTTGATGCTTTGTTTGTGGTTATAGTGGCATGTATAAGTGGACTATGTCAAATGTTTAGTTGATGATATTAGCATGTAATATTGCTATGAATTTGTGAAACTTATGTTATTTTGATGCCTTGATGGTTGGTGTGCTTTTGGCACTTTGATGCTTAATGGTTGGTGTTTATATAATCAAATTGATGCATGGTTTTTATGGCCAAAGTGGTAAGTGTTGGCATGTTTGCAAAATGATCATTTAGGGCATGATTTGATATGGAATTTAGTCAAGTATAATTGATTAAATTATGACCCATTTGGAATGTTTGAATGTGAATTTGGCTTGTGGTCAATTATTGTATAACTTGATATGGAATTAAGCTAAATATATATACGGATGAGTTATGGTCATATATATATTTAAGTTAGGTATATGTGTATTTGAGATGCATGAAAATACTGATTCAAATGATAAGTTATATTGACATGGTGTAAGCCAAGTATGGTATGCTTAAACATGCACATGTTTAGGTATATTTGGAATGACCATGTTTGGTATGTTTATATAAGTCTAAGTGGGGTTATGCTTTTAGGTAAATATGAACTAATTGTAATAGTATAAATGTGGTCAATCTATGATGAGTTTTGAAATGGAAAATAAATTAAGTGTTGATGAATGGAATGTGTTAAGTACATATACATGTTTCGATAAATTGTATGTTTGCATTTGAGGTGCCTATATGGCATATTGGTTGTAAGGATAAATGGCCTAATGAATTTGTCTTAATATGCATACTTTGGTATGTTTGAAAGCTTGATTATATGTGCAAATGTCTTGTAGGTGTGAGCTTGAAATGGGTGAAAGGAATGGCTTGAAATTGACCTACTTCTTGTCCACACAGCCTAAGACACGAGTGTGTGTCCCCTGTAGGTTTTTAAAGGTTGCATTTCGAGAGTTACATGGCCTAGCATACAAGCGTGTGGCTTGGCTGTGTGACCCAAGTCAGAGAGTTATACGGGCACAGATATAGGTTGAGACAAAGTCGTGTGTCCCTACTTCGAATGTCCACATAACCTGAGACGCGAGTGCGTGCCTCAACCGTGTGAGCCACACGACTGTATGACCCATGCAGTGTGAATTTTTTCATCTTTTTCCATAAAGTTTTAAATGTTTTCGATTTAGTCTCGAATCATTTTAAAAGTGTTTTTAAGGCCTCAAGAGCTCGAATTAGGGATGTTATGCATGTGCTACATCGAATTAGGCCTCGTGTGCATGACAACTGCCACAATTTTGGAATCTGGTCATCTAAGAATTATATTAGGAATCCCAATCCCTGTGGGATCGATCCTACTTCTCTATACTATTGTTTAATTCAATTAGAGTGTAGAAAATTTATATTTGGTGGTTTCGACGCCCATGACATATATACATTAAATTATATTAATATATGTACATAATTAGGATAGATTACATATAGCAAGTGAAGATTGCATGTAACACCCTACATTCGGTTCGGTCACTGGACTCGAGCTATAAGATGTTACTTCACTTGTTGATAATAACTACCTATAAATTCAACTTAGTTATTCAATCAAACAATAAAACTGTAATGACCCGAAAGTTGATAGTGTTGGAAAAAATTCAGTTTTGGGACTCTGATTCCATACACCGAGATTGTAAATATTTTTATTAAATATTTATGGAGTTATATTCTAGGTGAATTGAATTTTTGATTGGCAATTTTATCGAATTAATGATTAATTAAGGTACAAAGATTAAATTGTAAGAGTAGTAAAAGTTCAATTGCCATGGACTTTTAATTAAGAAATGATCCAAAGGACTGAAATAGCAATTAAACCATGTCATTATACTTATTAGTGGATGGTAGCAAACATGGGTCATTAAATTAATTAATATAAAATATGGTTTGAATTAAGTAAAAGAAAAGAAAAAAAAGAAAAAAACTTATAATTTTATAATAATTATTATTAAGTTAGTGCGGGAAGGAATGATATCATCTTCTTCTTGATGATCACTAAACTAACTATAAATACGAAAAAAGCAAGCGCACCCATCGAACAATATTATAGCTATGTTGAGTAGAGAATATCGTATTTGCAAGGACTAAAAGTACTAGTAATTACTGTTTTTCTATTTTTAGCTGACAAATTAGAGTGATTGTTTCTAATCTAAAATTACTAAACTAAATTAACTAAGAACGCAATAGATAATGAAATAGGAAAATAATCGAAGATAACCAATGAGATAAACAATACCTAGGAAAGAATCCACCTAGACTTCACCTATTATTATGAATCTGAATTAAACGATTTATTCACTTGTGTCTTGATCTGTAGAAATCTCTAAATTATGTTAATATCTCTTTCGAGAGTAAGAACAACTGACTCTAAGTTGATTAATTGAAATCTAAGAACAACTCACTTTAAGTTGATTAATGAAATCTAAGAACAATTGACTCTAAGTTGATTAATTGAAATCTCTTTCTAATTAAAACCCCTATCGTCGCATGAACTCGATCTATGGATTCCCTTATTAGATTTGACTCTAATCCGGTAGATTTATGTCGTCCTATTTCTAAGATTGCATGCAACTCCACTCAATTATACTAGATCTACTTTTAAATAGGGCCTTTTGCTCCACTGAATTAAGCACATTAAACATGAATTAATATCCCTAAAATTATTAAAACAAGAAACAAGTATACATAATTTAGAACAAGAATCAAGTATTTATCGCGTAAATCAGAAATCAAATAATAAAATTCATCATAAGTTTCATCTTCCTTAGGTATCTAGGGAATTTAGTTCATAATCTTGAATAGAAACATCTCAAAGTTAGGATAACCATAAGACATAAAGAAACTCAATAAAACTTCGAAAGAAATTAAAAGGAGATCTTCGATCTTGATAGAGATCCGCTTTCGAGTTGATTTTGATGGTGTTCTTCGAGTGTTTTCTTCGATCTACTCTGATTGTCCCCTTCTCTATTCTTCTAATTGGTATTCATAGTCTTTAGAATGCTCAAAAGCCTAAAAATTGGGTTTTTCTACGTATTTGGGAAGCAAAGTGCGATACGGGCTATCACCTGAGCATGTGCCCAGCCCGTGTGGATCTTGAAAATAGTTTTTTTTGTCCGATTTTGACTTGTTTTTCATTCATTTCGCTTCTAAATTCTCTCCTAAGTATAGATACATGAATTTAAAAGATTAGGAGCATCAAATTCACTAATATGCATAATTAATCATCCAAAAATGCATTAAGAATGGGATTAAAATATGCTACTTTTATAGCTTATCAAATATCCCCACAGTTAGTGTTTGCTTGTCCTCAAGTAGAATCATCAACTCTTATTAAAATTAATCTTTCTCAACTTATAATTCCCATTAATAATGTCTCAAAATAATTCACAAAATAATTATGCATTGGTAATTCAACTAAAAGAGCCCTAAAGATTCAAACAATCTATGTCGAAAATTTTTAAAGCACGAAAACATAGGTATTTACCCTTTATCTAAATAATTACCTTTAATTCAAAATCGACAAGAATCAACATCCTCACTAAAGATTCACTCAAATCACTCAAAGCGTTTAAGGTTCAAGAAAAAACACTTAATAGTCAAACAAGAAAAGTCATTACTATAGGCTTGCATGAAAATCAAATATCCACCACTATAAAATAATATGATACACAAATCAAAAGGTTTTTAAGAGGTTGTAGTGGAGTTTAGGTTAAGGGTGTGAAGAAAGGCTGAAAAAGTTGGTTAAAATCGAGATCGACTTGATAAATTACCAAATTAGAAAAATAAAAAAATGCTGAATTAAGAACTATTCAAGAATAAGAAAATGAGCTTCTTCTCAAAATATGAATTTAATTATTCAAGCTCAATCAATAAGACTAAGTAATGATCAATTTTTTTCGATATATATATTTTTTGATCTTTTTTTTGAACAATAAGAAATAATTTAGTAAATCAAACAAAAGAGTATAGTTAGACAACTAACCAAATCAAATCTCGACAGAAAATAAGTCAATAAAACGGGAAAAAAGTCTCAACAAAAAAAGTAAGTTATGGGTTAACATTAATGGGAAAATCAAGAAATGGTGTGTTAGGCTCAACGGGGTTCACTAAAGGTTAATTACGAAAGTAGGGCTTTTATGAAATAAGTGGGTTAAAACCTAAGTGCCTTTATCATATCAGTATATCAAATTAAAGGTGTGGTGTCGACATGTATAATCGAAGCAAGTTTTAGAATAAGAAATCAAGTTGTCACACTCATAACCAATAATAAAATGAGCAAGATAAATGTATGCTCTAAAGGCTTAAAATCTCACAAAAATTACTGGTTTTTGATGTCAAACTTTCAAATTTAAAACTTCAAGATAATACCTCAATTCAGGGAAACAACCTAAATTTTGCATTCTGGAAATGAACTTATCATACTTTATTCGCTAATATCTTAAATTTTAACTCAACCAATGCAAAAATATATACAAATCAATCCAAAACACATCAACAAAAAATCCCAAATGGAGAAAAAATCATTTTAATGGAAGTATGAGAAAATTACTTAAACACAAGACATAATTCAGGAATTTTATAATAATTATATATATAACCTCCCCACACTTAATATGTACATTGTTCTCAATATACAAACAGATATAAGCACAGTATAAGCAGAATATCATAAGAGAGGGAGAAAACTGAAATTGCCCTGAATATTAGATGAAATCCCCAGAATAGTGAAAAGCGGAAGTGTAGTCAAATCTAAATGTAGTGTATGATTCCGAGCAAACTAATAAGAAAATAAATACAAATAATAAAGAAGATTAAGGGGTTAGAACTCGATTAGAAACATCCATAATAATATAGTTCAAAAGATAATAATTAAAAGAACTACAAGAAAATAAAAAAAAACAAAACAACTAAAAATAAAAAATAAACATAAACATAAAAATTAAAATTAAAAAGAAAACAAATAAAATCAATTATCCTCATCGTCGGAGGCATCAGTAGCGTGAGCCACTGCCTCTGAAGAAGAGATATAGAGGTGTTGACAGATCTGCTGCAAAGTCGCGTCAATGCTATCGAACCTCTGAAAGCAGTCCTGCTCGAAGAGAGTGGACTGCTTGGAGAGGTCCTCTAATGTAGCAGTAGAAGAAGCAATATGGTGACTCGAATTTGAATGATAAGGTGGATCCTAGTGATGGAAATAGACATCATCAGTGAAGTCCTCAGGTTCATTCTAAGGGTTAGAATGAAATAATCAGTCCTGAGGAGGATCCACTCCACGAAGCCGCTCGATCATCCTCATATGTGTCATGCTCGATAATCCCTGGAAGGATATCTGGCTGACGAGTGTAAGCAAAGAAGACTACTCCGGTGTGTCGAGGAGGCCGAAGTGTCATGCGAGTCGAGTCACATAAGGGCCTAAATAGATAGGACCCTTCCTGCTACGCTCCGTCTGATGGCGAAAGGCGAGAGTGATGAAATAGGCTAGATAAAAAATATGCCCCATTGCCATGCTCCATAGAAAATATGCGTTGGTTGTACTGACAACTCAAGTGTTCTCCCTCCGACCGGTCAATGTGTAGGTTGGGATGGCATGAATATATCACAGAGCCGGAAGAAGAGAAGTCGCCTTCAAGTGACTCGTGTCATAAGGTCTCGTACTCGCCGAAAGGTCGACCCAACAAAGAGATGGCGAGTAGTGAAAGTGTCGGTGTAATCGAAGGAAGTTCTCAACACTCATGAACACTGTAGTGTAAAGTCCCAATGCCGCTCCAAACTCGGGGACACTTATATGTCTGTAATAGTGCCAAGTTTGAAAGTGATGGTGCCCGGCTCGTCATGGGACGACATCACCTATGGAAGGGTAAATTTGGAATAAAACTCCAAAGTAAGCTCCACGTATGTGGGCTCGTTAATGGAAAAGAGTCGGTCCCACTGGGCGGTACCAATGATGGCGCGGACATGATCAGCTAATTAGACTAGCTCCAAAGTGGCCTAATCAATACATTGGCCCACGCAGAGTGGCCGAAATTGAAGAATCTGATATAAGTCTTCCTGGGGACCGTGAGAAAAATAGAGGTATGGATGGCGTGCCTCGGTGGAAGTGCCTGAAGAGGAGGTAGCACTCGACGTCTTCTGCTTTTTAGAAGCGGGAACGGCGACCTGGGATTTGCTGCGAGTGTTTGTCAGGGTGTGCTTGAAATAAAATAATTCACTATTAGAAAATAAAATACGCATCACCAAATAAACAAACAAACAGGTTGAAAAATAGTCATGTAAATTAAAATACGACACTAAGAATCATCCTAAGACGCGTATCAACAGTCGAAAAGAAAATCGACTCCTAAAACACTATTTACTAATATCAGGCATGCAAAAATAATATTGAAGAAAAATAAAGATAAGAAATGACAGGGAAAACTAAAAATGACAATAAAAATAATGAAATACCAGTAATAAGTAAAATAAGAACACATAATAATGAGAATAATTAAAAGTATAAAAACCTAATTCGGATACTAAGAACAATGAATCAAATATTAATAGAAACAATGAGCAAATAATTCAAAATAATAAACTAAGGACGAATCATAATAATAACTATAATAGTAAACTAAGGACGAATAATAGTAGTAACTATAATAATAAACTAAAATAGTAACATAAAGAATATTAAATTGACCATAATGAACTAAGAACAATAAGAAAAATAAAAATAAGAACAGTAAACAAGTATAACTAAAAATAATAAAATAATAAAATAATATACCAAATAGAAATCAAAGTAGTAATAAGAGTAATAATATTATAAGCAATAAAATAAAAACAACTGTAAAAAACATAATCAAATAAGAATAATAAAATTCCTAATTGGGGTTAATAAATAAATGAAATAAACATAAACCAAATAATAAAATAAAATAAAGAAATAAAATAAAATAATAGAATAAATAAATAAATAATAAAGTAGGAAAATGGGGAAAATATTGACGGAGGGGTGTTGGGGTGGGCACGCGGTGGAGGTCAGCATGGGTGGTGGTGGAACGGGGCTGGTTGTGTGAGAAGAAGAAAGATGAGGAAAGGGGGTTAGTGAGCTGTGTGCGTGGCTCGAAGGTGAGAGGGGCAACGAGGTGAGGGGCCAGATCGTGGTTAGGGTGCAGCATGTGGTTCGTTTGGTGAGGAGGGCGACGAGGTGGGGGCTGAGGGTGCGTGGTGGTGTGGGGGCAAAGGCTGAGACTAGGTGGTTTGGGTGCGACTAGAGAAGGTAGGGGAAGGGGGACTGCGATAGAGATGGGGTGTGAACGACGACGGTAGACAGAGTAGGAGGTTGGTTAATGATGACAGGTGGAGTGATGGCTAGGTTGGGGACGAAGGCAAAATAAAAGGGAAAGGGGGCTAGGGTTTTTTAAAGGTGACACGATCATGTGAGGCCCTTGTTGGGCCACACGACTGTGTCACATGCCCGTATGGTTCTTCCTAGCCCGTGTGTGATTTTTAAAGTGAGCCCAGTCTTCACACGGCCTCAGACATGCTCATGTAAGATCCCACACGCTCGTGTAGCTTGGCCATGTCTCGCACACGAATGTGTGCCTTGCCTGTGTAACTCTCTGACTTGAAATTAAGTTGAAAAAATTAGCTTTAAGTTTCACATGGCCTAGGACATGCTTGTGTGTCCAGGTTGTGTGTGCCACACGGTCGTGTATCCAGGCCATGTGGACCATTTTAGGCTGTGTAACCTTTGAATTTTTGAAAAATTAAGTCCCAGGATCAACACGGCCAAGGACATGCTCGTGTGTCCAGGCCTTGTGGGTCACATGGCCATGTTGCCAGGCCGTGTAACTTACTGTCGAATGCCCCTTTATGCACACGGCCTGGGAGTGTCCCATATGTCTAAGCTGTGTGGGTCAAAAAACATTTTTTTTAAGATTTTAAATTAGCATGCAATGGAAGTAAAAGAATTAGAAAAAGTTAAACATTTGGGTTGCCTCCCGAGAAGTGCTTATTTAGAGTCTAAGCTCGACTTACCTTATGTATGGTTACAGTGATTCTAGGAGCCGAAGCTCCTCTTTATTATGCCGGATGTGTTACCTCTATCGTACCATATGGAAAAATGGTTTGTACCACGAATGGACCTGACCATCTTTATTTTAGCTTTTCGGGAAATAATTTGAGCTTTGAATTGTATAAAAGGACTCGATCCCCAACTGTGAATTGTTTGGGCTGCTTCAAATGAGTGTCGTGGCGTCGCTTTGTCGCTTCTTTATATAGTCTCGAGTTCTCATAACCATTAGCTCGCCAGTCATCTAACTCATTTAGCTGCATCAATCTCTTCTCACTTGCAAGTTTAAGGTTGTAGTTTAGAAATTTTATTACCTAGAATGCTTTATGTTCGAGTTCAAGCGGTAAATGACAACTCCTTCCATATACAAGTTTGTAAGGAGATGTTCTTATAGGTGTTTTATACGTAATCTTATAAGCCCATAAATTGTCATATACTTTTATCGCCCAATCCTTTCTATTTGACTCCACAGTTTTTTCTAGGATGCGTTTGAGTTCTCGATTTGCTACTTCAACTGACCTGCTAGTTTGAGGGTGATGAGGGGTAGTTATTCTATGATGCATCCCATACTTCTTAAGGACCTTATCAAATTGAGCATTACAAAAATGTGTACCCCTATCACTAATAATCGCTCTAGGTGTTCCAAATCAAGAAAAAAGCTTCTTAAGAAATCAAACTACCACTCTAGCATCATTAGTAGGTAAAACTAAAGCTTCTACCCATTTTGACAGATAATCAACTGCTATTAGAATGTATTTATTACCAAAAGAGCTAGAAAATGGGCCCATGAAATCAATACACCAGGCGTCAAAAATTTTACATGAAAGCATATAGGTTTGAGGCATTTCAACACGTTTAGAAATATTACCTGTTCTCTGGCATCTATCACAAGAAGCAACATACTTGTTAGCGTCATTGAACAGTGTCGGCCAATAAAAACCTAATTCAAGTGTTTTATGTGCTATCTTAATTCTACTGTAGTGTCCTCCTGGCAGTGTTCCAAGATTTTATTAGCTTCTAATTTTGTAATACACCTTTGAATTACTTGATCTGCACATACATGAAAAAGAAAAGGGTCCTCCCAAAAATAATTTTTCACATCGGCAAAGAATTGCTTATTTTGATTATGTGTCAACCTTTTTTGTAGGATATTAGTGGCTAAGTAATTTGCGATATCTGCAAACCAAAGGACTTCAAAATCGGTTATGACCAAGATTTGTTCCTCAGGAAACGAGTCATTTATCTCGTTCTCATTAAGCTCCTTGAGATGGGGATTCTCTAATCGTGAAAGGTGATCTGCTGTAAGATTTTCAGCTCCTTTCTTATCTTGGATTTCCAAATCAAACTCCTGCAATAATAAAATCCATTTTATAAGTCGAGGTTTTACATCTAATTTAGTTAGAAGATAACAAAGAGAGGAATGGTCAGTGTAAACAACAACTTTAGACAATATTAAATATGGTCTAAATTTATAAAATATAAAAACCACAACTAGCAATTCTTTTTCTATAGTAGTGTAAATTTTTTGTGCATTTGCCAAAGTCTTGCTAGCATAATAGATTGGTTGAAAATGCTTGTCTCTTCATTTTCCAAGAACTGCACCTACTGCAAAATCACTCGCATCACACATTAGTTCAAAAGGTAAATTCCAATCATGTGTAACCACGGGCATTAATTAATTTTTCCTTAAGAGTATTAAATGCTTCTAAGCATTCCTAACTAAAATTGAATGGCACATCTTTTTCTAGCAGATTAGTTAAGGGCTTAGCTATTTTAGAAAAATATTTGATAAATCTTTTATATAATCCAGTATGTCCTAAAAAGCTTCGAATAGCTTCAATTGAACTAGGAGGAGGTAGTTTTTTGTTGGTTTCAAATTTTGCTCTATCAACCTCAATCCCCTTAATAGAAATTTTATGGCCCAACACAATCCCTTCTCGAACCATGAAGTGACATTTTTCCCAATTAAGCACAAGGTTCGTTTCCTCACATCTCATTAAAACTCTTTTTAAAATTTTAAGGCAAAGGTGGAAAGAATTACCGAATACTGAGAAGTTATCCATAAATACCTCCATAATGTCTTCTACAAGTTTATTAAAGATGGCTAACATGCAATGATGAAAAGTAGTAGGAGCATTACACAATCCAAAAAGGTATTCTTCGATAAGCAAACGTACCATATGGACATGTAAATGTCATTTTTCTCTTGGTCCACAAAAGCTATCAGGATTTGGAAGTAGCCAGAAAGTCTATCTAGGAAGCAATAATACATGTGACCAGATAATCTCTCCAACATTTGATCTATGAATGGTAGAGGAAAGTAACCTTTCCTTGTGGCGTCATTCAACTTTCTATAGTCAATACAAACTCTTCATCCTGTGATTGTTCTCGTTGAAATCAACTCGTTTTTCTCATTGACCACAACAGTGCCTCCTTTCTTAGGAACAACCTGTACAGGACTCACCCAAATACTATCAGAAATAGGATAAATAACTCTAGCATCTAGAAGTTTAATTACCTCAGCCTTAACAAATTCCTTCATGTTAAGATTTAACTTTTTTGAGCTTGCACGCATGGTTTGTACTCGTCTTTCACTAAAATTTTATGGGTGCAAAAAGAAAGGCTGATTCTTCTGATGTCGAAAATCTTCCAGGCTATAGCTATTTTATGTTTCTTTAGCACTTGCAATAACTCATCTTTCTCATTTGGCTTTAAATATGAAGCAATAATCACTGATAATGTTAAATTGTCTCCAAAAAATGCATACTCTAGGTGATTTGGTAATTGCTTCAGTTCTAATTTGAGATGTTCTTCAATAGAGGGTTTTACTTTTAATTCATTGTTTACCTCAATGCCCTCATAATTTTTCTGTCTCAGTGAAGATTTATTAGAGTCTATATCAATTTTCGTCTCATTATCACAGCATTATCGTTATCTACCTCCTCTCCTTGAATACGACATAATTCTAACATGTCCTTATGAACAATTTCCTGTAATGAATCTTTAATAACATGATCAATAGAGTCAATAAAATAACATGAATCATCTTGTTCTTTAGAGAATCGCATGGCATCATAAGTTTTAAAAGTGATCTCTTCATCACCTACCCTAAGCACAAGTTTACCATCACCCACATCAATGATAGCCCTAATACTGGCTAAAAAGGGGCGACCTAAAATTAAAGGCACCTCACTACCCTCATCCATGTCAAGCACAACAAAATCAATAGGGAATATGAATTTATGTACTTTCATAAGTACATATTCAATGATACCCCTAGGATATTTAACAAATCTATCGACTAATTGAATACTCATCCTAGTGGGTTTTGGTTCCCTAAGACCAAGTTGCTTGAACATTTTATAAGGAATCAAATTAATACTAGCACCCAAATCAGCTAATTCTTTCTCAATATTTAAACTACCAATAAAACGGGGAATAGTAAAACTTCCTGGATCTTTCAGCTTAGTTGGCAGTTTATTCTGGAAAATAGCTAAACATTCCACATTGAGTTCCACAATGGATAGTTCTTCAAACTTCCTTTTTTTTAATAGCTCTTTTAAGAACTTTGCATATCTGGGCATTTGCGAAATAACTTTAACAAAAGGTAAGTTAATATGTAATTTTTTAAAAAGTTCAAGAAATTTACCAAATTGTTCATCCATGCGGTCTTTATTCAACTTTGCCGGATACGAGATCGATGGTTTATATTCTTTAACCACTGGTGTCTTAATATCTTCGGGTTTTACCCCCTCATCATTTGCCTTATCAGTTTTCTGTTGTAGCTTTTTTTCGGGTTCAGCCAGCACTTTTCCAATCCTCAATGTAATTGCTTTCACATGCTCTTTTGGGTTGGGTTCGGTGTTACTAGGTGAAATACATTTTTGTCTTTCTGAAACCAATTTAGCAAGCTGTTCAACCTGATTTTCGAGCTTAAAAATCAATACTTTTAGATTTTTCAAAGTTGTTTCGGTGTTTTGAAAACAAGTCTCCGGCGCCGTAATAAATTTTGCCAACATCTATTCAAGGTTCAACTTCTTCTCTGGATTATAAGGTTGTAAGCCTGAAAGGGGTTGTGATCTTTGATTTCCTTGACCACCCCATGAAAAGTTGGGGTGGTTTCTCCAACCTGCATTATAGTTATTACTATAAGGGTTATTTTAAGTTCTAGAATTATTACCTATATAATTGATATGCTCGTTCTCCGTGCTAGGACCGAAGGGTAAATATTCTGGATTATTTATTTCACCTCCATTTGCATCGCATTGCATCACTGGATTTACCTGCGTAAAAAGATATAAATCATGAAATCTTCTATCTAATATTTCTACCTGGTTTGATAACATGGTGATCGCATCTAAATTAAAGACACCAGCTGCTTTCAACGGCTTCGTCCTCATGACTTGCCACTAATGATTGTTCAGTGACATCTCCTCAACAAATTCATAAGCCGCTTCGGGTGTTTTATTATTCAGTGTTCCCCTGGCTGCTGCATTGACTAGTTGCCTAGTTCAAGGATTCAAACCATTGTAAAAGGTTTGAACTTGTAGCCATAGAGGTAACCCATGGTGAGGGAACCTTCTCAATAAATCCTTATACCTCTCCCATGCGTCATATAATATCTCTAAATTGATCTACACAATGGAAGAGATGCCGTTCCTCAACTTGGCTAACTTAGCCAGTGGGAAGTAATGCAATATAAAGTTCTCGGTTATTTGATCTCATATAGTGATGGAGCCTCGTGGTAAAGAGTACAACCACTGCTTAGCTTTGTTCCTCAATAAGAAAGGGAACAACTATAGGCGAATGGAGTCGTTAGTGACGCCATCAATTTTGAAAGTATTGCAGATTTCTAGAAAACTGGCCAAATGAGTATATGGATCTTCGTCTTGCAAACCATCGAACTGTAACACCCCGAACCCGAGACCGTCACCGGAGTCGAACACAAGGTGTTAGCAGACTTTAACCACTTATAAAAAAAAATTTCCCAGACACTGCCAATCTGCGTACTAGTCGCTTTAAAAATCATATCTTGAGTTTCACAACTTGAAAATCAGTTTCGTAATTTTTCCCTGAAACTAGACTCATATTCCCATCTACATATTTTTTTTCTAGAATTTTTGGTCAGGCCAATTAGTACAGTTTATTAGTCAAAGTCTCCCATGTTACAGGGATCGACTACACTGACCTTTGCGCATTACGACTTGGATATCTCCCTGAAAAGGGCTTCAATACTGATGCCGTTTATTTCTATAGAAACTAGACTCAGAGAGAAATCCATACATATATGGCATGACTCCTAATTATCTCTGGTTAATTTATAATGAATTTCCAAAGTCGGAACAGGGAATCCAGAAACCGTTCTGGCCCTTTCTCACGAGAACCTGAATATCTCTTAACATACTATCCATATGATCATTTTGTTACTTTCCTATGAAAATAGATTCATCAAGGTTCGTTTACATAATTTATTCACTATTTAATTCCAATCCTACTATTTTTAGTGATTTTCCAAATCTACATCACTGCTGCTGCCAGCATCTGCCTTTAAGGTAGACTTTACCTATTTCATAGTTTCCATGATTCAACTAGCCCTTTTAGCATAAATAGCACAAATCATGATAGCGATTAACCATTCCATACCAAATGATTATAACATTATGCTCAAACATATATAAGCCATTTTCGCATGGCTATATACATTAACCAAAATATTCTTCCGCCACTAGTCTATTTTATACATGCCATAAGACAATCCGAAACATAGCAGTACCAAACAGTGGATAGTGATAGTGTGACTAGTTGCTGACGATCCCCGAGCCTGTAGCTTCGCAATGAGATCTATAAAACAGAGGAAACAGAGTAAACGGAGTAAGCATTACAATGCTTAATAAGTTTTAAGCAATGTCAACAGATAACAATCAAATTATAACATAGTTGTTCGTATTTTTATTTCACTCTTCCTTCGGGCATACCATCCCTTTACCGAATCTGCACATCTCATCATATACAATAGGCAGATAAACTTTCACATAAAAGTGAGCTCATGTGACATAGATGTATCGTATGATTTCACATCACCTCTCACACTGATCCGATGTCACATAATCATAGGAATAGTCTCATAGATTGCTTTCGTATGCATCACATAACTACCTTATGATTTAGTGCAAATCAAGCTCACATATAAACTTGAAGTACATACCTGTTTAACCTTTCGCATTGAATATATTTATAAGCAATTCTTATTACGAAGTCTTACCCGGACATAATCTCCACACGAAGTTATCGGGTCTTACCCGGACAAAATCCCCACACGTAGTCATCGGGTCTTTAGAGCTCGGATATAGTACAAGCACGAAGCTTAAGGACATTAATCAGTGATAATATTCTCGAATAAAGCCTGCGGGGTTTTAACCCGGATATAGTACTGACACAAATGCCTTTCGGGACTTATCACATTTATGCACTTTCACATTCATCACATCGGCTATTAGGCCTTATCACACATATACACTTTCACATTCATCACATCGGCTATTAGGCCTTATTACATATATACACACACTTTCACATTCATCACATCGGCTATTAGGCCTTATCACACATATACACTTTCACATTCATCACGTCGGCTATTAGGCCTTATCACACATATACACTTTCACATTCATCACATCGGCTATTAGGCCTTATTACATATATACATATACTTTCACATTCATCACATCGGCTATTAGGCCTTATCACACATATACACTTTCACATTCATCACGTCGGCTATTAGGCCTTATCACACATATACACTTTCACATTCATCACATCGGCTATTAGGCCTGATTACATATATACATATACTTTCACATTCATCACATCGGCCATTAGGCCTTATCACATATATACATACACTTTCACATTCATCACATCGGCCATTAGGCCTTATCACATATACATACACTTTCACATTCATCACATCGGCCATTAGGCCTTATTACATATATACACTTTCACATTCATCACATCGGCTATTAGGCCTTATCACACATATACACTCTCTTGGCTGAATCTACATCTATCATTTTCCAATATCACAATTTAGGATTCACGTATGGGTTTAATCGATAGCTTATGAGCAACTAGAACAAGTTTATCAAGGTTTACAACACAATCTCAAATTCAGCACAAGCTGTTTTTCCTGAGCAATAGTCACTAAATCATTTATAACTGGAGCTACAAAACTCCAAATCACTTTCCGTTAAATTTTCCTGAATATAGACTCGTATATCTTCCATCCATAAAATTTCCAAAATTTTAGGTTTGGCCAATCAATACCAGATTTTTCTTAAAGTTTCCCCTGTTCCACTGTTTGACTACTCTGACCACTCTTCACTACGAATCAAATTTCTCATTTTACAGAATTCAAAATGTGTTGTATTTGATTTTATTTGAAACTAGACTCATTAAGGAGTCTAAGCATATAAATTTTATCTTATAACCATTTTTGTACAATTTATAATGATTTTCTAAAAACAGAACAGGGGATTTCGGAGTCATTCTGACACCGTCTCACACAACTTTAAATATCTCATTATCGGAAATTCCTTTGCTTACACGGTTTCTTTTATAAGAAACTAGACTCATTAAGCTTTAATTTCATGTCTCATTCAGTCTCTAATTCAAGTCCATAAATTTATGGTGATTTTCTAAAGTCACGTTACTGCTGCTGTCCGAAGCAGACTATTTCAAATTACCTTTAAATTCCCAAGCTCAAATACTTAAGAACTTACCATTTGAGCTTAGAACATATCATGGCCACATCATATCTTATTAAATCAGCTCATCATGTCCTATTATAATTGAATTTACTCAACGTTTAAACACTTAAAACTTACCTCGGAAGTTGCCGAACGATTACGACGGCTCTTCGATCACTTTTTTCCTTTCCCTTATCCAACTTTGATCCTCTAGGCTCTTGAGCTAAATCAAACAAATTTACTTCATGATACATTCGGCCTTGGCAACAATTTCATTAGAAATCCTTATTAGCCACTTCATCAATCAATTATATCATCTACTTAATATTTCATAACTTATCATGCTAGCTGAATATTATTTATTCAAGTTCATCATCTTCATATTCGGCATTAGCATCAAATATAATAGCCCATTTCTTCCCACTTTGAATTTATGCATCCATTTAATCATAGTTTGTTTAAGCACTCATACAACAAGATTCATCCAATTTAACAAGAAACAAAAACTTTATTCCTCCATAGCTACGATGGCCGAAAGATCTAGACATCTCAATACCGAAATTTCTAACATGGGTTGCCTAAAGAATTTGGTAGGGAGTTCAAATTTATCTAGCATTTCAAGTAATTTAACACATCCATATAGCTAACATGCTAGTAGTATCAAGGCATCAACTAAAATTTTGAAGCCTCTTAGCCGAATCCTAACTCTCCAACAACTCTAATTTCATCCATGAGATAAATAGAAGTAGGCTAACCCTCCAAAGGATGTGTAAACCTCCAAAAGCAACATTGAACATACCTTAATCTCAAGAACCACCTTGGCCGAACTTCCCCTCTTCTTCTTCCTTCCATTCGGCCATGTTGAACAACAAAGGAAGAATTTTGCTTTTCCTCCCCTTTCTCTAGTCACGGCAATGGGGAGTAAGGGGGAGACAACTTTGGTTTCTCCTCCCACTCCCCTCATATTTTATTATTCTTCCCACACATATTAGCATAAAATGTCTTTAATATGTTTTTTTAATACTTATTTCCTATTATAAAACCATGTAGTCATTATAATATTAATACAAAATGCATATGCTTTGTATCCCATACCCTCATGGCCGGCCACTTCCTCTAAAGTGGGGAATTTGACATGCAAACCCATCATTTCACAACATGCATTATTAGGCCTCTTTACATTTGCCTAGCACATTTCCAAATTTTCTCACATAAGTCCTATTTGATAAAATTCACTTACCATTAACAAAATTCAAACATGAAATTTTCACACATGCATATGTACATATAATGAGCATCAACTATGACGGTTAATTATCTTTATGACTCGGTTTAGTGGTCCCGAAACCACTTTCTGACTAGGGTCACTTTAGGGGTGTCACACGAACTGAACAAATTGTTGAATCATCTGAGTAGTGTTTGGTGTTAGTTCGAAATTATTTGCAACAATAGTGGGTCTCACAATACTCGATTCAACCCCAATTAAAGTGGGCTTGGCATAATCGTACATAGTACGAGGAACAAGAGTAGGATCTATAGGATTTTCAGCAACTAGAGGAGGTAGTTGATTATTCTAATTATCACCCATATCCTTAGTAATAAAGGAACCTGCCAGAAGCAAATAAAAGAAAAATTAGAATGTAAAAATTAAACTAAAAACAAAATTAAATGACTAAAAAAATAAAAATAAAGTGTTCCTAATATTTTAGTCCCCGATAACGGCGCCAAAAACGTGATGATCACTAAACTAACTATAAATACGACAAAGGCAAGCGCACCTATCGAACAATATTATAGTTATGGTGAGTAGAGAATATCGTATCCACGAGGACTAAAAGTACTAGTAGTTACCGTTTTTCTATTATTTAGTCGAAAAATTGGAGTGGTTGTTTTTAATCTAAAATTACTGAACTAAATTAACTAAGAATGCAACAGCTAATGAAATAGGAAAATAATCGAAGATAACCAATGAGATAGACAATACTCAGGAAAGAATCTACCTAGACTTCACCTGTTATTATGAATCTGAGTTAAACGATTTATTCACTTGTGTCTTGATCCGTAGAAATCCCTAAATTATGTTAATATGTCTTTTGAGAGTAAGAACAACTGAATCTATGTTGATTAATTGAAATCACTTTCTAATTAAAACCCCTATCGTCATATTAACTCGATCTATGGATTACCTTATTAGATTTGACTCTAATCTGGTAGATTTATGTCATCCTATTTCTAAGATTGCATGCAACTCCACTCAATTATGCTTGATCTACTCTTAAACAAGACCTTTTTCTCCACTGAATTGAGTACATTAAACATTAATTAATATCTCTGGAAATATTAAAATAAGAAATAAACATACATAATTGAAAACAAGAATAAATTATTTATCCCATAAATTAGAAATCAAATAATAAAATTCATCATAGGTTTCATCTTCCCTAGGTATCTAGGGAATTTAGTTCATAATCCTGAATAGAAACATCTTAAAGTTAAGATAACCACAAGACATAAAGAAACTCAATAAAAATTCGAAAGAAATTAAAAAGAGATCTTCGATCTTGATGGAGATCTGCTTCCAAGTTGATTTCGATGGTGTTATTCGAGTGTTTTCTTCAATCTACTCTGATTTCCCCCTTCTCTATTCTTTTAATTGATATTTATAGTCTTTAGAATGCTCAGAAAGCCTAAAAATTGGGTTTTTTCTGCGTATTTGGGAAGCAGAGTGCGAAATCGATATGGGCTAGCACATGGGCGTGTGGCCAACCCGTGTGGCTCACACAGGCGTGTGCCCAGCCTGTGTAGAAATGCCCATCCCGTATAGATGCTAAAAATAACTTTTTTTGCTTTATTATGGCTCGTTTTTCACTCCTTTCACTCCCAAATGCTCTCCAAGTATAGAAACATGAATTTAAAGGATTAGGAGCATCAAATTCACTAATTTGCATAATTAATCATCCAAAGATGCATTAAGAATGAGATTAAAATATGTTACTTTTATAGCTTATCACTTCCCCACTCACCCGAAGCAAATAGAAAGAAAAAAGCTTAACACTATTTAAGGTTTTGAAAGCTTCAACCTTAAAATTCAAGTCATTGGTTATTTTCTTGTAACTTATGTTTTTGAAATCCTAGGGGCTTAATATAGTTGATTCGTGTGTTATTTTTCAAAACTATTAAAACTTTTAAAAGTTGTCATTGTTGATTTCTTGAAGTTTTTAGTATTAAATTGTTAGATTTTAAGTATAGATATGAAAAAGAATTAGTTTGTAAAGTTTAAATGTTAGTTTTGTAACATAAAGGCTACATTGAATTATTTGTAAAGATGTTATGGGATTTTGATAAAAATAGATAGTAGAGAGGTTATAGAGGATGAGATTGAAATCAAATTGTAGAACGAAGCTTAAATTTGAAAGATATGACAATTTTGGTTTCAGGGACTAAATTGAATCAAATGCAAAATTTTAGGGAACATTCATAAAAATTAAATTGAACTGATACATGCTTATAATAGGATGTATGAGATGTTTGGAATTGATAAATTGAACTTAATTATTTTATAGATAAAATATTGAACAAAATTGAGGCTAGTCGTGGAAAAGCAAAAATTGTTGCATAGTCCTTAAAAGCTCATTTGGTTGCTGTTTTGCCAAGTAAGTTCATATGAAATTTACTAAGTTAATTCATGTTATGTTTGTGTTTCTATAAATTGAATCATTATATTTGTTACCTATGTATTTTGTTTTGAAAAGTATGGTACTGAGGTAAATTGAAAATGGTTATTTGAGTTTAAAATGCTATGTTTGAGATTGATTATCGAACTAGAGGACTAATTTGAACATAAATGAATTTTTTTTAACTTAGTGATTATATATCTTGGCATTGAATTTGGCTGGAATGCAGTATTTCATATAATGAAATGAGAAAAACTTAATAAAATCATGTAAGAGCAAAATGTTTCACTAAACACATTATGGACAATAGTGGTAGTATAACTTTTGAAAATTCACCAAAAATTGTAGGAATCAAATTAGAGGTTGAATAAAATGTGAAATTAAATCTGGTTGAGTCTAGTTTTGTTGGAAAAAAATGGGTTTGGAAAACGCAGTGGAAAATAAATTTAGGGAAAAACTAGAGTTTTAAAAAAATTTTCAAAAAAAGATCTTAGTTATGATACCTAAAGTAATAAACACTTTATCAAAATTGTACCTTTTCGAATCACCTAGGATGAGCGCTTTGATCGAGAATTCTTCTCCGCTATCCTCAAACTCATGTCTGTCGAGTGTGGGCTCGCTTCGAATCAGAAAATTTTTCACAAAAATTACCAGTGGAGTAATTTCACAAATTTTTTAAACTTTTTTGTTCAAGTTGTAAATCAGAAAAATATCTCTAGAAATTTTCTTAAATAATTTCTTCTGAGATTTTTCTCTATATCTTTTTCTTGAATTCAAGTGTATGAAAAATAATGACCTAAGACTCTTTTTTTATAGGGAGAGTTTAGAGAGTTCAACTTTGATTAAACTTAATCACTTTAATATTAAATAAATATAATATTTATAAAGATAAATATTAGATTAAATTTAATATTAAATTTTATTAAAATAATAGAATGTTTATCTACAAGATAAATATTAAATTAATTTTAACATTAATATAATCATTTTAATATTAAATTATTAAAATAAAATTAAAATAAGTATTAAATTAAATTTAATATTAAAATACTGAAACAATATTATTTTTAGAATAGTTAATCTGAAATCAAATTCTCTAGTAGAGTTCCAGTAGGAGTGTAACTCTTCCACTGCTCAACTACCGAAAACTAACCGCCGCCAGTCACCGGGACGCTATTGTTGCAGCCACCAGCGCCATCATGTCCGGTGATGCAGGTATGACACCTTTACGGCACCTCGAGCCGGTTTAACTATTGTCGTTTCGGTCTGGGTCAGTGACAACCCGATCGATTCGGTCTAGCCACCAGTTGGACCGGCGACCCGATTTCACATATCAGGTCCGGTTCGACAAGTTTTTGAGTCTTGGTCTCGATTTTCGACTCCCAGACCCAATTTACGATCTCAGGTCCAATTTTCAAGTTCAATTACCTATTAGACCAATTGCCTGACTTGAAAATTAATTTCAAAAAATATCATATTAATTTAAATAAATTTGATTAATTTAATTTTAGTTGATCAAAATTAATTTTTCTAAAAAATACTTAAATTTTCCAAATTAATTTTTCAAGAAAATTATTTAATCAAATTCTCTAGTTGAACAAATCTCACGACCACCTAATTTAATTCCACATCGAATAAATCGACTCAATTAAATTATTTCTAAAGTCGTAGAATTTTCTTCTGATTTAAATGCACTTCGATCAAGCTTTTGTTGAGCTAGTAGAGGGACCAATTAAACATATACAAATAGGCTATAGTAATTGCAATTATATCCGGAAGCATCATTCCGATAATTTACAATTACTTAATCATGAAGTCAGTCCACAAGAAGTATCATGATTGAAATTTTTTTATTGTATACTCTTTACGAAAACAATTCATCCAACTATTTTGTCTAATGACCCCGTCATGTGTGTGTTACCAACATATGATATCCTTAATTCCTTTGAGTTAAATCTGTTCACTCAATACAATCCTATTTTATCTTATTGTCACCATTGTGTCTTCTTAATGATTATATGATCACTGTCAACAAATAACTGTGATAAATTTCTCATTCGAGGACAAGAAACCTATGGCAATGCTCCATATTTATCAATCCACACAATACCAATGAAAGGATATCATTAACTCTTTAATTGAGTTATGAATTCCATTTTTGCTAGTAAAGCCATGTCATATACAAGTCATGTACCCAACATACCGACTATGAGCTCGATCATCTTTAGACTATAAGCCTCCACTTATATCAAAGCACATGAGTTGCATACACATGGTAACTGACTAATTCAGGATTTAGGTAAATCACACCATGAACGTCACAAGTGGATTAATTCACAAACAGATTCAGAATTAATTCATCTTGGGTCAAGTCCAATGTATCATTCTACCAATGAATACATCTATGTCTCTACCGTGGAGTCAACTGCTCTGATAGCCAACACTAGTTATCTCTCCAATTGTAATTGTAGACGACATAATAATCCTTTTCAGTATTTTGAATCAAATGCTCACTTCGGTTTTTTACAAGATTACAGACTTATCTAGATTATCTATTGAAGTAAGTTGTCTTTCTTGCAATGTAAACGTTCTTACAATATCACTTATTTTCTGTTTGAACTTAGACAATCAATGAGATAATATTTGCTTGTCACAATTTCGCTATATACGCAAAATATAAAAGATAGAAATACAAAAGATATAATAGTGAAATGTGAAATTAACTTTATTTATTTATCGTTCAAATAAATAGAAAACAATTACATGTTTACTATAATATGGGCACATTTCCCAACAAGTTTTGCATAAAAGCAACAGTGAAAGTAATGGAATTGTAGATTATGAGATATAATACTTTTAATGAGACAATATCAGAATGATTTCAGGTTCCTTTGTTCTAACTTTGAAAAATCATTATAAATTGTACAAATATGTTTAGGATATGAAATTTATATTCTTACAATCTTATTGAGTCTATTTTCAAAGGAAACAAATGAAAACATAATATGAGACTTGAACTGAAAGATACTTAATTTTTAGTGAAGAAGAGTCGAAGCTGGCTAGCAGCAGAACAAAGGAGGTTGTAAAAAAAAACTAATATTAATCTACTTTGAAATAAATTCTGAAATTTTTACGGTAAAAATCCCATTGAGTCTAGTTTAAAAAAAAAGGATCTTAATTTTGAATTTTGTAAGTCTAGATATAAATAATTTAGTTTCTACTACTAAAAAAGACAACTTTTTTAAAAGTATATGTATAAATAGTGAAAGGATAATTCATGTTACATAAAAGCATGTCGTACTAAGGCTAAAGATTCTTGTATAAATACTTGTAAATGAAGGAAGTAAATGGAGAGGAAGAGGAGGAGGAAAAATAATAGAATAGTTATAAAATGAATTAATAGTTTATTATGATTGATCAAATTATATTGGTGTGAATTTAATTGATTATTGAGATAGAAGATTAAATTGAATAAAAGTGAAAATATTAAAACTAAATGAAATGGTGAAATTGGTTTTGAATTGAGATGATATGCTCTTTTATGTATGAAATGTCATGAGTGATAAATTGATAATATTGAGATTGATAGAATGATAATTGAACTTATAAGGGAATTGGATAAACGATTACCCTATTAACTGCTGAGGTGTAGTTATTTCAATTATATGTCGATGAGCACTGGGCACATTTTACTTCGGACGTTTCGATGAGTGCTAGGCACAACCTTTATTTCAGTTATACCGATGAGCGTTGGGTGCAAACTAATTACTTCGGACGTTTCGATGAGGCATTGGTTCAAAATGTTTACTTTGACTAAGTGTCGATGAGTGCTGCGCACAATTTTTACTTCGGTCATACCGATGAGCATTGGGCGCAATCTATTGTCTTAAAAAATTGTCCAATGAGGCACCAGGTGCCAAATTGGGATGTTGGTTGGATTTGTGTACCCCTTCGTGTCCAATTAAGTTAATAAGAATTTAACATGTAAAAAAATTATAATTATAATGAAAAGAATTGTTAATGTGAAAGAAACTTGTAAACTAGATTTATAAGTCCGAAAGTTTGGTACGAAATTATGATGAATTCAACGATTCAGTTTCGGAAATGACATGTTAATATGATATATTTCTAACTAGTTATTTGTTCATATTTAAGATGATTCATAAGACACATTTATTATGAGATATTGTGTGTTAATGATGAATTGAATTGTGATTCTGAAATTGAATGTGAATATATATTGGATTGAATTGTAATAAAATCATTGTCATGCGATAAGAATAATGTATAGGGTACGAGTATGCAAATACGATCAAATTTAGGGTATGATATGTAATTGAAAATAATTACAAGATATGTATGATATGTGGAAATTGTTGGATCGCCGGCACCCCTACGGCGCAGCGGAAAAATAAAAATTCGGCGACCCTAACCACGGATCCATGTGTGAGGAACGAATTGGGGTGATAAAGTTTACGAAATTACCAAATGTTTATTCTGAGTAGACAGCAATGCCTCAACAACGAGTAGTCTGATCTGCTATCTAACCAAGCCGCAATCTATCATGACCCCGGCCTCTACGTAATCCACCCAGTTGATTATGAACGGAAGGAATCCCCAAAACAATTTTGAAAAGAATTTTCTTTGACGGCTGCTAGGCCCAAGCAAAGAAAAAATAAGATTCTTATATATCATTTTTTAGGGTTTCTAGAAATTAAAATAAATATAATAATATTTTAAACCAAAAATTATAATTACATTAATTATAATATAATTTCGGTAAATCATATATTTATTTGAATTTATATACTAACCAAATTCATGTTCTCATAATGCGTACAACAACCTTGTACATAATGTGTTTGATATTTGATTACCCAATTAAATTAATTCTATAATTAATTTAATTCAAGCGACAACCAAACACAATACCAACTATGTTTTATTCCGTTCATTTCAACTATAGGGTGTGACCCTGTAGGTTCCTGTAACGTTAGCAGTAATACTAGAATGATTCCAATGTTACAAACAATGAGTGGCATCTAGCAATGCATCATTGCTACCTAAGTCACAAGAAATCATGATTCAATATAACCTTTTATGATTAACCTTTTATGCAATAATCCTTACATCCTTTATCTCTGGATTGGACACAAGTCATGGAATAGTCACACTTGCATAGTCTGTAATGGCCCAAATTTGAGGTTATCGAAACAGTGGTTTCGGAACCACAAATCCGATGAGAAAAATTTTATTTTTCTTATATTTTTATGGTCTACAATTTCACAAAATGATTTTTTGAAAATTTCGTTCGAAAATTTCGACATTTGGGCACTCAATTTAGTCAAAAGGACTAAATTGTAAAAAGTGCAAAAGTTGAGTTCTACATGTTAGAGGTGTCCAATTGTTATGAAACTTTAAATTGGAGGTCCTTATATGGTAATTATACCATTGGTAACTTGGTAGACAAAAATGGACATGAGATAAGTGAAATAGAAAATTTTTAAGTTAGGGGCAATTTGGTAATCTAGTAATTAAAATGAATTAAAAGGGAAAAAGATGGCAAAAATCATCATCTTCTTCATATGAACGAAATCAGCAAGGGGGGAAGCCATAGTTAGGGTTTTCAAGCTTCCAAGCTCCATAGTAAGTGATCCCAAGCCCCGTTTTTAATGTTCTTTACGTTTTTGAGATCCCGGTAGCTTAATTTAGCTTATTCTAGCAATAATTTAACCTAGGGTTTATATTTGGAAAAATACCCATAGGTGAAAAGTGTTTATTTTGATGTTTTATGATAGAATATGAAGCTAGAAATTATGTTAAACAACTTTTGCTAAGCGATTTTAAGTGAAAACGAGTAAAACGACATAATCGGTAAAAATACCTAATGTTCATAAGTACATGTTAGAGTGGGAATTTGATGTTTCCATAGAAGGGAAAAATGTTCAGAATGTTATAAAACATAAGAATAAGAGATGAATTTTAATTTCCGAGCCTTGGGGCAAAAATGTAATTATGTAAAAGTTTAGGGGCAAAATTGTAATTTTGAAAAAAGTTAGAGTCGAGGGCTGTTTTGATGAATGTGATTATTAAATAAGTTAAATTTACTATTTTAGATCAAGAAGTACGAAACTCGAGGTTAGACAAAGGGATGAATAAAGTTGAAGACTAAGTTGGTGAATTTGGCTATAATTGGTACCGAGGTAAGTTTACGGTAAATAAATGCAATATTTCAATATTTATTATTAATGCTGTTAATTTCCAGCAATTATGAATTTATTTTATGAATTTATTTGATGATGATCCAAGCATGAAATGATAGAGAATTAAAATTTAAAAGTCCCGTTGATACATAAGGATGGTACTGGATACGAATGTCATGACATTTGGGTAAAGAGATCCCATGTAAGATCATGTCTGGGACATGGCATTGGCATCCTTAAGATCATGAGAGGTCTCCTGTAAGACCATGTCTGGGACATGGCATGGGCACCGAGACGAGAGGTCCCATGTAAGACCATGTCTGGGACATGGCGTTGGCACCGAGATGAGAGGTCCCCTATAAGACCATGTCTGGGACATGGCATGGGCACCATCACGAGAACATCCCATATAAGACCATGTCTGGGACATGGCTTTGGCATGTTATTATCAGAAGAGACCCAAGTATCCTTATTATTCCAATGTAGCTCAACGGGCTTGTAAACGAATCATGTTCATGAAAGTTCAGTTTAAAGCATAAATGGCAAGCTCAGGTAAGTTGTAAGACTTAAGAACTTATTATACTATCAATTGATGTTCAACGATGCAGCAAGGATTGAGTAAGTTATGCACACAAGTATTCTAAGTAAACAAGTAAGAGAACTAGTATGAGATTAACTAAAGAGTAAACTAGAGATATAGACATTGAGTTTAATTATTTAAGTTAAATATTGTTATTTATTTGCTAGTAAACTTACTAAGCTTTATGCTTACTTCTTTTATTTCTCTTTCTCTTATAGTATTGCAAAGCTACTTCAAGGATCCTAAAGAAGTCGGAGATCGTCCACATTATCAACTACAACTGCTCGGTATTTTATATCGAAACACGTTTGAGTTATGGCATGTATAGGGATTTAGTTATTTTGTATGTTTGTAATGATGATTTTGCTAATGAGTGATGTGTAAGTATTTGATGATGTATGGTTATTAAAATGATTAAGGATGAAGGTGTTTGTTGTTATGAAAGATTAGGTGATAAATTATGCATGGAAATCATGAAAGGATAAAATTTTGCAAAGAAACAGAATTCAGGCAGCACAGTAACGTGAAATTGAAAAATCACCCAAGATAGTATAAAATGAATTAGAGGGTGAATGATATATGGAATTAAATCTTGTTGAGTCTATTTTCATGAAAAAATAACGGTGTAGAAAAAGGAAATTTATATTTTAAGATATGTGAATTTTAGTAAGATAGGGTCAGAACTGTTTTTGGAGTCCCCTGTTCTGAGTTTAGAAAATAATTACAAATTGTACAAAAATGGTTATGAGTTGAAATTTACATGCTTAGATTTATTAATGAGTCTATTTTCTGTAGAAACAAGTAAGAACTTCATATGAAAATCCTACAGTGAGAAAACTTATTTTTAGTGACTAGAGGTCAGGGCAGTCAGGTGGTGAAACAGGGGAGACTTTAACTAATAAACTGTACTAATTTTCTGAACCAAAAATTCTAAAAATTTTATGGTGAGTAGATATATGAGTCTAGTTTCAGGGAAAATTTACGGAATTAAATTTCGATTTCTGTAGCTCAAGTTATAATTAATTTAGTAACTGCTGCGCGATTGGACAGATTTGCTGCGAATAATGAAATAAATTTTCAAACCTAGTTTTTATACTCCGAATTGGTAAGATAAGCTAAGTAATACCTCGTGCTCGACTCCGGAAACGGTCTCGGGTAAGGGGTGTTACATTTTATTGGTATCAGAGCAGGTTTAGTCGGTTCTCGGAAATACTCAGTAAGAATAAGAGTCTACCTATACATGCCATACTTATATATTTTGATAGTGTGACGACTCCTGACGATTTTAAAATGTTTTCTTTTATAGTTATGGATCCTGAACGAGCTAGTACAGATGAAGTACAGGGTAATGCGCCTATTCCCGCAGAAGGGACGGTGCCATCAGATGTTAATGTTAGTGAAAGACCTGCATCAGATAGACAGGGAGGAGGAGCTAGAGAAGCCTTCTTCCAAGCCATGACTGATTGGTTTGCCGAGTTCGTTCGTACGAATCCGGCTGTAAGACCTCCACCCCCTCAAGATTCATAGGTTCCCCATGTAGCTTCCCTAGCTGCAGGTATATTTATCAGGGAGAGACCACCTGTTGATAAGATTAGGAAGCAAGGGGCTGAAGAATTTCGGGCTACCAAAGATGACGATGCAGAAAAAGCAGAATTCTGGCTTGAGAATACCATCAGGGTTTTTGAAGAATTATCTTGTACACCGGAAGAATGTATGAAGTGTGTGGTCTCACTTCTCAGAGATTCTGCTTATCATTGGTGGAAGACTCTCGTGTCTATCGTACCGAGTGAGAGGGTTACTTGGGATTTCTTTCAGGAGGAGTTTCGAAAGAAGTACATCAGCCAGAGATTTACAGAGCAGAAAAGGAAGGAGTTTCTTGAGCTAAAACAAGGTAAGATGTCCGTGACTGAATATGAACGCGAATTTGTCAGACTTAGTAAGTATGCTCGGGAATTTGTATCCACCGAAGCCAACATGTGCAAGAGATTTGAAGATGGGCTTAATGATGACATCCGACTATCAGTGGGTGTATTGGAAATCAGAGAGTTTGTTGTTCTGGTAGAAAGAGCTTGTAAAGTAGAAGACTTGTTAAAAGAAAAAGAGAAGAGCAAAGCTGAAGCTGGAGCGCAGGATACAAAGAAGAGGCAAATGAGTAAATCATTTCAGTCTACATCTAAGAGGCCTAGGGAGCTCTCTAGCGGATCACATTTTCCACATATATATTCTGGCCGAAGCAGAAGTAGAAGATTCGAGGGTTTTAGAGCTCAAACCACTACAGTTGCAAGTACTGGCAGTACTCGACCTCCTAGACCGGAATGTCCTCAATGTGGGAGACGCCACCCCGGAGAGTGTAGAGCAGGTGAAAATGTTTGTTTCAGATGTGGAGCATCCGATCACTTTATTCGAGATTGTCCTGAAACAACTAAAAGAGAAGAAATAACGAGTGCGAGATCAGGTAATGCTCCTACCAGAGGTAGACCGCAGAGAAACCCAGGAGTGGGGGCAAGTAATAGGGGTGCATTCAAAGATTCAGCGGTTAGATCAGATGTTAGAGCACCTGCAAGATCATATGCTATTCGAGCTCGTGAAGAGGCGTCCTCTCCTGATGTAATTGCGGGTACATTTTCTCTCTATGATACTACTGTTATTACATTAATTGATCCTGGCTCTACACATTCATATATATGCACAAAATTAGCATTTGTTAAAAATTTGTCTATTGAACCTACTGAATTTATGGTTAAAGTCTCGAACCCCCTGGGCCAGTTTGTGATAGTGGATAAAGTTTGTAAAAATTGTCCACTGATGGTAAAAGGTATTTGTTTCCCGGTTGACTTGATGTTATTGCCTTTTGATGAGTTTGATGTGATATTGGGCATGGATTAGTTAACTTAGCATGATGCAGTAGTAAACTGTAGACAAAAATATGTTGTGTTGAAATGCCAGAATGGAGAATTACTTTGGGTTAAATCTAATCAGACAAAGGGATTATCCGATATGATTTCAGTGATGACAGCTCAGAGGTGTGTTAGAAAAGGGTATGATGTTTATTTGGCGTATGTGTTGGATACTAAGGTATCTGAGTCAAAGATACAGGCAGTGCCAGTTGTATGTGAATTTTCTGATGTATTTCCAGAGGAGTTACCAGGGTTGCCACCAGAAAGAGAAGTGGAATTTTCTATAGATCTGATTCCGGGAACTGCCCCAATTTCCATAGCTCCGTATCGTATGGCTCCTACAGAATTAAAAGAGTTAAAGGCACAGTTACAGGAACTTGTTGACAGAGGTTTTGTTCGTCCGAGTCATTCACCTTGGGGTGCTCCAGTTCTGCTTGTGAAAAAGAAAGACGGGTCTTTGAGATTGTGTATTGACTATCGGTAGCTTAATAAGGTAACTATAAAGAATAAGTACCCATTGCCTCGAATTGATGACTTATTTGATCAACTGAAAGGTGCCACAGTATTTTCAAAGATTGATCTTCGATCGGGTTATTATCAGTTACGGGTAAAAGAGCCAGATGTGCCAAAGACAGCTTTCAGAACCAGGTATGGGCATTATGAGTTTCTGGTTATGCCGTTTGGGTTGACTAATGCACCTGCAGTATTCATGGATTTGATGAACCGGATATTCAGACCGTATCTAGATAGGTTTGTAGTAGTTTTTATTGATGACATTTTAGTTTATTCTCGGGATGAAACTGAGCATGCAGAACATTTGAAAATAGTGTTGCAAATTCTGCGTGAAAAGAAACTTTATGCTAAATTCAGTAAATGTGAATTTTGGCTTCGAGAGGTAGGTTTTCTCGGACATATTGTATCCGTAGAAGGCATCAGGGTAGATCCGAGTAAAATTTCAGCTATTTTCAATTGGAGTCCACCGAAGAATGTATCTGAAGTTAGAAGTTTCTTGGGTTTAGCTGGTTATTATCGGAGATTTGTACAAGGGTTTTCTATGATAGCTTCTCCAATGACCCGTTTATTATAGAAAGATGTTAAATTTGAATGGACAGAAAAATGCCAGCAAAGTTTCGACCGATTGAAGGAGTTGTTAACGAAAGCACCTGTGTTGGCACAGCCTGAATCGGGTAAGGAATTTATTATTTATAGTGATGCATCATTAAATGGTTTGGGTTGTGTCTTGATGCAAGAAGATAAAGTAATAGCCTATGCTTCAAGACAACTTAAGCCACATGAAAGAAACTACCCGGTACATGATCTCGAGTTAGCTGCTATTGTATTTGCATTGAAAATATGGCGGCATTATTTGTATGGTGAAAAATGTCATATTTATACTGATCACAAAAGCTTGAAATATTTGATGACACAGAAAGATTTGAATTTGAGACAACGCAGGTGGCTTGAATTGATAAAGGATTATGATTTGGTTATTGATTACCATCCGGGTAAGGCTAACGTGGTAGCTGATGCTTTGAGCCGAAAATCTCTATTTGCTTTACGAGCTATGAATACCCGGTTGTCACTGTCTAATGATGGTTCAATCATAGCTGAATTGAGAGCTAAATCGACATTTCGTCAACAAATATGTGAAGCTCAGAGGAATGATGAGAAATTACAGGCTAAACGGGTGCATTGTGAGTCAGGTAATGATTCAGAATTTCAGATTGGAACTGATGGTTGTTTATTATTCAGAGGCAGAGTATGTGTACCGAAGAATTCAGAACTTGTACAGAAGATTTTACACGAAGCACACAGTGGTATTATGTCCGTACATCTGGGAGGTAATAAAATGTATAATGACTTGAAAAAGATGTATTGGTGGCCGAGTATGAAACGTGATATCTCTGAGTTTGTATCAAGATGTTTAGTATGTCAGCAGGTTAAGGCTGAACATCAGGTACCTTCGGGGTTGCTTCAGCCAATCACTATACCGGAATGGAAATGGGAAAGAATCACTATGGATTTTGTATCTGGGTTACCGTTATCTCCGAGGAAGAAAGATGCCATTTGGGTAATTGTCGACCGATTGACAAAGTCTGCGCACTTTATCCCAGTATGTATGGATTATTCTTTAGATAAATTGGCTGGATTGTATATATCTGAGATTGTTAGACTACATGGAGTGCCTGTCTCCATTATATCAGACAGAGATCCCCGATTTACGTCTCGTTTCTGGAACAAATTGCAAGAAGCTTTGGGTACTCAGTTGTATTTCAGTACTGCATTTCATCCTCAGACAGATGGCCAATCTGAGCGTGTAATTCAGGTATTGGAAGTTATGCTCCGATGTTGTGCATTAGAGTTTCAAGGTAATTGGGAAATGTATCTACCTTTGATTGAATTTGCTTATAATAACAGTTATCAGTCCAGTATTAAAATGGCTCCGTATGAAGCTTTGTATGGTAGAAAATGTAGAACACCATTATATTGGACAGAGCTCAGTGAAAAGAAGATACACGGGGTTGATTTGATTCGGGAAACAGAAGAAAAAGTAAGACTGATTCGGGATAGTTTAAAAGCAGCTTCCGATCGTCAAAAGTCATACGCCGATCTTAAACGAAGGGAGATTGAATTTCAGGTGGGTGATAAAGTATTCTTAAAAGTGTCTCCTTGGAAGAAAGTTCTCCGGTTCGGTCGAAAGGGTAAATTGAGTCCAAGATTTATCGGACCATATGAGATTATAGAAAGAATTGGACCAGTTGCTTACCGATTGGCTTTACCACCGGAACTCGACAAAATTCATAATGTATTTCATGTATCTATGCTACGACGGTATCGATCAGATCCTTCACATGTTATTACTCCAACAGAAGTAGAAATTCAGCCGGATATGACTTATAATGAAGAACCGGTTAAAGTATTAGCACGAGAAACAAAGGAGCTTAGAAACAAAAAGGTAAATCTGGTGAAAGTGCTATGGCAAAAGCACGGGATTGAGGAAGCAACATGGGAACCGGAAGAGACAATGAGGAAGCAATACCCGAATCTCTTTACTGGTAAGATTTTCGAGGACGAAAATCCTAAAAAGGGGGGAGAGTTGTAATGGCCCAAATTTGAGGTTATCGGAACAGTGGTTTTGGAACCACAAATCCGATGAGAACAATTTTATTTTTCTTATATTTTTATGGTCTACAATTTCACAAAATGATTTTTTGAAAATTTCGTTCGAAAATTTTGACATTTGGGCACTCAATTTAGTCAAAAGGACTAAATTGTAAAAAGTGCAAAAGTTGAGTTCTACATGTTAGAGGTGTCCAATTGTTATGAAACTTTAAATTGGAGGTCCTTATATGGTAATTATACCATTGGTAACTTGGTAGACAAAAATGGACATGAGATAAGTGAAATAGAAAATTTTTAAGTTAGGGGCAATTTGGTAATCTAGTAATTAAAATGAATTAAAAGGGAAAAAGATGGCAAAAATCATCATCTTCTTCATATGAACGAAATCAGCAAGGGGGGAAGCCATAGTTAGGGTTTTCAAGCTTCCAAGCTCCATAGTAAGTGATCCCAAGCCCCGTTTTTAATGTTCTTTACGTTTTTGAGATCCCGGTAGCTTAATTTAGCTTATTCTAGCAATAATTTAACCTAGGGTTTATATTTGGAAAAATACCCATAGGTGAAAAGTGTTTATTTTGATGTTTTATGATAGAATATGAAGCTAGAAATTATGTTAAACAACTTTTGCTAAGCGATTTTAAGTGAAAACGAGTAAAACGACAAAATCGGTAAAAATACCTAATGTTCATAAGTACATGTTAGAGTGGGAATTTGATGTTGCCATAGAAGGGAAAAATGTTCAGAATGTTATAAAACATAAGAATAAGAGATGAAGTTTAATTTCCGAGCCTTGGGGAAAAAATGTAATTATTAAAAGTTTAGGGGCAAAATTGTAATTTTGAAAAAAGTTAGAGTCGAGGGCTGTTTTGATGAATGTGATTATTAAATAAGTTAAATTTACTATTTTAGATCAAGAAGTACGAAACTCGAGGTTAGACAATGGGAAGAATAAAGTTGAAGACTAAGTTGGTGAATTTGGCTATAATTGGTACCGAGGTAAGTTTACGGTAAATAAATGCAATATTTCAATATTTATTATTAATGCTGTTAATTTCCAGCAATTATGAATTTATTTTATGAATTTATTTGATGATGATCCAAGCATGAAATGATAGAGAATTAAAATTTAACAGTCCCGTTGATACATAAGGATGGTACTGGATACGAATGTCATGACATTTGGGTAAAGAGATCCCATGTAAGACCATGTCTGGGACATGGCATTGGCATCCTTAAGATCATGAGAGGTCCCCTGTAAGACCATGTCTGGGACATGGCATGGGCACCGAGACGAGAGGTCCCATGTAAGACCATGTCTGGGACATGGCGTTGGCACCGAGATGAGAGGTCCCCTATAAGACCATGTCTGGGACATGGCATGGGCACCATCACGAGAACATCCCATGTAAGACCATGTCTGGGACATGGCTTTGGCATGTTATTATCAGAAGAGACCCGAGTATCCTTATTATTCCAATGTAGCTCAACGGGCTTGTAAACGAATCATGTTCATGAAAGTTCAGTTTAAAGCATAAATGGCAAGCTCAGGTAAGTTGTAAGACTTAAGAACTTATTATACTATCAATTGATGTTCAACGATGCAGCAAGGATTGAGTAAGTTATGCACACAAGTATTCTAAGTAAACAAGTAAGAGAACTAGTATGAGATTAACTAAAGAGTAAACTAGAGATATAGACATTGAGTTTAATTATTTAAGTTAAATATTGTTATTTATTTGCTAGTAAACTTACTAAGCTTTATGCTTACTTCTTTTATTTCTCTTTCTCTTATAGTATTGCAAAGCTACTTCAAGGATCCTAAAGAAGTCGGAGATCGTCCACACTATCAACTACAACTGCTCGGTATTTTATATCGAAACACGTTTGAGTTATGGCATGTATAGGGATTTAGTTATTTTGTATGTTTGTAATGATGATTTTGCTAATGAGTGATGTGTAAGTATTTGATGATGTATGGTTATTAAAATGATTAAGGATGAAGGTGTTTGTTGTTATGAAAGATTAGGTGATAAATTATGCATGGAAATCATGAAAGGATAAAATTTTGCAAAGAAACAGAATTCAGGCAGCACAGTGACGTGAATTTGAAAAATCACCCAAGATAGTATAAAATGAATTAGAGGGTGAATGATATATTGAATTAAATCTTGTTGAGTCTATTTTCATGGAAAAATAACAGCGTAGAAAAAGGAAATTTATATTTTAAGATATGTGAATTTTAGTAAGATAGGGTCAGAACTGTTTTTGGAGTCCCCTGTTCTGAGTTTAGAAAATAATTAAAAATTGTAACAAAATGGTTATGAGTTGAAATTTACATGCTTAGATTTCTTAATGAGTCTATTTTCTGTAGAAACAAGTAAGAACTTCATATGAAAATCCTACAGTGAGAAAACTTATTTTTAGTGACTAGAGGTCAGGGCAGTCAGGTGGTGAAACAGGGGAGACTTTAACTAATAAACTGTACTAATTTGCTGAACCAAAAATTCTAAAAATTTTATGGTGAGTAGATATATGAGTCTAGTTTCAGGGAAAATTTACGGAATTAAATTTCGAGTTCTGTAGCTCAAGTTATAATTAATTTAGTAACTGCTGCGCGATTGGACAGATTTGCTGCGAATAATGAAATAAATTTTCAAACCTAGTTTTTATGCTCCGAATTGGTAAGATAAGCTAAGTAATGCCTCGTGCTCGACTCCGGAAACGGTCTCGGGTAAGGGGTGTTACATAGTCCATTCCATGTTCCTTGATATCTTAAGCAGACTACGGTATACAAATAAGTATGACATCTCATATTAACTTATTTGAGCATGGCCATGCATTTCTAGTCTCACTCAATCAAGTGGCCTAAGATATTACTCCCATTATTTAGGAGGGGCTTATCCTATCTCGATAAACCATATCCCTCTACATAGATCGTGGTATATCCAACATCAGCCTTTATAGAACAACTAGTTACGGTGTACGTTTGACTGTATCAAAATATACAACTCACGATGTTGGGATTATGATGATCTCAAGTCTGAGAATCATATACATATTAATCACTATGAGTAATGCTGTGACAATTACATCATAATCCAAGAAACATACTCATAATGGGTCAGTCCAATATGTTGTTCCCTAACACACATATTCATGCATCGATTCTGACATTCCATATCAATGACAACTCTTTATCACCAACCAACTACATGTTAGTCTTAATGCATTATCATTGTCCTATCCAAAAATAATACTTGACTAAGGAACTTTTAAGAATAATCATATTATTCTTAGGAAATTATTATAAAATAGTTTATTTATACACAAAGAAAAGAAACTGAAATAATAATGGTAACGCCTTATATTAATAAACATGATAAATCAAGTATGTTATTACAACCATCTCATGATTGATCTTTGGGCATACTCTAATAGAAATATGAATGGTTCGATTGGACATGATATTATAATTGGAATTAGAAACTTAAAAATGTAATGAAATAGATTGACAATATATATGGTAATTAAATGTGTTATGTGAAATTGGTATGAGTTAGCGACATGATAAAAGATATTGAAACGAAATAGTAAAATGCTATGGAATCAATTGTGCATATATAATGTGGATCATGATAAAGGAAATACATGAACTTCTGCATGAATAAATTGGAAATGAGCTTGGGAGAGGTTGAAATGAGTACAAATAAGTCAACTGACTTCAGAAAGAGACTTGAATGATTCTTAAATGGTTTATTGTTGTGGAATGAATAAGGAATTGTGATATGAGCAACTCAGCCTAATTCAAAGGCCATAATAGAGATGAACTTAGTTTCCATCAAGGCCCAATAACAAGATCCAAATCCAAACAGCTAAAGTCAAAACTCAATTTATTCGTTTAAGACTTTATCACAAAAAAAATCGAGAAGAAGAGTTGAAGTTTCAAGACGATGGATTTTGGAGAAATGATAAATTAGAGGGACTAATTTTGTTCGTGGGCCTAAACTCTCAATCTATGATGACAAGTCCATGTGAAAAACGCTAACAAGCTTAGGCACTTCACTTCAAGGACCCCAATTGATCCCACAAGCCTAGACGCTTCATATCGGGTTCGGGTTTTAGGCTTAATTTTTATTATATATGAGCTCAATATTATATTTATCATCTCTTATCATTTTATTATTATTTTATTCCAAATTTTTTTATAATTATTAAGTATTTTAAGTTATTTAGGAGTTTTATGTTAACAAGAAAGTTTAGTTTAAAAATACTTCTTGTTTAGATTAAATTAGAGTTCTATTATACTTAATAGTTTTATTTAGATTTATTTAGGTAGCCTATATATAGGCCTTTTCATTGTACACAATTCATTCAATTCATTATTATTCAACTTCTCTTTTGAGTTTATAAATTCTCTTTGAGTTTTCTTTTTTAAGAATTTCTCTTGAGCTTCTTTTTTAAGAATTTCTCTTAAGCTTCTTTTAGAAAAGTTTTAACAATCTTTTCAGATTGTGGGGATCATCTTCAAACTTTTTCTTGCCAAGTTTTCTTTCTTAGGAGGGAAATTAGAGCCGCTTGAAGGAGGTTGTGGATTCTTCATGTTTCTAAGGCTTCTTAGGACTTCTACATACCACGTTCTATCTTTCCATCTATCTTCTTTATTTTTTCCTTATTGTTCTAATCGTAGATTTATTATTCTATTTTAATTATCTTAGTTATTTATTTTTGTTTTATCTAACTTGGATTTAATCACGCTACAGGTTGTGTCAAAAATCCAAATTTCTTTCCGAACATCTAGAGCCCTAAGTCAAGTCTGTGACTTTGACAAACTTTACGATCTGCTTCTGCATTCATCCGTCTCATTCTTTATCATTTGGTATCATGTTTGGACGTTTTAGGTGTTCTTTTTCTTTTTATAAACTAATTTCTAGCAAATAGCCTCAAAATAATTTTTTTTACCCCGATAGTTTTCAGAAAGAAATATTTTTCAGTGGGTAAACATTTTTCAAACGATCTAAAATTTTACATACTATTTCTTGGCACTATTTTAGAGTATAAAAAATATTTCTATAACACCCTGAACCCGAGACCGACACCGGAGTCGAACACGAGGTGTTAACAGACTTTAAACCCCTTATAAAAATATTTCCCAGACGCTTCCCAATCTGTGTACTAGTCGCTTTAAAAATCATATCTTGAGTTTCACAACTCGAAAATCAGTTTCGTGATTTTTCCCTGAAACGAGACTCATATGCCCGTCTACATATTTTTTTCTAGAATTTTTGGTCAGGCCAATTAGTACAGTTTATTAGTCAAAGTCCCCCATGTTACAGGGATCGACTACACTGACCTTTGCGCATTACGACTTGGATATCTCCCTGCACAGAGCTTCAGTACTGATGCCGTTTGTTTCTATGGAAACTAGACTCAGAGAGGAATCTATAAATATATGGTATGACTCCTAATTATCTCTGGTTAATTTATAATGAATTTCCAAAGTCGGAACAGGGAATCCAGAAACCGTTCTGGCCCTGTCTCACGAGAACCTGAATATCTCTTAACATACTGTCCATATGATCGTTTCGTTACTTTCCTATGAAAATAAATTCATCAGGGTTCGTTTACATAATTTATTCACTATTTAATTCAATTCCTACTATTTTTAGTGATTTTCCAAATCTACATCACTGCTGCTGTCAGCATCTGCCTTTAAGGTAGACTTTACCTATTTCATAGTTTCCATGATTCAACTAGCCCTTTTAGCATGAGTAGCACAAATGATGATGGTGATTAACCATTCCCATGGCCAATCCTTGTCAAGCATATTCACACTAAATGATTATAACATTATACTCAAACATATATAAGCCATTTTCGCATGGCTAACCAAAATTATACAAGTCCAAAGGGTCCATGACCCACAACAAACAGGTAGTCCTATACATGCCATATCCAGAGTTCAACTAAAAGAGTACCAAAAGAGCTTTGATAGTGTGGATGACTTCGACTTCGATGATCCCGAATCCGATAGCTAACGAACAATATCTATAAAACAGAGAGCCAAAGCAACGGGGTAAGCATTTTAAAGCTTAGTAAGTTTCAAGTAATGAAATCGGCTTTGACTAAAGTATTGCATTCACATAGCTAAATAAATCACTTTATTAATTCACATTCTCATAAGCATACTTACTTCACACTTCATCAACATATACACACACAAGGTATCAACCTATCTAAAAGCCGAAAATTCGTTAGTCGATTGAACGAATATTATTTAAAACGAATCGACTTTTTTTTTTTTCGAAGCACATGCAAACATACCTTATCGTTTGGGTTTATCGAGCGTATTAATTGAATTTATTGCAGCACAAAACGCTCACATTCAAACCCAAGTTTCTTCAGAATTTAGCCGGATATAACCACAAGCTCAATTGCCTTCGGGTCTTAACCCGGGTATAGCAACTCGCACGAATGCCTTCGGGTCTTAGCCCGGATATATCAACTTGCACAATTGCCTTCGGGTCTTAGCCCGGATATATCAATTCGCACAAACGCCATCGGGTCTTAGCCCGGATATATCAGTTCGCACAAACGCCTTCGGGTCTTATCCCGGATATATCAATTCGCACAAATGCCTTCGGGTCTTATCCCGGATATATCAATTCGCACAAATGCCTTCGGGTCTTAGCCCGGATATATCAATTCGCACAAATGCCTTCGGGTCTTAGCCCGGATATATCAATTCGCACAAATGCCTTCGGGTCTTATCCCGGATATATCAATTCGCACAAATGCCTTCGGGTCTTATCCCGGATATATCAATTCGCACAAATGCCTTCGGGTCTTAGCCCGGATATATCAATTCGCACAAATGCCTTCGGGTCTTAGCCCGGATATATCAATTCGCACAAATGCCTTCGGGTCTTAGCCCGGATATATCAATTCGCGCAAATGCCTTCGGGTCTTATCCCGGATATATCAATTCGCACAAATGCCTTCGGGTCTTAGCCCGGATATATCAATTCGCACAAATGCCTTCGGGTCTTAGCCCGGATATATCAATTCGCACAAATGCCTTCGGGTCTTAGCCCGGATATATCAATTCGCACAAATGCCTTCGGGTCTTAGCCCGGATATCATTCAAATGCTCATGCACACATATATCAACAATCATGACACATCCATATTTCACTTTCGTTACTAAGGCTCAAACACAAAGCATTTATTAAACCTTTCCAATTTCGGCTCAATAGCCACACACAAAGAGCATGATTTCGATTGGCTTTATAACATAGTCTCTATGCACATTCGACTATCCGTCATAGTATGACTAATCATTTCAATATAATTCAAGTAGGGTCATTACTCGAAGACTTACCTCAGATGTTGTCGAACGACTTCAATGGCTATTCAATTACTTTTTCCTTCCCTTTATCGGATCTAGTTCCCCTTTGCTCTTGAGCTTAAGTTCAACAAAACTTAAAATAGTCATTAATCGACTATTCAAGTATTACTTTCAGAATAATATATATATTGATCCGACTTTCACACACATAGATTATAGTAAGCTTTATAATAATCAATAAATAATTCATTGGCAAATTTTCATTAATGTTTACAACAAAATCACATATTCACTACGAGCTGTTTTCCTGAGCAGTAGTTACTAAATTATTTATAACTGGAGCTACTAAACTCCAAATCACTTTCCGTTAATTTTCCCTGAATATAGACTCGTATATCTTCCATCCATAAAATTTTCAGAATTTTAGGCTTGGCCAATCAATACCAGGTTTTTCTTAAAGTTTCCCCTGTTTCACTGTTTGACTATTCTGACCACTCTTCACTACGAATCAAATTTCTCATTTTACAGAATTCAAAATGTGTTGTATTTGATCTCATTTGAAACTAGACTCATTAAGGAGTCTAAGCATATAAATTTTATCTTATAATCATTTTTGTACAATTTATAATGATTTTCTAAAAACAGAACAGGGAATCTAGTAGTCATTTTGACTCAGCCCCACAATACTTCAAATATCTCAAGATCGGTAACTCTTTTGTTTTTATAGTTTCTTTTGTAAGAAAATAGACTCTTCAAGCTTTAATGACATAATTCACTCAGCTTCTAATTCAACTCCTACAAATTATGGCGATTTTCCAAAATCACCTTATTGCTGCTGTCCCCAAACAGATTATTACCAAATCAAATACTAACATTAGCATTTCACCTTAATAGCTAGCTTACCAAGCCTTAATTTAACATATAATTCACACATATCACATTCAGCTATATATACATTTATCATATTTCCATTTCAGCATATATAACTAACATTTATTCCGAAATTTTAATATCTAATTGCTTATAAACTTTCTTCGGATGTCGTCAACTAATTGATCGGCTACTCAACTACTTTCGATTTTCCCCGATCTAAATCCAATTTCTTGGTTTCTTGATCTTAACATATTCAAATAAATCTCATTTTAACATATTTTCATTCAATTTAGTCTAATAACGCATAAATGGGTAAATTACTTTTTTACCCCTAATATTTCGCACTTTCACAATTTAGTCTTTATTCCACAAAACACAAAATACACAAAATTTGGTCACACTCCTTAAGGGCCGAATCTTCCTAGTACCCATATAAGTCCATACATTTCATTTATTTCACCTTTGAGTCCTTCAAAAATTTATTTTTGTAATTTAGCCCTAACTACTCAAAATCACCAAAAACTTCAACACAAAACATATTAATCTTTAACATATCTTTCATTTTTCATCAACAACTATCAAAAAGCTCAAGCACTCATCAATGACAAAACACAAAATCATCATCAATTCACAAAATTGAACCATGGGTTTTAAAGAACACAAAGCAATGATATCAAAAATGTGAAAATTATCAAAAACCAAACAAAAGACTAACCTTAATCTAACTCCCAATGGCCGAACCTTAGCCAAGCTTTTCTCTTTTTCTTCTTTCTCCAGTTTCGACAATGGAGAAGATGATATGATAGTGGCTTCCTTTCTCTTTTTTTTTTTATTCTTTCTTTAATTCATTATGTCTCCAATAACCCAATTTCCTATTATAATATCTAATTCAACAAATAAATTGCCCATCATCAATCCATCTTGGCCGGCCACTATAAGGGAATTGGGCAAATTTGACATGCAAGTCCACCTTTGTGTTGACATGCACTAATAAGCCCTTTAAAATTAGCCTATCATATTTCACCATGTCTCATGTTGATCCCTATTTAATAATTCCTCATACAATTGGCAAAATTAGGGAATGAAATTTCCACATATGCATGTACACACATAATAAGCATAGAATATAACAATTAATTATTTTCATAACTCGGTTTTGTGGTCCCGGAACCACTTCCCGACTAGGGTCAATTTAGGGCTGTCACAACTTCCCACAAAAAAGTGATTGAAAATTATAGAAAACAATACGAAAAAATTAAAAAAATTCAGTGGGTTAATTTTGTGCCGAAACTTTCCAGATCAGATTTAAATTATTTTAGGAGGCTTTGGTTTAAATTTCTTGATTTTTGGAAATCATGAACACCTCGAACAAAGTTTGTCAAGTTGTTTCGCAATTTTTCGTGTTTTCGAGTTTCAGTAATTTTCATTGACTCTTAGCCTTAGGTTTTCATTTTTTTTATTTTTATTATTCTTTTACACATTCTAACACTTTATTATTTCTTGTGTTAGTAGGTTAAAGCGTATTGCACATTCCTTCCTCCGTGCAATAGAATTATTTGATGTTTAGCCGATTTTGGACTCATAGTGCTATTAGGTTTGCTTTGTTAGTTTGATTCTAATACATTCTGATTGATTGATATAGAAAATTTTTAAAAGACTTACAAGATTAATTATTACCTCATTGAGATTTTTTTAGTGTATAAAGGTGAGGTTTGCTTTATTTTTTTCTTTTGAAGTGTTGTGATTTTCCACGCTTCCACTATGACTCATGAAACTCGTACCCGTAAAAACCATGATAAGATACCATCTGATGGCAAAGAACAAGATGTTAAATTGGAGAATATTGTGCGGATGGTAAAATTTCAACATTAACAATTGAATGAGGTAGTGATACATTTGAGGCCAATTTTACTAAATGTCGAACGAAACTACAAGAGAACATTAAACAAATTCCCAATCAAATTCAAGTGCTAACTCAAGCTGTTACTCATTTGGAGACTTCTTCGAGTCAACGGTCGCGTGCTCATGATAGTGATTATGATAGGGACAATTAAGAACTTCGTATTTGTTCTCATATTGGTAGACACGAATATCGTCACATTGATGAAACTTTGGGTATTCCTAATCGAGGTCAGCCTTCTACCGCTAAATCGAAGTTCAACATTCCACCATTCCGAGGAAAGTATGATCCAGATGCATATTGTGATTGGGAGGATAAAAAGGAGATCATGTTCCGTTGTTATAGATGTTTGGAGGAAAAGAAAGTTCCATTGGCTATATTGGCATTTTCGGATTATGCATTGAGTTGGTGGACTTAACTTGTGTTGAACCGCCAAAAGAGTCGTGAACGATATGTTGATTCGTGGGAACAGTTGACACAAGTCATGCAAATTTTTTTATCCCACCTCACTATTATAGGGATATTAAACAGAGAATTCAACGCCTTGTTCAAGGTAATCAATCTGTTAATGAGTACTTTAAGAAGATGGCGATGCTTATGCACAGAGCAAATGTCCAAGAAGATGAAGAGACTACCATGGTGCGGTTTGTAGATGGCTTGAATGTTTCGATAGCCGATGTGCTTAACCTTCAAACCTACACTGATCTTGAGGACACGGTATGCAAGGCGATTGAGATTAAGCGGCAGTTTCAACAACGTTAATCTCGTCCATTTAGTGCTTCACAATATTATAGAGGTACGAGTTCTAATTCTACTTTCAAGAATTCAAAACCTCCTTATGCTACTAATAAGTTGCTGCCAAAACATGATGAGAATAAACCTTTTGAGTGTAAAAGTTGGGCTCCTACAAAACCTTCATCTTCATCTTTTAAGCAACCTACTTCTACTACTTCTTCACCAAAATAACAAAGAGCTCGTGAAATTGAATGTTTTAAGTGCAAAGGGCATGGGCACTATAGCCGTGATTGTGCCAACACGAGACTTTTGTTGATCACAGAAGGTGGTGATTATACCTCTGATTCCAATAAAACATACCCAGATATGCCCGAATTAATTGATGATGTTGATAATGGAGGTAAGTTTTATGGTGAAGAAGAGTTGGTGGAAACACTAACTCATCCCCGTTGTCTAGTTGTGAGGCGCACCCTCAACATCCAATTGAAGGATAATCATGATCTTTAAAGGAGTAATATATTAAATTCGAGGTGTTCAGTTAAAGGTAAAATTTTTTGATTTATCATTGATATTGGAAGCTATGATAATGTTGTGAGAAACTACCTTATAGATTCTCTTACTTTTTCATGTAGCAAACACCCTACACCATACCATCTTCAATGGCTTAACGAAGGTTCGGAGGTTCGTGTTGTAAAATAGTACTTGATCACTTTTAAACTTGGGACTTACACGGATCATGTTTGGTGTGATGTCATTCCCATGCATGCCACCCACTTGTTACTTGGTAGATTATGGCAGTACGATCATGATGTTATTCATCATGGTAAATTAAATCGATATTCCTTTATTTTTCATAGGAAAAAGTACATTTTCACCCCTTTGAATCCAAAAGATATTCACAATGATCAAATCAACATGATGAAGTTTTGTAAGTAGGTTATGGGAAGTAAGACACAAAATTCAAAAAAAGTTCAAAGAAAAGAGGTCTCTAGTGAAAATAGCCAAATTAATGATGACCCAATGGTGAATGCATCCTCTTTTGAGAAAAAAAGAGTGGTTTCTAATTTTTTATGTGAGTGGAAAAGATGTACAACGAGCTTTACTCACTAAACAACTTTGCATCTTTTTCTGATTTAGGCAAAATTGTTTATCTTTAACTAACCTTCACAACTCTTTGCCTAGTGTTTTTGTGTCTCTTTTATAGGAAGATGAAGATATTTTTGAAGAAGCACCTAAAGGATTGCCACCTTTGAGGGGTACTAAGCATCAAATTGACTTAGTGCCTGGGTCAACAATTCCAAATCGACCAGCTTATCAAAGCATTCCCAAGGAGACAAAAGCGTTACAAAAGCAAGTAGATGAACTTTTTACGAAGGGTCACATTCGTGAAAGTTTAAGTCCTTGTGCGGTGCCGGTAATTTTGGTGCCAAAAAAAGATAGTACGTATAGAATGTGCTTCGATTGTCGACCAATTAACCAAATTACTATTAAGTATGACATCCTATTCCAAGGCTTGATGATATGTTTGATAAACTTTATAGTGTTTGTATCTTTACAAAGATTGATTTAAAAAGTGGCTACCATCAAATTAGAATAAAAGAGGGGGATGAATGGAAAACAACTTTTAAAACTAATTTTGGTTTATATGAATGGCTAGTTATGCCTTTCGGTTTGACTAATGCGCCTAGTACTTTCATGCACTTGATGAACCATGTTTCGAGACCTTATTTGGGTTAATTTGTGGTAGTATATTTTATGATATTCTAATTTAGTAAACTTCTTTAGATGATCATGTTTTTCATGATAAATATGTTTTAGATATTCTACGAACTGAAAAGTTATTTGCCAACCTTGATAAATGCACTTTTTATTGCGATAAAGAAATCTTTTTAGGTTTTATAGTCAGTGTTCAAGGTATTTATGTCGATAAGGACAAAGTAAAGGCAATTAGGGAGTGACCTATTCCTAAATCAATTACCGAGGTGAGATCTTTCCATGTTTTAACAAGTTTTTATAGATGTTTTGTGAAGGATTTCTCCACTATTGCCACTCCATTAACTAATGTTGTTAAAAATTCTGTGGGTTTTAACTGGGGAGAAGCTCAGGAAAAGGCTTTCAAACTTTAAAGGATAAGTTATGTTCTGCTTCGGTTCTTAAATTGCTTGATTTTTATAATACTTTTGAATTTGAACGTGATGCTTCAGGTATTGGAATTGGTGCCGTGTTGATGCAAGAAAAAAGACCAATCACATATTTCAGTGAAAAACTGACTAGGGTGTAATTAAACTACTCAACTTACGATAAGGAGTTGCTGGCATTAGTTCAAGTTCTACAAGTTTGGCAACATTACTTGCTGTCAAATGTGTTCGTTATCCATACAGATCATGAATCCCTAAAATGGTTAAAGGGACAAGGTAAGTTGAGCAAGAGACACGCTCGATGGGTAGAATACATAAAGACATTTCCATATACAATTAAGTATAAAATAGGTAGAGAAAATGTAGTTGCTGATGCATTATCTTGTAGATATTCTTTGACAGCTACATTAAATGCTAAATTCTTAGGGTTTGAACATATAAAAGATTTATACTTAAATGATATTGATTTTGAATTTTTTTTCCAATTGTGGGAATGGTGCCTTTAACAAGTTCTATCTTGTAAATGGCTTTCTTTTTCGCCTAAACAGGTTATGTGTTCCACAATATTCCATGAGAGAGTTATTAATTCGTGAGGCATATAGTGGAGGCTTAATGGGACACTTCAGTGTCGCCAAGACACTAGATATTTTACATGAACATTTTTATTGGCCGCACATAAAAAAAAGGACGTTGAAAAGGTATGTTCTAATTGTATTACTTGTAAACAAGCAAAATCTAAGGTAATGCCTCTGGACTTTATACTCCTTTATCGATTCCTTATTCGCCATGGGTAGACTTATCCATGGATTTCAGTCTTGGTTTGCCATGAAAAAAAAAGGGTCGAGATAGTATCTTTGTTGTTGTTGACAGGTTTTCAAAGATGGCTCACTTCATTCCTTGTCACAAAACGGATGATGCTACACACATGGTTGACTTATTCTTTAGAGAGATGGTGTGCCTACATGGGATACCTCGCACCATTGTATCTGGCAGAGACGTAAAATTCCTAAGCCACTTTTGGAAAGTATTATGGGGTAAGCTTGGTACTAAATTATTATATTCTACTACATGTCACCCTCAAACCGATGGACAAACTAAGGTAGTCAACTGAGTCTTAGGTGCTTTACTATGAGCTGTTGTGGGTAAAAACATTAAAAATTAGGAAGAATGTTTGCCATTTGTTGAGTTTTAATATAATCGATCTATTCACTCAACAACTGCCTATTCCCCATTTGAACTTGTTTATGGTTTTAATCCGTTAACTGTACTTGATCTTGTACCATTGCCTATAGACAACATTTCTAGTTTAGATGGTGAGAAAAAAGTTGAATTGGTAAAATCCATGCATGCAAAAGCAAGACAATGAATCGCCAAAACAAATGAAACAAATGCCAACTAAGCTAACAATGGGCGCAAGCAAATTATCTTTGAGCCCGGTGACTGAGTTTAGGTCCATATGAGAAAAGAGCAATTTTCAACTAAACGCAAAACAAAATTGGACCCACGTGGTGATGGACCTTTTCAAGTACTAAAGCGCATTAATGATAATGCATATCAAATCGATCTTTCCAATGAGTTTAATGTTAGTTCCACTTTTAATGCCGCTGACCTTTGTCCCTTTGATATTGCAGATTTGAGGAGGAATCCTTTTGTGGAAAGGGGAATGATACGAGCAACTCAGCCTAATTCAAAGGCCATAATAGAGATGAGCTTAGTTTCCCTCAAGGCCTAATTACGATATCCAAATCCAAATAGCTAAAGTCAAAACTCAACTTATTCGTTCAAGACTTTATCATGAAAAAAATTAGAAAAGAAGAGTTGATGTTTCAAAACGATGGATTTTGGAGAAATGATGAATTAGAAGGGACTAATTTTGTTCGTGGGCCTAAACTCTCAATCTATTATGACAAGATCATGTGGAAAATGCTAACAAGCTTAGACACTTCACTTCAAAGACTCCAATTGATCCCACAAGCCTAGATGTTTCATATTAGGTTCGGGTTTTAGGCTTAATTTTTATTGTATATGAGTCCAATATTGTATTTATCAGCTCTTATTATTTTATTATTTTATTCCAAATTTTTGATAATTATTAAGTATTTTAAGTTATTTAGGAGTTTTATGTTAACAAGAAAGTTTACTTTAAAACTACTTCTTGTTTAGATTAAATTAGAGTTCTAGTATACTTAATAGTTTTATTTAGATTTATTTAGCTAGCCTATATATAGGTCTTTGCATTGTACACAATTCATTCAATTCATTAGTATTCAACTTCTCTTTTGAGTTTATAAATTCTCTCCGAGTTTTCTCTTTTAAGAATTTCTCTTGAGTTTCTTTTAAAAGAGTTTTAACAATCTTTTCAGATTGTGAGGATCATCTTCAAACTTTTTCTTACCAGGTTTTTTTCTTGGAGGGGAAATTAGAGCTACTTGAAGAGGTTTGTGGATTCTTCGTGTTTCTAAGGCTTCTTAGGACTTCTACATACCACGTTCTATCTTTCCATCTTTCCATCTATCTTCTATATTTTTTCCTTATTGTTCTAATCGTAGATTTATTATTCTATTTTAATTATCTTAGTTATTTATTTTTGTTTTATCTAACTTGGATTTAATTGTGTTTCAGGTTGTGTCAAAAATCCAAATTTCTTTCTGAACATCTAGAGCCCTAAGTCAAATCCGTGACTTTGACAAACTTAACAATCCACTTCCGCATTCATCCGTCTCATTGTTTATCAAATTGATTGTTATAATGTTAGTGATATAAATGTTTGATTCATGATTGGTATTGAGTTTTAAAAAGGCTTTATGATAGGTGTTAGCATGAAAATGAAATTGATCACTTCTATTACAGTGCTAAATGAATTGGTTTGCCACTTGATATGAATGACATACTAGTTGGATGTTACAATTTTCATAACTTGCAACTTTGTTATTTGAATCATAAAAACACTACTGAGTTCTATTGCTCAACATAAGGTTTATTTTTCATGTGCAGGTTAGGTATAATTCAAGATATTTAAACTACAACTTCAGCATCTAGTCAACAATCCCGAACTCGTCAATGTTTGTATATTCTAGTTTTATTCTAAGTTGGCATGTACCTAGTTGAGTCTAATTTGGTACCATTGATGGATGTTTGGTCCATGTTCAACCTTGGATTAGTTCTTGGAGCTTTTGTGAGCTCGTATAAATCACGTAAATGGTTGGTTATTGTGATTAATGTTTGTTTGATTGAATTAAATCTTACAATGGCTTAAAGTTGAATAAAATTTATTGTAGTCGCTCTGGCGACAATTATGACATCTTATAGCTTGGACTCGACGATCGAGTTAGGTGTAGGGTGTTACAAAAACATTCAATAATATAAGTATAATATGTTTTACAAAAAGATAGGTAAAAAGGCAAAACAGGGGTCTTATGGCCCTGTGGCCAGGTCATGTGATGGGCTGATGACGTGTGGAGCTAGATTAGGGGTGAGCGTTTGATCAAATCGAATGAAAAAATTTTGAGTTAATCGAGTTGACGAATCCTATTTTATCATCCTAACTCGATTTGAAATTTTCTTAAATCGAGTCGAGTGAGATTGAATTCGAATAGAATTGAATCAAATATATTTGTTTGAGTTAAATGAAAAAAAATGACTTTGGGTACTTCTAACCACAGTCATCCACCGTAATCAAATTTGCTAACTATAATCAAATTTGTTGTTGACTTTCATTTCCTCATAATTTATTTATTAATATTTTTATATATGGGTTAGCTTTTTTGCTTACTTAGTTGCTTCAATTATCTTAAAGATAAAATGTGAAATTGATACCAACATAAAATTTTAACACAAATATTTTATGACATCATCAATAATTAAATTTTAACAGAAATTTATAAACATTTAATATGATTAAACAATTCAATAATATAAATAGTAAAAAATGTGAAATTTAATTTAATAATATAAATAGTAGATATAAATAAAATTATTACTATTTAAGTTTATGGATTTTTTTGGATGATTTTTTATTTGGGGGTAAAAGGGTAAAAAGTAAAAAGTTTAGGGGGAAAATAAAAAAGTTTTGAGGGTTGGGGGAGTAAAAATGTGGGGGAAATGTAAATGTGAGGAAAATATTTTAAAAAATGGGAGGGGGGAAATGGGTTTGGGGTAGATGGGGGTTGGGATGGGAGGAAAGTAAAAGTTTTGGGGGGAAAGTGGGAGGGAGTAAAATATTGGGGGGAAAGTAAAAAGGTTTAGAGGTTTGGGGTAAAAATGTAAAATATTATAGTTTGTTATTCGGTTTATTCGAATTATTTGAGTTATTTGAATTCAAAAATTAAACTCAATTCGAACTTGAAATTTTTTAAAAAAATTGAGTTGACAAAAATAACTCGATTCATTTAACTTGAAATTTGAATTTTTTTTCAATTTTTTCAAGTCGAATCAAGTTTTGCTCACCCTTAAGCTAGATAACATGGCTATGTACCTAAATTGTGCAACAAATTGAAGCTGTGTATAACAGGGACACACAGTCATGTCGCTAAGCCGAGTAACAGACTGAAGCTTTGTGGACCTAAATGCAAAATTACTATCAAAAGTCGCACGGTCATGTCTTGGACTGTGTAACGGGCTAAGTTCATGTAAGCTAGAGTCACACAGCAGTGCCACATGTCCATGTGTGCCACACGATTGTGTGTCAAATCGTACCAAAAGTGCATTCTAAATCAATTTAAAACATCCTCTATTAACTTAAGCCTCAAGCAATGCAATGCCAACCATTACGCCTATTCAAATACATAAAAGAACCTACCAAAAACATAACATATATCAATTCATCCTAAGTGCCTAACCAATATACCACAATTGACACCTCAATTCAACCATTCACAACCAAGCATTCAACATTATTCAAGCCACAATGTTCATACTTAACAACCACATATGATCATCATTCCAAATGTCAAGGTTTCATCAAACAAAGTTCACCAAAATGACCAAAACACAATTGCCAAATTCATGTCAAAGCATGACAAGACACCTTAAAGCTTAACATGATATATCATTCTCACCAACAAGGCACAAAACATAATTCAAATACTTATGTACATGCATTGCCATTAACCTATTTACATGCCACTTATAACCAAGCCAAAATAAATAGAAGTCTAACAAAAGAGTTGGTGGATAGTGTGAGCTCCAGAGACAATCCAATCGACAACACGATTTCCAAAAATCTACAAGAAAGAAAAAATGAAACAATGTAAGCTTACTTAAAACATGGTAAGTTCGTATAAATCTAAGCACAACATACCTACCAATTATATATCTTAATGTTTGAAAATAATGCAAATAAACATAGCATTCCATAGTCACCTTACACATTCATGTGTCATGCCAAAATGGTTAGTCATGATCATGTAATAAACATCAAGAAATAAAGGTAGTAGAATACACATACATTCGTATTCATTTCATAAATAACATCTTATACTATAAGCTTTCATTTCAATTCAATTACTTATATTTATTTTGCCCGGAGAATTATAGTAAATTAACTTCGAATACTCGGGATAATTTTGCTCACTCGAGCCGTAAAGTGGGACATTAACCATTACTCGATATTGCTTACATAAGCTATAGAGAATCAGCAACAAATGCTGGATCTCAACCATCGATATGGTGTAACACCCCTAACCCACATCCGTCGCCGGACTAGGGTTATGAAGTATTAACGATCAACAGTCATAATTCCAATTTGCAAACATGCCAATTTCAATCTATTTTGCCTATTTCATGTTTATTTAAACATTAACTTAAACATACTATAATATGATCTCAAATATAAACACATATTTATATGTATATAACCAACCAATATTAACTTATAATCTTATTTAAAATCAATCCACAAAATAACTATTAATTAGACATCCTAGGTACATGCTGACACAAAAGAGTAAACACCACGTTTGAGTTCGGGCCCGTAGTTGGATGCTGAATCGGTGATCAAAATTAAGTACCTAACTTGCGCACGGAAAACAAAATCGTACGTTGAGTAAAAACTCAGTGGTATTTCTATAATTCGAATATTTAAAAATAAAACAATATAATATGTATAATAAAATGTTAAGCACAATCGAACATTTAAAACCATACAATACTCAATTTTTATCACTTGCTATATATAATATAGCTTTCCATAATTTGTTCACATATCATTTAAACAATGCACTATCCATTCCACATTCAATTCATGAGTATGTAACTTGTGTATTCCATGTATTTACAACATATTTCACATTCTATTTTCTGTTCACTATCTCAATTCCATTTCTCATACCATGCCATTTCAATATAAATTATAAAACTTTAATTATATGTTTACCCCAATTAGCACAACTCGGACTTGGACGGATACACGGATCCAACCAAAATACACCAGTTTGGCACCCAATGCCTCATCGGATAATTTGAAGTAATAATTTGACACCCAGTGTCTCATCGGCTAAACCGAAGTAAATTGGCACCCAGTGCCTCATCGAATTAATCTAAAGTAATAAATTGACACCCAATGTCTCATCGACTCGAAGTCGAAGAAATCCATAAACTCTTCCAATCCTATGGCATGACATCTATATCCGACTCAGCCCGATACAGTTATTAGGGTTTAATTTCACATTTCAAAAACAACCAATATCCAATATAATTTTTTTATATAGTCACATATACACATGAATTCAATTCAATTCAAATAATCAATAAAATCATAATATATACCAATTCAATCAATTTCTATCAACTTTAATTCAATTCAATATCAAAATGTCAAACACTCACCTCAACCACTTACCATAAGCATTAAATAAAAATACAACAAACTAGATTCGGATTATAGAAATACAAACCAAAAATTCTGAGCTATTCCTCGTCGACTTTATCTTTCCCCTTTTTAGTCGAGAGTTTCGGTACGACGTTAGCTAAGGAATTAAAACAATTAAAATTCATGAATATAACACAATTCAATCTCATATTTTATATTTACCTAAATTTCAATTTAGTCCCTAAACCGAGAATAATTTTATTTCTTCACAATCAATCTTATATTTTCATACAAATTCCACTTTAGACTAGATTTAACTCCTTAATTTCAATTAGATCCCTAAATTTAAATTTTTTACAATTTAGTCCCTATTACTCAACATTTACAATTTATTCTATAATTCAATCATTTTTCATTTCTAACTTAAAAATCTATCAATTTAATCCCTAATACTAAAATTATTCAACATAAACAACACTTAAAAATTAATAATTTCTCAAATTTTGACATGGGTCGGGTAGTATTTAATACCAAGATTCCAAAAACATAAAAATTAAAAAAAAGAGACTAAATTAACTAACCAATTGAGCTTGAAACTTTGAAACCCCTAAGGCCCTTCGTCTTTCTCCTTTCTCCCTTTTTCTTTTTCTTTCCTTTTTCTATTCTATTTCGTTTGGCTTTCTCTGTTTCTTTCTTTCTATTTCTATTTCTTTTTGTTTTATTATTAATAGAATATAATATACAATATAATATATACTAAGTTTTAATATTACATAATATATACTAAGTTTTATAATATAATTTATACTAAGTTTTAATATTATATAATATATACTTTTTAACTTTAAAATTTTATAATAATATTCACTTATGCTGCCTCATTTTAAGGTAATGACATAATTACTCTTAATTCATACAAATTCACCTAACCAAATTAACCACACAACTAGCTTCGTAAATATTTATTTGATTTACGGTAACAGAGTCTCGAAAATGCATTTTTCGACACCTATGACTATTGAGTCGTTACATATGGTATCCATCATCGGTACAGAGTACTTGATAAATGTAAACACCGGCACATAGTGCACTACAAAGTACCTGATAATATAAAGTCACCGATACATAGTACTTGATAATATAAATAAACACCAGCATATAGTGTGTGATAATCCCTAATGACATATCATTTGTATTCACATGGGCCTTTATTCCATTCTCTTATTCATTCCATTTTATAACATGAACTTATATTCTACATGACAATTTACATTCCATATCACCTTTCAATTCATTCCAAACACATATAATTACTACATTTTACAATGCAGTACTTCAATATCAATTTCAATGTTTATTTTAAACCAAATCATGCCAACACATATTATATATGTAATACAAATATAAATTATTAATCAAAAGGAATCTAATATGAACTTACCTAAACAAAACAACAACAAACACCACACCAAGAACTAATCCACAGTTTTTCCTTTTTTGCATTTATCGATTGGTTGATTTGTTTCTTGATCTATATAATAATTTAACACAATTAACAAATTCCAAATACCTTATATTGTCAACACAATTAACAATTAACATTTTACAATATTTCTCCAAACTTTTTATATTTTTATTCAATTTAATCCCTAAAATCAAAACTTACATATTTTTCACAGTTAAACCAAAAAAATTAGAGCCGAATTCAATATATTCCCTTAACAAATCCCAAGTTATATAAAAAAATTCATGCCAATTTCAATATATTAACATTTTAGTCTCTAAACTCAAAACTATCCAAATTTACTTTACAAAATAGTCCTATTTCAACACCAAGCTTCAAACTCAACCATTAACATCCAAAACAACCTTTAAAAACGACAATGATAACTTTTCAAAACTTTGATAGAATTTCAAAATAATCCCTAGGCTAGCCAGGTCTACAACGACCTCAAAAATATAAAATTTATTAAAAACGAGCTTAGTTCACATGCATGAAGAATGAAGCTTGGCTGATTCTTTCCTACCCCCAACAATGGTGTTTTCGGTTCCAAAAGAAAAATGAAGAAGATGGTAATTTGTTTTTCTTTTTTTTATGTTAATATTTACTAAATTACTTAATTAACCTTTTTAATTTAACTTAGATTTCTTTAATAAACATGCCATGACTGTCCACTTAACTAATATGGCCTAATTGCCTCATAAAACCCACCAATCATGATTTATACGTTGATCCTCTTACTTTCTTTTATGCACTTGTCATGCTTGCCCTACTTCCATTGCCACCGCCAGTACAAGAAGACCAGGATAAGAGCCAGTAGGACCAACCAAAAGAATCGAGAGGTCCGCTATGGCTAAAGGGCAAGGCCTGCTGAAATCGGGAAGAGTTTCTTTCTAAGAGCTTGCCTCTGATACTGCTAGAGGTTCTACGATGATGAGAGGAAGTTCAACATACAACTACTTCAACAAGAGCTCTGGGTGGTCAATCTGGAACCACACCCCGAGCACTTTCCACAAGGGTGTCAACTCAAGTGAGTTGTCGTATACCAATTGTTAGCTCTTCAGGTATGGTACTTTATGTTGGCGCTAGTTGCAATACTAAATAGGGTTTGTAGGTCTTCAAGTACAATTCACCATCTATAAAGTCCATACGAGTTCCTCAAGATTCCTTTATCACAGACGATAAAGCTTACACATGTATATTGTTATGTATCCGTTCAGAATGATCGATCGTGATACGAGAAATCATTGAGTGCCCATTAAAAACTTGACATCAATGTGTAAAAAGAGCACATTGATAAAATAATAAGAAAATAGATTGAGCGAAGAAATATGTATGGGGCATCATTTTTTAACCGATTCAAATTTAGCTTGAAAGTCTATATATTTACTCCGGTCCAATAATCTTTTAGTAAAGTGTTGACTCTAACCGTGATCTTCCACCTTAGCAACCTTAAATATCAACAAAGAAAATATATGTATTCTCGATAGATACAGCACATAAAAAGAACAAGATGACATTCATCCCGCATAAAGAATGAAGCTTTAGTTTCTCTATGCTCAACTCCATCTCCAACCCAATAGAAACAAAGGAAGAAAAAAACTTGTATATAGTTTGTGATTTTGTATCTTAGGGTCCATTTGTGGTTTTACGGAAAATGTTTTCTGCATTTTCTTGTGTTTGTTTCACAGAAAACAGCTTGGTCAACGAAAAGTGACTTATAGGTCAATGGAAAATAAGTCTTTTACCTTGTAAAATGACTTACCCTTTTCAAAAGGGTAAGTCATTTTCCGGAAAAGAGCTCATCAATAGATAATTTTACTTTTATATAAAAATTAACTTAAATCAAGTTTAATATTATTATATTGATAATAAATTTTATTTTTATTTTTAAAAATATTTAAAATATTAATATAAAATATTATATATTTTTAATATTATTAAACATACGTATTTAATTATTTATATTTAGTCATATAATAAATTATTAATATAATTAATATAATTTATTATTTTTAATAAATTATTTAATATTTAAATTTTATTTCAATAGTAAATTTTAAAAATAATAATTTTAAATAATATTATTCACATATATTGAAAATATCATATTAATATTTAATACTAAATATTTATTTCAATTATAAATATATTAATAATAAATGTTTTGTAGTATAAATGTTAAAATATGTCATAAGTCTACTCTTCACAAATTTACAATTTAGTTTCTATACTTTTATTTTCAAGAATTTAGTCCCTTTACTTTTCAGATTTGAAAATCAAGTCCAACTGCTGACATTATTAATTTTTTTTGTCAATTTTGTTAAAGTCACTTTTTTAAATAAAAAAAATACTCAGTTGGCAGTCATGTAACTAAAAAAATAATCGTTGCAATGAACCTAAATTTAACAAAATATTATTAATATATGTAAAAACAATGTAAAATATAAAATTATAGATATAAAATAAACTCAATTAAATAATGAAAAAATTAAAAAAAATCTCAAATGTATATTTGTTTAATTGAAAGCGACTTTTATGAAATATTTTTAAAGAACCTGCCAAATAAAAGAAAATATTTTACACAGATTCATCTAAATATAAAAAAATATTAACTTTTTTTAAAAAAGTAAGTCATTTTCTAAGAATCATTTTCCGAAAGTCATTTTCAGTGAAACAATTTACAATTTACAATTTAGTTTCTATAATTTTATTTTCAAAGATTCATCTAAATATAAAAAAATATTAACTTTTTTAAAAAAATAAATTAATTTTTAGGAATCATTTTTCGAAAGTCATTTTTAGTGAAACAAACGGAATCTTATAAAGATGAACTCTTTTTGGTCTTGTAGCGGTAAAGAAGTCTCTTCTTCTTGCTGGAAGTGTTGTCAATAGTGAGAATTAGCTTTCCAGATTCATTATTGATGAAGGTGTTGCGGATGGGACCTGCTTCTAGAGACTGTGACACCATCTTCTTGCTCTTCTGGACTATAATGGTGTATGACCCCTGGTCAAATGGTACAAATTCCGCCTTGTAGTTTACTTCCCAATTCAAAACCATCAGTTCCCAGATCGATGTGCTTCCAACCTGTCAGTCACACTCAATCATTTAGGCATACAATACAAAAGAATTGATTTGATTGTAACGTTAGTGAAGTACCTCTTCGGCAGGTATCTCAATGGTCACGGTTGATCCTGCCTTGATACTAATTTCTGAAACAGCAGCATCTTGGTCACTGAACTCAAAATCATTTTCTCTCTTGAAGCCACCGTACTGCACTGGGACTTCTTCAGCAGGAATGTACCTTCAAGAATCAAATTGCCATCAGTCTTCCACAACTCAGCACCAGCTGAGAAATAACCAAGGATTAAAGATATGGAATGCTTACTTGAGAAGGGTGTCAGTGACCTTTGCTGGGCGAGCCACCACGAACTTGCTCTTAGATCTTTGCGTTAGGAAAGGAGATAATAGTGCATTGAGGGCATAGAACCAGAATGGAACGTTTATGAAGATCTATAACAAGAGTTCCCAGATATCAAGCACAGTTTAAACTCTCAAATCAGATATGTATATTGAATGAGAAACTTACATTTCTTGCTACATATTCAGGATAATTGTCTTGTAAGGCTCCCACAGCTTGTTTCATGGCAATCCTTAGTTCTTTCCTTGAGGGTCCAGGAGAGTTCTTTAGATCATTGATTTGAAGCAAAGAAGTGACACCACCGGGCCTCAAGTCAAGCTTTTGAATACCCTTTTCCATCAACTGAAATCTCCATCTTAAAAAGTGCCTGCCATTCTCGTCCGTCCCGAATGTCTTCTTATAAAGCTCTTCATCCTCAAACACTCCATAGATGTTGTAACAGACGGGATGGCCCTCCTTATCAATTCCATTCATGTAAGCGGCGGACCCTAGCTCAGCCCCAAACTCCTCCTCCAACACTGAATCAATGTTGCCATCCTTCCTCCACTGCAAAGTATTCTTAAGCATCTCAAACGCATCGTTGACCTTGAACTCCCTAGCTCTCAAGAACTTCAACAAGATTACATCAGTAGCCTCTCTACCTTTGCTAGGCAAAAGAGGGACTCCCCAAAGGCAAAGGATATTATTTATTTCTTCAAATTTCTTCTCTTCGCATTGTTGGGTTGCTTTCTCCTCACCCGCATCTTCTGGTTGATCTTCCTCATCACCTTTTTCAGCTTTCATCACATTCCCATCATTCTTTTCGGGTTGATCTTCTTTCTTTAACAAGCAGTTTCCAAGAATGGCTTCTTCGAGCTGGGTTTTGAGTTCAAACAGAGCCTTCTTCTCAAAGTCTTGGAGATCAGATAGAAAATCGCTTTCTTCCCTGTATGAAGAGCTCTTCTCAACAGCCGTTGGCTCGCTGAGAAAAACTTTCCCATTCTCTTGAGCAACCTTGCTGGGCTGTTCTTGAGCGATAGAATCCTCAACCGCCATGGATGGTGTAAACTGGGAGCTGAAACAAAACCCGAAGAAGAAAATGAAAAAAGAAATAGAATGTGAAGAAAAAGAGACAGCAAAACCAAACTTTTAAGTAGTTTTGAAACGTTAGAAAAAGGGAGCAACGGTTATATTATAGAGAATTTGTAGCGTTGAAAGTTTAAAAAGGGAAGGGACCACCAACGGTAACATATCTGGAACCACCACAGAGAAGAGGAGCCGTTGGGAATCTTTCCCCAGGGTTTTGCTAGCTTGTAAGGAGCATGAAGTTGGACAACTTAACTTGTCATTACATTACAATATTCATGTTTTTCTTTCCATCCAAATTAAATCCCTACTCAACTAATTCACTCTTATATTTACCTTTAATATTCCTTTTTTTTTCTTTCAAATCGCGTTAAGTTTTCTATAATAATATTATTTTTTATGTGGTCGAATAAATATCTACCACTGCGTGATGATATTTTTAAAAAATTATTTTATTTTTATATAAAATTTATATTTTCAACTCTTTTTCAAAAATATAAATTTTGAAAACAAAATAAATCATATTTTCTTTTATAAAAAATTTATTTTGTAAAGATAATATTTATACTTACAAAAATATATAATATTATTTAAAAACTCTCTAGTCAATTCTGTTTACAGATTTTAAAAAGTATGAAAAATATATTTCGACCATTTTACTAAGAAAGGCTCATTTCCTACTTTATTTATGAAAATGAGTCACTTTATTTATTATTTATCGAAATGGACCGAAAACACTAAAACGCGTCAACGTAATAGCGCTTTTGCCATGTCAGCAAAAAACGTGTTGACGTGGACGAGTTTTGCTGACATGGCAAAAGCGTTCCCTTAGGAACGCATTTTCACCCGTGTTTTTGACTCCCAACAGTCATTTAAAATTTTGACCGTTAGGGTGTCCAATGGTAAAAAAAATATAAACCCCCCTCCTATTTTTTTCACACAAATATTTCTTCCAAAATTCTTAAAAAAGCTGTAACACCCCGAACCCGTATCCATCGCCAGAATAGGGCTATAAAGCATTACCGGAGTTTATAAATTAATTTACAGACATTTAATTTCATCAAGCATTCATATTGTCGAAAACATTTTTTTGAAAAACAAAAATTTTAGGTTGTCGACTTTAAAAAATGAAAATTGGGAGTCGCCACTAATCTTTTATTGAGGTGTGATTGGATCACCTAAAAAAAGGGCTTTGGTCTACGAGTTTTAGAAAAACAGATCCGGGAGTCGGTTACGTACGAGTAAGGATTAGCACCCTCGTAACGCCCAAAATTGGTACCTAGTTAATTAATTAGTGTCTTTATGTCGAAAATTTGAAAAATATAATCCTTAGCAAAAACTTAAAAACGCTACTTATTAAGACCCTTATCATTTCGGAGAAAGAAAATGTCACACCCAATGCGTTAGGGCACAGCATTCTAATTTCCTCAAAAATGAATTAGTCTAAAACTCGTGTAATAAAAATTTAAAAGAACATTCATTTGTTTAACATTTAAGAAATCGCGACCCAATACGTTATGGCACAATTCCTCAAAATCCCAAACTTGAAATATTTCCTTTATTATTTTTTTTTCAAAAAATCTTTGTCTTGAGAAATCAATACGTACATCCAATACGTTAGGATACAACATATTTAACTCCCCAACAACAAGCTTTTTATTTTATATATTTTTTTATTAATGAGCAACCCTCGATCGTTGAATTTAACGAAGAAAATCGGAACCCAATACGTTAGGGCTCAATTTTCTTGAAAATCCTAAATACGAGTGTTATCTCAATTTTGAAAATTTTAAAATCGAAAAAAATGATGTGATGCTACATTAAATATAAAATGTAATAATAAATACAACAATGGCATAGAAATAAACAAAATTAATGTACATAAACAACGACATGTAAAATATCAAATGAATATAAATGAAAATATAAATCAACAAGCAAATGAATGAAATAAACAAAAAAATATAAAGAGAAAAAGGTACAAAATATATATACATTTGAAACTATGAAGAATAAAAGACATAAAGATAATTTACTCATAAAATTTTGGGTTATAAAACTTATATATATATAAATAATATATAACGCATTTATGAAAACAAGGAAAATATAAATATATACATATAAAATATATTCATGCATTTACAAAAAAATGAAATATATAAGTATAATATAAAAACGTGGAAAATATTTATAATAAGCTTTGAATGGAGTATAAATATATGTGTATATATTACAAAAATGTATAAACATATAAAAATCATAGAATATGGGCAAACGTATAAATATTATGAAATATAAATGTGTATATATATATGTATAAAAAAACTACGAAAATAAAATAATAATAAAGTATGTATATAATATGTATATATATTAAAACGTTTAAAATATATATGTATATATATTAACATGCATATGCGCACATATATATAGGTATAATAATATATAATATAATAATAAAAATAATAATAACAAAATTAATAAAATAGACTAAAAACCTAAAATGAAAGATTAAGGATTAAATTGAAAATCAATAGAATTAAAAAAAAATGAAGGGCCCAATTAAAAGGCGCAAATAACTCATAGGGCTTGAATGGGAAAATATCTCCATCCTTTGAAACGCGTCACTTTATTAGGGCTAAATAAAATAAATAAATAAAATTCGCAGTGGTATCACATTCTCCCTTTTTTAAAATCGTAAATAAGTAAAAAATAATCGAAAAAGAAAACAGTAAGCCACCTTTAAAAAACTGCCAATCGTTCTCCCTTTTTTATTGATTCTTTCTCCTTTTACAATGAAGGGAGAGGCCTCTATTTATAGCTGAGCCTCCCCAAATCCAACGGTACAGATCAATTACATCAACGGCGAAGATTAAAGGGTATCTACAAATTAAATCTCTAAGATTACAAAATCATATCTTCTAAGATTACATATCATATCTAAGATTGCATATATCATATCTAAGATTGCATATCCTCGAAGGTTATGTTTCCATATGTGAGTCCGGGCTAAAATTGGTTATTACAGCTGCCCCTCTTTGCTCGTTGTCGTGTAACAAGAACAGAGCAAAGACTTTAGAAATGGCCAATTTTTGCCCGGTCACGCCAGATCTTGATGCTCTTCTTCTTCAAGCAGCCACATCCATCCTACTGCATCTTCAGAGGTATAGGAATTGGTGTCTCGATCTACTCCACCGCAATGTCGGAGAGATAGGATTGGTAGCTTTGGCTTGATCTGCTGCAACTTAAAGATGAATTTGATGTGATCTGCTCTACTGTAATTTCAGAGAGATAAGATCCATCATTCTAATCCACTCCGCTACAACTTTAGGGAGATAGGATTTGTTTATTTAGTCTGCTCCACTGCAACTTCAGTGAGATAAGACTAGATGCGTTCTGCTCTCTACAACTTCAGAGAGATAAGATCCAATGTTTTAATCCGCTTCACTGTAACTTTAGGGAGATAGGATTATCGGCTTTAATCTGCTCCATTGTAACTTCAGGGAGATAAAATTTGTCATCTTCAATGTTAGGGAAACAAGATTCGCCGTCGTAGTTTCAATCTGTTCCATTACACCGCCAGGGAAGTAAGATTTGCCGTTGCGGCTTCAATCTGCTCCACTGTAATGCCAAAGAGATAAGATTCGCTGCCCACAGCTTCAATTCGTTCCACTTCAGCTAATCCAAGCCTTAACGCCAGGGAGATAAAATTCGCCATCATGGCTTCAATCTTTTCTATTGCAACATCCAGACGATAGGACTAATGTCTTCGATCTGCTTCACTGTCGGTGCAGGAAGGCAAGATCTTCTATTTTCCACCTACTCCACTGCTGCTCAGGGAGATAGGGTTCACGATCTTCAACCTATTCCACTGCTGACCAGGGAGATAGGACCTACAATCTTCAATCTATTCCATTGCTGCCCAGGGAGATAGAATTCTTAATTTTTAACCAATTACACTGCTGACCAGGGAGATAGGATTCACAATCTTTAACCTATTCCACTGCTATCTAGGGAGATAGGATTCTTTAATCTATTCCACTGCTGCACAGGGAGATAGAATTCTCAATCTTCAACCTATTCCACTGCTGACCAAGGAGATAGGATTCACAATCTTTAACCTATTCCACTGCTGACCAGGGAGATAGGGTTGGGGTCATCAATCTTCTTCACTGTTGGTGCAGTAAGGTAAGATCTGTTATTTTTAGCCTGCTCCACTGCAACCCAGGGAGGCAAGGCTGGTGACTTCGATCTACTTCGTTGTCGGTGCAGGAAGGCAAGATCTGCTATTTTCAGCCTGCTCTGCTGCAACCTAGGGAAGCAAGGCTGGTGACTTCGATCTGCTTCGCTATCGGTGCAGGAAGGCAAGATCTGCTATTTTTAGCCTGCTCCGCTGCAACCCAGGGAGGTAAGGCTGGTGTCTTCGATCTGCTTCGCTGTTGGTAAAGGAAGGCAAGATCTGCTATTTTTAGCCTGCTTCGCTGCAACCCAGGGAGGCAAGGCTGGTGTCTTCGATCTGCTTTGCTGTCGGTGCAGGAAGGCAAGGTCTGTTATTTTTAGCCTGCTCCGCTGCAACCTAGGGAGGCAAGGCTGGTGTCTTCGATCTGCTTTACTGTCGGTGCAGGAAGGCAAGATCTATTATTTTTAGCCTGCTCTGCTGCAACCCAAGGAAGCAAGGTTGGTGTCTTCGATCTGCTTCTCTGTCGGTGCAGGAAGGCAAGATCTGCTATTTTTAGCCTACTCCGCTGCAACCCAAGGAGGTAAGGCTGATGTCTTCGATCTGCTTCGCTGTCAGTGCAGAAAGGCAAGATCTGCTATTTTTAGCCTACTCCGCTGCAACCTAAGGAGGCAAGGCTGGTGACTTCGATCTGCTTCGCTGTCAGTGCAGGAAGGCAAGATATGCTATTTTTAACATGCTCCGCTGCAACCCAGGGAGGCAAGGCTGGTGTCTTTAATCTGCTTCGCTGCCAGTACAGGAAGGCAAGATCTGTTATCTTCACTGATTTGCTCTATGGGGAACATGACCTGTATAATAAACCTAATTATGCCTAATGATTAGGGTGGCATGAATCAAATGCTCCTAACTAGACATGTGTGAATGGTGTTTGCACGAATGCGTAATTTTTTAATTTATTATTATTATTTTAGAATGATTCCACTTAGGTTGTCATTGTTCGAAGTTTATTAAGGCTTCAACACTGATGTGCTACAATGCCTTCTTGCTTGGTTGGCTTTTCTGAAGAAACATTTAGTCAGGTTGCCCCCCACTGTAAACCTCGAAGTTCAATCCATTAGGGCGCAAAATTTATACCATCATTCTCCCACTGTAACCCAAAGGTAGAAATATATGGCTTTTTCTCGATCCTTTCCTATCACAATTCAAGGATACATGATCCAAATCTCTCTGGTCCCTTACACCATTTCCAGGGTATCGTACCAAAGGCTCATGCATAGATGAAGGCTTTCTTCTCTGAGGAAACCTCTTCCTATTGTCTGGAGATCATTGCTTGCTTGTTTATTTAAGCTTTGTCATCATCATATCATTTGTTCAATCAATGTTTTTAACAACAAAATCTAAAGAGAAAGTCCTAATTTAGCCTCTTCCTTTTAAGATTTCCAACCTTTAAACATGGTGCGTTCTAAACAATAGTCCTGTTTCAGGTTCTTGTAATATTTAGAAACTTCTAGAGTAATATGCCAAACTTCCCTTGTGAAAGTTTTATTAGTCCATTAATCATGATTCCAATACAACATGCTTACAAAAAAGGGTATAACAATGGATGAGAATACAATTGGTTCTGAGCATAGCTCGAAAGGAATAGATCATCAAAAATAGTAAATAAGGATAGCAAAGAAATTGATTAGGAATGTGTATCTTGGAAAAGAATGAAGTATTCCAAGAATAACAAATTCAATATAAAAATTGGATGCCCCAGATATCGCAGCTTGAGCTTCTCTATACAAACTTTCTGGCGACCATTCTGAGTTTGACATGTGTTTAGGAGATCCACAGTACTCTGCCAATGCCCCAAGATGTTGCCTACCCTTTCTTGATAATTCAGGTATAACAAGATCACCACATGCCCCAATCTAGTTAGAATTCGAGTTGCTCTGATCACCTCGTGCCCCATTCTGATTAATATTTGATCCGCCTTTTTCGGGTTTTCAACTCAAATCCCCTTTGGTCTCAAGGTGCCCTTTGTGGGTTTTCACTTTGGCCTCTCCATTTTCCTTTTCCTTTTTCTTTTTCTTTTTATCACTTTCATTTTTTTATTTTGATTTTGACCCCTCTTTTTTTTGAATCTGAACTCATAAGATTAGGCATGTCCTTGTTATCCCTTCTGATCGACACTTTTCCAGTAAGGCCTTCAACATAAGGTCCTTCCCAACTTGGGATAAAGTTCTTTTTGTATGGGAAGAATCTTCTTCAATACCAGGTTCCTTTCAAGGAGTTCTCTAAGGCAGATCCTTTTTTTTGTGAGCTCGCATCATTTACTTTTGGCGCATTTGACCATGATGGATAACTTTGAACATTCCTCTTCAATCGGAATAGGATCCAAAAACTCAGAGAAAAAATCTTGTTTTCAATAGGCGAAACCGCGATGGGCCCAAGAGAAAGGTATTGCCCCGGCAGAGGTTTTTTTGGGCATTAATCGTGAACAGACTGCAAACATTTGATATTATGCTGTTGTTCAAATTTAGTACATTGTCAGATATGATCCTTTTGACGTTTCATACTAACATATGATTTTCACGAATTTGCTAACTGTCGACTTTGTGACATTGGCATATGAAGCAGCTTCCACCCATTTAGTAAAGTAATTGACGACCACAAAGATGAATCGATGATCGTCAGACTCTTTTGGCGAGATCGACCAAATGACCTTCATGCCCCACATATGGAGAAGTCATGTATCCCAATGATTCTTTGTAAGGTAAGATCCGTCTCTCGACTTGTTCTACCATCCTTAACAAGTCCGGAAATAGGCTACAATCTATGTCATCTTCAAAGTCATGAGATCCCTCTAAACACATATCTCGCTCAAAAGAAGGTTCGAAATTTGTAGTAATGTCACTCATGTCATTGATATCCGGGGACCCATGGTAAGGAATATATGAATTTATGAATAATTATTTATACAATATAATCATGAATGAATGAAAGAATGATTGCGGAAGAAAATCCAAAAGAATGAAAGAATAATTATTCAAAAAGAATGAAAAATATTGGCTCAAAAATAAATGTAAAGATATATTTTATTAGAATAATGACGTTCAGACATGAGCCTTTTTCACAAAAGAATTTCTATCATTTTTAGTCTAAAAACAACAAAAATGTTCTGAACATTACTCTAAATAAGCTCTAAAAACTACAGGAATTTCTTTCGAAGTTCAATTGCTTAGAACACTCCAGATTTATAAGGGTGAATATCTAACAAGGTCCCTTTTCATTTGTGTCCTCATATATGTCATTGGTGTGAACACTTCCCATCATTATGTGCATATTTTTCTCCTCTTTAATTTCCTCACAAAGCTTCATCTCCTTGTCGTCCATCATGCCCTGAATTAAGGCCTTGAATTTCACACTCTTTTGGGTCTCGTACCCCTTCTCGTGATGGAACTCACAATGGTTCCTTGTCTTTCCATGGTTTCCTCCTGAATCAGAAATAACTAATCTCATTCCTGCCCTCACGTCTACCCCATTATCAATATGATTGGGTAGTGGATTTTCTGCGCTAGACGAGTCATCAAATCTGACAACACCCATGTTAATGAATCTTTCAACCAATTTCTTGAAGGCGGTGCAATTCTCTATTGAGTGCCCCGTAATTCCTGCGTGGTATTCACACTGAGCATTTGCGTTATACCATTTGGGAAATGGAGGCAACATTGGTTTCTGGTAGAAAGGGGACACCACATGCGCATTAAATAGGCTTTGATATAGCTCACTATATGACATCGGTATAGGCGTGAACTAAGGCTTTTCTGTATTTGCCTTCGTGTAAGATTCTTGCTTTAAAGGACTCTGATGGCTGGTGGTTTCCGTCTTTGGCTGGCCCACAGCGATTGGTTTTGAGTGGCCCTTGTTATATCGGCCTGCATTATCCCCCTTATTCTCCTTTCTCTTTGGGGCCTTTATAGCATCTGAGTATTCTACCCTCACCTGTTTTATTTCTGGTGGATTATCAAGAGCAATAGGATTGACTAAATTTTTTTTTCAGATTGGATCTTGAGCCTGTCGGTCGATTCATTGGTGTTAAGGTATTGGTCTGATATTGCTGGGATTTGATAGTAAGGGGTGCCCCTTGTGGGTGCATATCTGGCTGGACACTTATCGGGATAAAATTTGAGGGATAATTAGGGTATTCTTTATCCTCCCCAAAGTGGACCACTGGGCTTTCCTCTCTTTCTAGCCCTCTAGCCAATAACTGGGTTAACTGGTTTATCACATTGCTTTGGAATTCTTGCATCTGATCCTTCATATTTTGTTGAAATTTGGTCAATTGCTCTTGCATCTATAGTTGCATTTTCTCTATTCTTTCCAATCTTTGGTCCATGCCTCTTGACTTTGTTCGGGTACTATAACGGTGTTTGGCAGGTTGGTTGGTTTCCAAATTAGCTGAAGAATGATTTTAATCGATTAGGCTCTTTTAGTGGATTTTAATGCGTATGATGTCATGTAACGCGAATGCATGCAATGAATGCATAAAGAGATGTTGATTCTGATTCAATTCCATTTAGAAAACTTTACTAGAAAACAAATCTCTTTACATAAAGTGGATATTTATACGGCCTTGCCTTCATAGGCGAAGATATTCGATCATTTTCTTCATTCGAGCGTTAAGATAAATCTCACAAACTCTTCAAAAAAAACGTCTCTTCTATCTCCTTTTTGCTCGATCCGAGCCGTAACTTGTTGCTCACTCATCCTCGTGATGCTCATTGGCTTTTCTTTAAGAAGGTTCAGTAGCTCTCGAATAATCTTTGTCATCTTGAATCCTTGGGCAACGAAGCCATAGTCGTGTAGTCCTCCATTAAATTAGCATCTTTCTCTTATCACATGTTCTTGGACCATATTCGGACAACTATATTGTCATCCCCTTTATCAAGAAACCCATTTCCTTATAACAAGCTCTCCATTTAGCAACTGAACGTGAATCAACACCTCTTTTTTAAGATCCAAATGCAATGCAATCATAATAAAAACAACATAAAAAACAAGTTAGTACAAAGTAAAAGCAAATGAATAAAGTACCTACTCGGGAAACCACTAGGGTTTGGTGTAATTATTCCTAAGGTGGGCAAATAGGGTTCACTATATGTTGTTTGGCTCTAAGGTAAGGGTACCTGAACTAACAAATTCCTTGATCCTCACCCATTATAGGCTCATATGGACCAAGTTCATTTCAGGGGAATACATTTCCCTATGGCTACACGAAGATGAAAATCTCACGAAGACATAGGTACTGATGTATCCCGAAAGCAATCTGCTATCCTGCACGGAGGTGAAGACCTCACGAAGGAAATAACTTCTCACTCCTACTTAAAAGGATATAATTGAGTGGTCATGTAATGCAATATGCAGAAACATCAAAATTCAAACCAATAAAGTAATTACAAACCAAAGTAATTATAATCGTAACAAAAATGAACAAAATAAAACAAAATGATCGTAAATTTAAGCCAAGTTTTAGGGTGACCTCTAGGCATTCAGTGTGATTCTACCTAGGGTAGGCTCCTAAGGCTCATTATATGTGGTTCGGTTCTAAGGTAAGGGTACCCGAACCAGCAGATTCCTCGATCTTTACCTATTATAGGCTCATATAGATCAAGTTCGGTTCAGGGGAACACATTTTCCCTATGACTATACGGAGATGATAATCTCACAAAGGCATAGGTACCGATGTATTTCGAAAGCGATCCACTATCCTATACGGAGGTGAAAACCTCACGAAGGAATAGTTTCTCACTCCCACTTAGAAGGGTAAAATCATTCAACTCATGTAATGAATAATGCAAAGATCAATTAAGCAAGAAAATGAATGAATGCACAATGATCTCATGATTTTTTAAAATAAATTTATTTTCTCGACAATAAGACAGAAATTAATCAACTTTGTGGCTCGACTCTCGTATGTGTCCCCAGTGGAGTCGCCAAGCTGTCGAAACCATTTTTTTGAAAAACAAAAATTTTAGGTTGTCGACTTAAAAAAAAGAAAATTGGGAGTCGCCACCAATCTTTTATTGAGGTGTGATTGGATCACCTAAAAAACGGCTTTGGTCTACGAGTTTTAGAAAAACGGATCCGGGAGTCGGTTACGTATGAGGAAGGATTAGCACCCTCGTAATGCCCAAAATTGGTACCTAGTTAATTAATTAGTGTCTTTATGTCGAAAATTTGAAAAATATAATCTTGAGCAAAAACTTAAAAACGTTACTTATTAAGACCCTTATCATTTCGGAGAAAGAAAATGTCACACCCAATGCGTTAGGGCACAGCATTCTAATTTCCTCAAAAATGAATTAGTCTAAAACTCGTGTAATAAAAATTTAAAAGAATATTCATTTGTTTAAGATTTAAGAAATCGCGGCCCAATACGTTAGGGCACAATTCCTCAAAATCCCAAACTTGAAATATTTCCTTTATTATTATTTTTTTCAAAAAATCTTTGTCTCAAGAAATCAATACGTCACATCCAATACGTTAGGATACAAAATATTTAACTCCCCAACAATAGGCTTTTTATTTTATATATTTTTTATTAATGAGAAACCCTCGATCATTGGATTTAACGAAGAAAATCGGAACCCAATACATTAGGGCTCAATTTCCTTGAAAATCCTAAATACGAGTGTTATCTCAATTTTGAAAATTTTAAAATCGAAAAAAAATGATGTGATGCTACATTAAATATAAAATGTAATAATAAATACAACAATGACATAGAAATAAACGAAATTAATGTACATAAACAACGACATGTAAAATATCAAATGAATATAAATGAAAATATAAATCAATAAGCAAATGAATGAAATAAACAAAAAAATATATAAAGAGAAAAAGGTACAAAATATATATACATTTGAAACTATGAAGAATAAAAGACATAAAGATAATTTACTCATAAAATTTTGGGTTATAAAACTTATATATATAATATATAATGCATTTATGAAAACAAGGAAAATATAAATATATACATATAAAATATATTCATGCATTTACAAAAAAAAATGAAATATATAAGTATAATATAAAAACGTGGAAAATATTTATAATAAGCTTTGAATGGAGTATAAATATATGTGTATATATTACAAAAATGTATAAACATATAAAAATCATAGAATATGGGCAAACGTATAAATATTATGAAATATAAATGTGTATATATATATGTATAAAAAAACTATGAAAATAAAATAATAATAAAGTACGTATATAATATGTATATATATTAAAACGTTTAAAATATATATGTATATATATTAATATGCATATGCGCACATATATGTAGGTATAATAATATATAATATAATAATAAAAATAATAAAAAAAATTAATAAAATAGACTAAAAACCTAAAATGAAAGATTAAGGATTAAATTGAAAATCAACATAATTAAAAAAAATGAAGGGCCCAATTAAAAGGCGCGAATAACTCATAGGGCTCGAATGGGAAAATATCTCCATCCTTTGAAACGCGTCACTTTATTAGGGCTAAATAAAATTCGCAGTGGTATCACCTTCTCCCTTTTTTAAAATCGTAAATAAGTAAAAAATAATCGAAAAAGAAAAAAAACAGTAAGCCACCTTTAAAAAAACTGTCAATCGTTCTCCCTTTTTTATTGATTCTTTCTCCTTTTACAATGAAGGGAGAGGCCTCTATTTATAGCTGAGCCTCCCCAAATCCAATGGTACAGATCAATTACATCAACGGCGAAGATTAAAGGGTATCTACAAATTAAATCTCTAAGATTACAAAATCATATCTTCTAAGATTACATATCATATCTAAGATTGCATATATCATATCTAAGATTGCATATCCTCGAAGATTATGTTTCCATATGTGAGTCCGTGCTAAAATTAGGTATTACACATATTTTATAATCAATCAAAATCAGAACATTAATGAGCTAACATTGGCCAATTTAATTTATACATTTCATTATAACCAGAATCAAATCATCCAAAATTACCGATAGAACCAATGGATAGTGTGATATATCTCCGACAAGTTTCCAACCCAAAAAGGCTTCCGATAATCATTTCAATGCATCTAATAATTATACATATTACTAATAATAATTCAATTCTAATAATAAAACACATATTTATATAATATTCATCACCAAATAACATTCAATTTAATTAAAATTATACAGAATATAGTTCATACAAGCTTACCAAGCTAAATTACAGAAATACCAAAATTTAGGGACATTTTGGTAATTTTCTATTTTTCTCGAATTTCCACCCAATCTTGATCTAAATTAATATTTCATTCAATTTATTAATTTAAATAATAAAATAATTCATTTCATGCAATTTGGTTACTTTTTGACATTTTTACAAAATTACCCTTAAAATTTTACTTTTATTCAATTTAGTCCCTGAACCTAAAACATGCAAATTAGCCATTTTTAATGAAAACTCATGCTAGTTGAATAATCATATATTTTCCTCCTCCTCTCCATTCCACATCCTTAATGTATATAACATGCTTATATGTAACATTATCTATAATTTCACCATTTACTTATATGTTCATTCAAAGCTGTCCACTTGAGTCATAGTCACTAAATTATTTATATCTTGAGCTACAGAAATTTGAATTAAGATCCGCTAAATTTATATGAAACTAGACTCACATATATTCTTACCATAAAATTTTCAGAATTTATGGTTTAGCTAATAAGTACAGTTTATTCTTTAAAGTCATCCATGTTCTGTTGTTTAACAATTTCGAACCTTCTTCACTAAAAATTAATTATATCCTTGTACGGGATTCGAATGATGTTCCCGTTTGTTTCTATTGAAAATATACTCATTAAGAATTTTAAACATATAAATTATAATGTACAATTATTTTTATACAATTTTTAATGATTTTCCAAAGCCAAAACAATGGAACCTGAATTCATTCTGACCTTGTCTCACAAACAATTTCATTACTTACACCGTTTCTTCTATGAGACTAGACTCAATACTTTAATTCCATATTTTTTTCATCCTCTAATTTGATTTCCATGATTTATGGTGATTTTTCAAAGTTAACCTATTGTTGCTGTCCAAAACTGTTTTAGTGCAAGATGTTGATTACTAAGTTTATAACTCCCTTATTCCCTTTCTCTATAATATTTCCCATCACTTTCACTTATTTCTCTTCACTAATATATCAAGAACATAAGACCTTATATAAGAAAATTCTACTATAACATCATTTCCATGCTTTTTCAATAATATCAAACTTAAAAATATATTGAAATCTTAATGTTCTTACCTTGCCCTGTTAGTTTCAAACTTTAACTTGATTTTCTCTCTCCTCCAACTTCTATTTCTTGAATCTAACTTGATATTCTAGCTCCCCATATTCTCCTTGTTATCTTTCTCTCTTGATAAATATGGAAATTCTTTTGATTTCTAAGTGAAAATGGTGAATATTTGGTAAAATAACCAAATTGTAAAAAAAAGAAAACTTTCTTTCTTTCTTCTTCTTCTCACGCTGGTGCATGGGAAAGATGATAATTTTTCATCTTTCTCTCCTTATATATTAAATACAATAATAATAAAATAATAAAATATCTCATTAAAATATTAATAAACTAATATTTATTTAATTAATTAATCTAAAATATCACCAACATCATCATTTCCTTCTAGATTTCTCTCTCTTCTAATTGACCATTTTGCCCTTTGTAATCTTTAAAAAATTATATCCTTAAGTCATCACTTAATTTGGTAAAATTGCGATTTAGTCTCTCAAAATTCTTCACATATTCAATTTGGTCCTAATTCATCCATTTTCCTTAGTTTCTAGATTATTCCACCCTTAAAATATCTGCACTATTGGTCCTTCAACTTTTTCACATTTACACTTTACCCCTCAAATTTTGAGTATTTACTCTTAGTCAACAAAAATTTTCTCACTTTTGTGATTTAATCCTTTCTTGAATTAATATATCATAATATACTTCCCAATGTTGTCATAACTCAAAATTTCCCTTTTTGTCACTTTATTTCCTTATTTTACTATATCTAGGATACCTACTTTCTTACTGTAGTAATTTTCGGGGTATTATAGTAGTAATTTTTGAGGTATTACAAAAGCTTTCAAAATTCTCTATAAATTTCTCAAAGCTCTCTTTAATTAACTACTTCCTTTAATTTTTTTCTAAATTAGTATTATTTTTTTATAATTTCTAAGATATTTGATCGTGTTAGCAATGGTTGGGGAATTAATTCGTCTTGATCATAAACATATCTCCGTCGAACAAATGAAAATGGTAAGGGTTAATTTCAATTTTTGAATATTATTTAATATATTTTTTCATTTATGTAATTTTAATTAATTTTTATTTTATAATTTTTTATAACAGTCTGTAGATCAGGTGTTACAATGTTATATTCGTAATATGTCTGGTCCTCCATCACCGTTGATAGAAAATTACTTAAAAGAAGTAGGTTTTTGGTACGTGGCCAATATAGGTCGGGGTGCAAGTTGGACCCAAAACTCATCAGCGCGTTCATAAAGAGGTGGGGACCCGAGATGCACACATTCCATCTTCCATGCAGGGATTGTACCATCACTTTAGAGGACGTGAAGTTACAATTGGGATTACCGGTGGATGGGTCCATACTTGCCAAGTCAGCTCAATCTGCTGATTGGAGAGCCATATGCTACGATCTTTTGGGTGTGATTCCGGATAATATTTATAGTGGTCGAATCGAGATAGGCTGGTTAAAGGACACATTCATGAAGTCGGGGGATGATTCGACTGAAGTAGAAAGAATATGATATGCTCGGGCATACATCTTTAAAGTTATTGGAGGTTATTTGATGTCAGACTTGTTACGAAACCTCATACATCTGAGGTGGCTGGTGAAACTCATTGATTTTAGAGCAGTTGACAAACTTAGTTGGGGTTTACCATGTTGGCAACATTTTACCGAGATATGTGCAGGGTGATAAAACCAAATAAAGCCAAAATCAAATGTTGCCTATCACTACTACAATCATGGGCTTGGTTTCGCTTTTCATTTTTACGTTCTCGAGTGAACCACCCATATACATTATCACTCATAACGAGGTAAAATTTATATTAGATTTTACAATTATTACATAGATTTAAAATATAATTTTATGCTAAAAATTTATTTAATTAGGCGGAATCATTCGGCGACTTATGTTGGAATACCTACCGCTCTTGAAGATATACGGCTTCTATTAGACCAACGGTCGGAAGCATATGTAAGTATTAAATGAAATATATATAGATAACATAGTCGTTTCGTATTTAGTATTATGTATATAACTAATATTTCAATGGACACCATACGATGACCCAGCAATTCGGGCAATAATTTCGGATGAATTCTTTCAAAATCCTAACATTTGGCATGTTAATGTCCCATTGATCAACTACGCTACTTTCGAGATGCACCAAACGGATAGAGTGTTGTGACAATTTGGATTCTGACAACAGATTCCCGCGACACTTGAGGTGCTCGGTGATGAGCACAAAATTGACTTACAACAATTGAATACGCATTAGCCACTATTCTTCTCAGAATATATCAAAATATGGGAAAATCTGTATGATCATATACCTACTCGCGAACCGATCATTGTTCCAGGGTTAGCGTGCACGCCGGATTACATGTCATGGTTTAAGATCCATGACAAACCATATTTGCTCTCGAAAAGTAGAGGCATTGGAAAATCCATGTCGAAAAGGAACAACGAGGCCCTTTAAATCCAAGGAGAATGGATGATGGGTAGGCCTATCAACAGCGCCCACACAATTACTAGGCCCAACGCCTCAAGCGACAACGCCCACACCACAGCCCCTTCAGATTATACCAGATGTGTATCTTAACCCTTATATGTTTCCTTTTCCCAGTTCTATGCCAGGTTGGAATGCATGGCCCGGTGGATCTTCTTTCCTAATGACCCCGACTCAACCGACGATATATAGGCCATCGTCGTAGGAGGGATTGCACGAGGCACCGTCGAGGAGCTAATCTCATTTTCAATACCCATCGCCTTATGGGATTCAAACATCTCCTCTGTGGGTGATGCAAACACCTCTACATTCTTTATTCTATCAAGGTGGGTCATCCTCCCAACACCCACAACCAGAACAACCACAAACCCCACCAAAGCAACTACAACCCCCGCCGAAAGTTGAACCAAAAAGGAATCCAGTGCGTGACCGTCGACCACCCCTATATGGCATTAATTCCGATGACACATGCATTGATTTTTTTAATATATTTGTACAAACTATTTTTATATTATTTCATTTAATAAAATAAAAGTTGTTTTGAATATTTTAATAGTAAATTATTTTTATATTTTATCCTATTTAATAAAATAGAAGTTATTTTGAATAAGGCAATAAAAATAATGCAACATATTTTTATTTAACCAATTATCAACTATTTCGATTTGGACATGTTTGAATTGTATGACCTGGGTTCCTACACCATCCGCACAACTTCTATTGGTTCATTATTTCTCGAATATCCATATTATCACGTATTCTACTCGAGTAAGGTCGACCTTTTGGTTTGTGACGTAATTCTCTATCAAGTAACAATTTAAATGGAGCAAGTAATACAAATGACCACTTACGTTCATCTGGGATCGGTAGAAATACGTGTCTCCACACGTTATACATGTATTCTATTTTGTACACTTCGTCGACATAGCTCATGGTATCCAAACAGATATTCTGACAAGCTGCAATTGCCTGAGCGCATGGATAACGAAGTGCGTCAAACGTCCCACAGTCGTAAGTCCTATTTCTCAGGTGTATACAATATTACCTGCCGATAATACCTTGGTTTGGTCTGTTGAACCTTGTCACACAAAACCATAGGTTGTTGGGATTATAATACACTATGTGCATAGTGTTGGCCCGCGCATTTACCTTGTTAATTTCTTACAATACCTTCCGGCACCATACATGACCTCCCTGCATTTGGCATTTATAACTTGCTGCTCGCTTTGGAAATAATGCCACCAAATGGAAATGTGACAGCCCAAAGTTGACCCTAGTCGGGAAGTGGTTTCGGGACCGCTAAACCGAGTCACCGAAATGTTTGAATGTGATACTATTGTCTAGAATATGTAATTATGAATGTGTGAAAATTTCAAGCTTCAATTTGGTTGATTTCATGTGAATTTAGTCAATAGGACTTATGTGAGAAAATTCTAAAATGTGATAGGTCAATGTGTGAGGACCTATTAGTGCATGTGGACAAAGGGGGGACTTGCATGTCAAATTCCCCCTACTAGTAGTGGCCGGCCATGACAAGCATGGTAGACCAAGTTTGATGGCCAAGACATGTCATAGACATGTTTTGTTGGTGCATCATGGGTGGAAAAAAATAAAATAATAGGCATGGAAATTAAATAATGAAAAGGAGTATGATGAACACAAAAAAAAAGTGTGTAGTTGATTCTTTTCCCCCCATTGCCGTGAGCTAAAGAAAAGAGAGGGGAAGATCTTTGTTCATCCTTTTCTCACCTTCATTTAGCCTAAATTAGAAAGAAAAACAAAGAAAAAAATTTCTCATCCTTTGGTTCATCCTTGGCCAAAAATTTTAAGGAGGAAAGAAGAAGAAAGGTGAAGAGATTCGGCCATGCATGTAGCTAGGCTAAGGTATGTTTGATGATGTTCCATGAGATGCATGCATGTTTTAGTTGTTAGCTTGAGTTCTACCTAGCCCATGGTCTAAATCTTGCTATGTGATGGAAATGGCACTTGACCATGGATGCATCATTCTTGGTTGATGTTTGATGTTGTGGTGATGAGGCATGAGGATGAGTTAAGATTCGGCCTAGGTGGAGGTCGTGTTAATGCCATTGCATGCAAAATATGAAGCTTGTTAATGATGCATGTGATGATGGCTTGATGATTCTTGAACCTTCTTTTTAGCATTTTTGTGTGAGCACATATGTGCATTGGTTGCTAAATGGAGAAGAATCGGCTAGCAAGATGTGTGCTAAGGCCGAATGTAACTTTGCATGTTAATGAGCAATGCATGTGTTAATTGATGAAAAGGGGGAGGATGCTTTACTAGTGTGTATATGTGTGTATTAAGTGTTGAAATCGACCCCAAAAATAGACATGCATATTCGGCCAAGGGGAAAGAAATTAGCTAATATGTTGTGTTGATGCATGATTTTTGCATGTATGAGACTTTAATGTCTAATGTATAAATATGGGCTAAGTGCCTTGTGTTCATCTTTTTGATGCCTAAATGATGAAATCAATTTATTTGTTTAATTAAGCTCAAGAGCAAAGGGGAAATAAATCCGATAAAGGGAAGGAAAAAGTGGTCGAATAGTTAGCGGAATCGTTCGACAACACCCGAGGTAAGTTCTTGAGTAAGAGAGCTTAAATTACGATGTGATTAAATCATGCTCTATGTGAGGCTATTGAGCCGAATGTGCAAGGATGATATGTGCCTTGTGTTTGAGTTTCGCAAATGAAAATGAAATATGAATGTGCCATGAATTATTGTTAGATGTGCATGATTAATTGAATGCTGTCCGGGCTAAGTCCCGAAGGCTTTGTGCTAAGTGAATATATCCGGACTAAGATCCGAAGGCATTTGTGCGAGATACAAATTCCGAGTTAAGCCCCGAAGGCCTTTGTGCGAGATACTAAATCCGGGTTAAGTCCCGAAGGCATTCGTGCGAGTTATTAAATCCGGGTTATGTCCCGAAGGCATTGTGTGAGTTACTAAAACCGGGCTATGTCCCGAAGGCATTTGAACGAGGAGCTATATCCGGTTAAATCCCGAAGGTACGTGATTTGGTAATGAATGAGCTTGCTGTAAAATTCCAGCGAATACTCGAAAAACATCCCAATATGGGGATATGTTACGTATGTGTTGAATTTAATCGAGCCCTTACAAATAAATGTTCGCTCAGTTGATAAACGAGCTACCGGCCTTCGGCTAAGTTAGTCTATTGTGTATGTACATAAGGGTTGTTAATGTTGTGAAGCAAGTTTGACATCGGTAAATTGCGTATTATGAAATATTCCGTTTAGCTAAATGTGTGTTATTCTTTGTTTATGCTGGAATTCCTTGCTCAAAACTTACTAAGCATAAATTGCTTACTCGTTACACTGCTCCTCTGTTTTATAGATTTTTGGTTCTCCAGCTATCGGACTCGGGATCTTGAAGTCGAAGTCGCCCACACTATCAAAGGCTCTTTTGGGTACTATTTTGGTTGAATTTTGATATGGCATGTATAGGACTACCCATTGTTGTTTTTCGAGTACTTTAAGAAATGTATAAGTGTACAGCCATGCGAAAATGGCTTGTAGAAGTGGAGTATGGCATTAGACCATTCGTGTTTATGAATGTATAGATGGTTTCATGATGTAACTATAGTTGGAATGGAAGTGTTGAGCAAATGATCAGCCATTGGAATGGCTAAGTATGATCATATGTGGGCATATGTATGACAAGGCCCTAGTTGGTCCATGAAACCCCGAAAATAGGTAAGGTTTACTTTGAAAACAGAGGCTGACAGCAGCAGTGGTGTGGATTGGAAAAATCATAAGAATTCGTAGGAGTGGAATTAAATAGTGAATAAATTATGTAATCGAACCTTGATGAATCTACTTTCATATGAAAGTAACGAAACAATCATATGAACAGTACAGTAAGAGATATTCAGGTTCTTGTGGGACAGGGCCAGAACAGTTTCTGGATTCCCTGTTCCGACTTTGAAAATTCACTATAAATTGACCAGAGATAATTAGGAGTCATACCATATATTTATGGATTCCTCTCTGAGTCTAGTTTCCACAGAAACAAACGGCATCAGTATTGAAGCTCTGTGCAAAGAGATATCCAAGTCGTATTGGGAAAAGGTCAGCGTAGTCGACCCCTGTAACATGGGAGACTTTGACTAATAAACTGTACTAATTGGCCTGACCAAAAATTCTAGAAAAATATACATAGGTGGGGACATGAGTCTAGTTTCAGGGAAAAATCACAAAACTGATTTTCGAGTTGTGAAACTCAAGATATGATTTTTGAAGCGACTAGTACTCAGACTGGGCAGTGTCTGGAAAAATTTTTCAAAGTTTGTTAACATCTCGTGTCCGACTCCGGTGTCGGTCTCGGGTTCGGGGTGTTACAGGAAATATGTCTCCCACACAAATGAGGTTAGCAGTAAATGATGCGTTCTTTTTAGAACAGATTTATGCATTCAGCCAGGTTTGAGGTCATATGACCATATCGTAGGCCGTCGTCGTATGCTTGTGTCCACTAATCGAAAGGTATTTTACAGAAGTAGTATGTGCCTTAATCATTAGTTGACCGTAAAATTACCAGCATCTCATGAAAATGGTCATTATTAATCTCATACCCTGTCAATATAAGTTGATAGCGAAAATTACATACCACTCTTCCATTCAGAATAAATTGAATATTACAAACGAAATTATATTAGTGTAGATTGAATACCCATATTGGTTACTTGTCGTCATTTAATGGTAGACCGACATTGCCCGTAGTAGTTGGACTCAACGTGCCTTAGACAATACCGATGGTGTGTATGATCCCATAGGCTTCCCTGTCGCTTAATTGTGGCTAGTATTTCAGTGCCCCGATCTGATATAACGCAGATATTAGGTTGGGGGCAAAAATACCTCCTCAACCTAGAAAGAAAGAAATCCCAGTCGTCATTTTTCTCCCCCGGTGTTATTGCAAATGCAGTTGGAAGGATTCTTTCACCGCCATCCTATGTCATAGCTAGCAATAGCCGATGGGTATATCTACCATACATAAAGGTACAGTCAATTAGTACAAATGGCTTGCAATACACAAATGCGTCCTAGCATTGCTTAAAGCTCCAGAACAGACGCTTGAACATTTGGCATCCAATGAGCAGACGGTCGTTGTAGTACGCAAGGCCCTTTCAAGGTCTATTACGCAACCTGGAACGTACCTCTCCAGCACCTGACACCACTACCACATCTCATTATATGAAACGTCACACCCACTATGCATATTTTTCAATGTCTTTTGTTTAGCTATCCAGGCCTTGCGGTAAGAAGACGTGTACCTCAATTGGCTGCGAATATTGGCAATTAATACCAACATAGAAGTCTTGTGATTTACATTCACCATCGGTAGTATTAAGCCAGCTATCATATATAAATCCATCTTGAGATGATTTTGTGAAACATTTGTCAACGAAGTACGTTAAATAATGCAACATTAAGTAATAATAGTATTATTCAAAAACCTTAAACACCTAGTGATACTATACTGGCAACACATGTATGTGGACCTTTGTACCTTTTTATCTCTCATAGCCTTGTCTTTTTCCTAACCGAAGCCATGATTTTTTATGAACATGTACCGTCTTGCACTACACACTTGGCCTCAAACTTCTCGGATTTGGATTTAACCACATGGTAGTTAACCCCATTCATGATGCTATATTGTTTCAATGCACCAAGAAAACTATCCTTACTGGAAAAATGCTTACCAACTTCCAATTCAACCGAATCCATTGACGAACTTGTATGGTCACGCATTCTGTGTGGTAGATCTGGGAACTCCAAAGCATTATCTACCGATAGATCAAATATTATGCATGTGGGCTGGAGGCGAGTACGCCATAGATCGCGAATTTTCTTCTTCTTTATCTGAACCCCCTTCACTGTCTTCAGGTTCGGTTGGAACAGGCTTCGGTTCAGAAAATAATACAACTTTTGCACCACCGGGGCCGGTTCTCGAGGTGGATCCACATCAGACTCATCATCCAACCTATCATCATCTGCAACGTACGAGGTCCCCTCGCCGGTGGACGTCGTAGAAAGTACATCATCCCTTCTTGTGGACATTTCGTAACATCCCCAATCAGATGTGGATTGCCAACCACTAAAAGTTGATGTCATTCCCCAGTATGTATTTCCAGCATCGACCATCGACCCACCGAGGTGCATGTCCCATCCACTAACCGAGTGTCGTGCAGGGGTTGTTTATTCTATATTGCCACCAAATACAGGCACTTATGTGTTCTGCTTCCCACTAACGGAGTGTCGGGTAGGGGTCGTGTATTCCTATCAAACAGTAGTAGATGTTGAAGTCGCAAATGCTTCATTTGGTAATGAAAATTGTACATATAACTCAAGATAGGGTGATCCACTAGCGAGATGAGCCTGCACAATCACCTCTAAGTTACGACCACCTTTGATATCAAATGAGTCATATGTCACGGGATCAACCGAAGCACAAAATTGATACTTAATAGACGAAACTCTCATTGGCATCGTTCCGAAGATTTTACGCCTAATTCTTTTACGAAATTCTGTCAAATATATGTTTTGGTTAAAAACCAGTCGCGTTGTGTTCTCTGATAAAAAAATAATGTCGTTCTTGGTGTCATGGACATCACCATCATAGTAAATAACAGTACTAATACGTTCACTCATCTTTAATTTCTATTCTGCTTAGCCTCTCTAATTTTTCTTACTGTAACTTATGCAACATGAAAATAAAATTTGGCTCATTTATAGCCTAAGGCCAAGTAGAAACTACTATAGAAAAAGAGCGTCCACATGGGATCTTTTTTTCAGTAATTTTGCTGATAGCGGATCCTATTTGAAGCGTTTTTAACACTATTTTTTCAAAACTGTCTTCTTAAAATTAGTTTTTCAGGAACTACTGTAGAAAAAGAGCGCCTACGTGGGAGCTTTTTTAGTAATTTTACTGACAGTGCATCCTACTTGAAGCGTTTTTTATACTATTTTTTCAGAACCGTCTTCTCAAAATTATTTTTTCAAGAACTATTGTAGAAAAAGAACGTCCACGTGGGAGCTTTTTTCAGTACTTTTGCTGACAGTGCATACTGCTTGAAGCGTTTTTAACATTATTTTTTCAGAAACGTTTTCTCAAAATTATTTTTTCAAAAACTACTATAGAAAAAGAGCGTTCACGTAGGAACTTTTTTAGTACTTTTGCTGACGGTGCATCCTGCTTGAAGCGTTTTTGTCACTATTTTTTCAAAACCGTCTGCTCAAAATTAATTTTTCAGAAACTACTACAGAAAAAAAACAAAGTCCTTGTCAATATAATTTTTCAAGACTCAAGCCTAAACCCTTTTACAAAAACCCTAAAAGCTAAACACAAAATTATTTTTAAAAAACCCTAAACACTAATTTAATTAATTTATTAAAAATCCTAAACCCTATTTAATTAATTTACTTAAAACCCCTAAAACCTAATTTAATTAATTTTTTTTAAAATTATAAACCCTAATTTAATTTTTAAAATCACTAAACCCTAAACAAATAAATTCTTAAATTATTTTAATAAAACCCTAACTCTAAACCACTAAAACCCTAAACACATAAATCATAGGCACTAAAATACAAATAGCCTTTACCCTAGAAAAACACGGGATAAAACGTGTCCCTGAGGGAGCGCTTTTGCCATGTTAGCAAAGCGCGTCTACGTCAACGCGTTTTTTGCTGACATGGCAAAAGCGCTCCCTTATAGATGCGTTTTGCTAGAATTCCCCCTTAAAATGCTCCTACGTGGACACGTTTTAGTATTTTTGGCCCATTCCGGTAAATAATAAATAAAGTGGCTCATTTCCATAAATAAAGTAGGAAATGGGCCTTTCTTGGTAAATGGTCATATATTTCATTCAACAAAAACAAATTTTTCTAAAAATTAAATTACGCTTATACGATATTTTCCAAAAAGATGTTTGTTTAGGTATCAAAATGCTATTTATTTCACATTGAGATACCCCGTTTGAGATACCACATTTGAATGTCAGTCCGATTTCATGTTTAATAAAAAAATAGACTTAATGGTGTAAGAAGCTCTTAAATTTTTTCAAAAAAATAAAAATAAAATTAAGTATTTTTTTCACTCACTTGGATACTTGAACTTTCACAATGCATCAAAAAGACCCTCAAATTTTTTTCAAAAAAAGCAATTAAGCTTCTACTTTCTTTTTTTCTTTTCACTCAATTAGGTATTTGAACTTTCAAAATTCATCAAAAAGGTCCTTAAACTTTTTCAAAAAAGCAATTAAGTCTTACTTTTTTTTTGCACTCAATTGGGTACTTGAACTATCTATAATTTATTTTCAGTTAAAGTCACCACATGTCACAACCACAATATGACATGTAGCAAAAAATGATAAAAAATTATAAAAATGATTAAATTTTAATAAAAAACATAAAAAGTATTTAAAATTTATTAAAAATTAGAAAAAAAATTATAAAAATCATAAAAAAATTATAAAAGATTGTAAAATTATATAAAAATCGTAAAATAAAATTTATAAAATATATAGAAATATAGAAAAAAATTATAAAATTTTAAAAAGTCGTAAGAATATTATAAAAAATATAAAGAAATATAAAATTCATAAAAAAATATAAAAATTATCATACTAAAAGAAGTATTTTATAATTTTTCTATAACTTTTATTTATTTTTATTTCTTTATCATTTTCGCCACATGTCACATTGTGTTGTAACACATGATAGCTTTAACTAAAAAAAATTGGGGGCTGTTTAACTTTAACGGTTAACGGTTAAAGTTAATGGTTAAAGGTTCTTTTTGATGCATTTTATAGTTTTTTTATGATTTTTATAAAATTTTACAATATTTTATAAAAAATTTACGATTTCTATAAAAAAAATTTCTAATTTTTATATTTTTCAATAAAATTTAATAATTTTAATAATTTTATAATTTTTATTTAATTTTTTACCATGTGTCACTCTATGGCTGTGACACGAGGTGCTTTAGTTGAAAAAAATTAGAGGCAGTTAACTTTAACCGTAAAAAAACCTTTTTGATGCATTTTACAATTACCTAATTGAGAACAAAAAAATCAGGTGTTTAATTGCTTTTTTGAAAAATTTTGAAGATCTTTTTAATGCATTTTGAAAGTTCAAATACCCAATTAAATGCAAGCAAAAAGTATGGGCTTAATTTTTTTTTTTTTTAAGTTTAAGAATCTTTTTAATGTATTGAAAGTTTAAGTATCCAAATGAGTGCAAAAAAGAAGAATAGAGACTCAATTACTTTCTTTTCTTTTTTTAAGTTTAAAGGCTTTTTACAAGATATATTACATTTTCCTAAATATTTTGCAACTATTTTTTTTTCAAAAAATAAGTATATTAAAGAAAGTTACAATTTTGGTGTAAAACATTTTTTTATTTAAATCAGGAGATGAAGATTTGAGGAAGAAAGGCCCCGAAATGAGTTATAGAAATCAGAATTTTCATTAAAAAGAAGCATATCGTACCAGTTTATTTTATTTTATCTTTTAAAGTTAACGTAAAATTTATAAAATTATAATAATTTGAGGAAACAAAACAAATTAAAGCATATGACGCTGTTGAACAAATAATAAAAAATAAATAATAATAAAATCAAGGAACGTGAAAAAGACTACATCACCATATAATTTATGGTGTTTACTTCAATTAAGAAACCATATAGTGAATTGGGTATAAAACGATAGGAATATAATTGATTTATTATTGTTGTTGAACGCCTTTTTATACCATTTTGCCTCTAAATTATTTGAGAAAGAAGAAACGGTGAGAGGATTTCAAATGGTTACGGAAATTGTTTTTAGAGATGAAAGTCTTGTATAATATTTACTTTACGTTACATGTCAATAAATCACACCACAATTTTCATTATGGTCCTCTAATCTCATTTTCTCACCCGCTCCCTCCTACCAAAAACAAACAAACAGTAGGCAAGAATGAAGGAAAACATATTGGAGAGAATACTAGATGATGCACATATGGATTTAGTCTGTCAGCTCAGCGAGGTTTGATAGAAGGAATAACGCCACTGATAAGATCACTCCCTGAAACATTCAATGTTGAAACATAGGAGGCGGAAGATGATGCTGATGATAGCAACTTGCCTGAATTTGGATACCAGGAAACCAAATCTGATGAAACCGATTCAGTTTCTGGCATCATTGTCAGTATGAACTCTAGCTGCTTTACCACATCCAACATTGATGGACGCTTCTCTGGCTTGTTGTCGCAACAACTCAGAGCTAGCCCTGCGAATCTCTCGATACATTCAGAGGGATAACACCCCATTCTACCATCTATTATTGACATCATCAAGCCGGACTGATGAGCAGTATTCACCTTAACACAGATTTCAGATTAACTTAATAAGTAGCTGTAACATCCACATCAACATTTACATTCACCAAATTTGTAAAATCTTGGAGCTTTCAGACAGGATTTTGCTAGGGATACAGAGAGAGAGCGCGCTGTGTAAGAGAGTACCTCACGGACAATGTTTCTGTCATGTGATATTGGTCGCATACCCGTCAACATCTCCAGGAAAACAACTCCAAGGCTATAAACATCACTTCTGTCAGTCAATTTATGGGTCAAAAAGTATTCTGGATCAAGGTAGCCCTGCACACCAGAGAGCAATCAATAGCACTGTGGTCACTAACATCTACGAGTTTATGTCTAAAAGAAGCAGATCCTATCCATTTGAGGTGTGCAACTGAAATGGTGAAACCTCTCCAAGAAGAAAAATATAAATTCCACTTCTGAGTTTATCACACCATATATTCAATAATTTTCTCATACCTGATTAATCTGACAAATTTCGCGTTTCATACTACAAGTCTTAAGTATATAAAACATAATGGAATGCCTTTTAGTCATAGCAAGCTTACTGGTGTTCCCCGCACAACTGTGGACACATGATCTGGAACAGCTCCCTCGTCTTCCAGGGCTGGAGCTAAACGTGAGAGACCAAAATCAGCAACTTTTGCATTAAGTTTGGAGTCAAGAAGAATGTTGCTAGCTTTGATATCCCGGTGGAATACCGGAGGATGTGCTTCAGTATGGAGGTAAAGAATTCCCTTGGCCGAACCCAGTGCAATACGTAATCTCATTCCAAAATTTAGGCTTCTTTTAGATTTAGCTGCATATCATGTTTTACATTAATTTATGAGCTAAGAAGACATTTTGAAAGCATATCAAGTATCATCATAACATATATAGCCCCATAATATATATTCCACCTGTTTACAAGCTAAGTAGCCAATTAATGGCATCAAAAATGGTGACACTAGACTACTAGTGCTGAACTTATAGCCCATCCAAACACTTTAGGATTTAAAAGCTGATGATAAGATTTGTTACAATTACCAATAACAGAGTAAAAATAGCAGATACAAACAATTTGGTTCAAATAAGCAAACATTTCAAAAATCTGCTCCAAGCCAATAATGACCAAAGTCCTAAGTGCAATCTTTTATACACTAACACCAAAATTTCAACAGTATTTTCTTCTCTCCTTTTTTTTTCCCAGAACTATGAAGAAAATGAAAGAAGTGATAAGCATGCACATGATAAAACTTGAAAAGCAAGGACTACTGAAAATTACGTACCAGAAAGCCAGTCCCTCAAGGTACCATTGGGCAGGAACTCATATACCAACATCTGCAAATGGACCAACAACACAAGGATATGAATTTTATATCTAACTCGCACCTTATGTACCTAAAAACTAACTAATACGCTGCTTGGAGACTTAAAATCCACACCCTAAGGACACAAAGAAATGCCACATGCACAGCCCAACCCACTCATGTAATTGACTTAATACAGGCATATAGTTATCAGAACCACAAAAAATATACCTGTTCCCCTTCTTCATCACAATATCCAACCAAGGAAACTAGATTTCGGTGATGCAGCCTTGACAAAAGCTTTATCTCTGTAAAAAATTCTTTTTGCCCCTGCAAAGATCCTTCTTCTGCACGTTTTATGGCAACAACTGTTTTGTCTGGTAAAGTGCCTTTATACACTTTTCCATACCCTCCTTGACCAACTTGACTTGAGCTGTTAAAGTTGTCAGTAGCAAGTGCCATTTCTTTAAATGTAAAGTATTTCACCCCACCAAGTCTCATAGAAACCTTTGTAGCTGCAAAGCATAATAAGATATTTGGACTAGACTCCTTTTGTGGTGATAGTTGGAGACTATATTATTGGGAAAATAATTCAAAGAGCATATTAAGGAGCTTACACAAACGTTTTCTTGACATTGCATGGTGGTTTCCAGCGTATCTTCTTGTTATTAGAATTGTTATTATAACAGACATTGCAACTGCACAGGCAACACCCCCAACTGCAACGGCTACCAAAATACCCTTACTAATACCTTGATTTTCATTCTCAAACTTCACTGAAGCAAATAACAAATCAAACAAGGCATTATTAATAATAATAATTTAAGAATAAAAGACAAGCCTGTTAAAGAAATATAATGCAGATATTTAAACCATCAACTAGCGTACTTAGTTATTCTTCGAATAAAACGATATGCATCCACCAGTTTCCTAGTTGCATTCTCACAGCGTTGCTTCTCTCAAGGAAACTGGATTTTGCCCAGATTGACTGCCTTGTTTTATACATAAGGATGTTCTAACAATCTTTATGATAATTTAACTTCTATATAACTAGAAAGTTCTGCCGTAAAAGTTTCAAGAATAAGAATGAATAAATTTGGCGGAACTTGTTTATTTCAGGTTACTAAAAAATAGATTCCAAAGTACCACTTCAACCATGTCAACATAAATAAGAAAACATTATCCCATTAGTGCCAGAAGAACTGCAAGATGAAGTACATACTATCTGCATAAGGTCCGAGTAGAGTGAAATTGAGCAACTCATAGGGTCCAAACAAGGCACTACCAGGAAAAGTCCATGATGTATATATGTGTCTGATTCTCTGAACTTCGCTCACATTAAAAGTACTGGAGTGGTTAACATTGAGGCTAGGAAAAAGCTTCAAGTACATCCTTAGACGTGGTCCTTTCTCCCAAGAATATGTGTCAATTGACAGTTGATATCGGCTTAATTTCAATGAACTAGTCAAATACACCTCCAAAGGCTGGATGTATGGAGGAAAATAAGAAAAACTAGGGCTCTTCAGACGATATCCAATTCTGAGAGGTGCTGCACAGAAACACGGCAGAGGAGACGCTGGGACATATTCATAGAAATTGTCTGTAGGGCATGCTTGAATTGGGCAATTCGCTGTTGAGTAATTTAAGTTTGTAAGCATCTTATCCTCTCGAGGCTCAGATCCACAGAACAGGTTTACATTCAATAAGTTCGCATTTTTGCAGACAGGATTGCCTTCAAGCCTAAAGAAAAACTGCTAAAATAATAAGGATTTTGATAATAACTTTTTTTTAAAAAAAAGCATGAACAAGGATCCTCTATTAATGTGCCAATAAGTTCATTACAAACAAAAGGTAAGAACAAGAAATAAGAAAAGAATTGAAATCTTTTAGACAAGCAAGTGGGAAAAGCAGTGACAGATCCTGTCATTTTCAACTATGAGCCATTTTTTGTGTAGGTTGTATTTGACATGGAGTCAAGAAAGTTCTTTTGCAGTGCGTGTGTTAGTTTAACTTTTGGAATCTTGAAGAATGTATTAAGGATGCTATTTTACTATCTTAAAGATAACTCAGAGGTGCTCCAAAACATGGCCTACTTTATTGACATCGTAATCATCTAGTTGAGGTTAATTCCAATGCAGATTTGGTGGTTCCTCATTTGAGATGTACCACTCGGATATTGTTGTTTCTTGGAGGTAACTTCGTGTCTCGGTAGATGTTGACTATGATTCAGTGATAGCTAATTGTTGACAAAGTGAAAGCACTGTAATGACAGATTCTTAGGCATATTCTTCGGGATTTTGATTCATTTATTGTTCATAGTTTAGGCGACGTTATGTATATGTATATGTATATAGCGTGTAAATTGATTAGTAGAATACACAACAATATGATTCAGAATTTGCACAGAAGATTTATGCATGTAGGTGGTAAAATAACTGGAATGCACTCAAAGATTAATCAAAGAGTTCAAAAATGTTAATAAGAAAATTGAAGAAAAGTTTATGGTCTAATAAATAATTTTGGAAAGGAAAAGAGGTCATTGCCCCCTCCCTCTATCCTTCCTTGAACCAAGGACATGATAACCATTAAGTGTTAATTTTCTGAATCGAGTTGTTGACCAAGGCTAATGCATGAAACAAAAAAATAAGAAGTTTACCTCAAGGTAACATTCACTGGAGGATTTAGATGTCCTTGAATGCTTGAGAATGAATTGTTTCTAAGATCTCTGCATTTTGGAGGTGCAGACAAAGGGAAAATATTACCAATGCATTCTATTTCATAATAGCAGTGCTTAAATGTGTAGGAAAACAAAGCTTTTCAAAGACATATAATGGTTTATAAAAAGTGAGTTCACTACTTTCAGATCTTACAGCTTAAGTCTAGCGCTAGTACTGAAGGACATGTTCTGCCAAATGTTGGTAGGAACAGGACCTGTCAGAAAATTATTCTTGAGTGATCTGCAATAAACTATCATTCAGATTCTAGACTAAGCAAATATATTCATCCATGAAATCCAAGAGCATCGTAATAGATATTTTAAGCATCATTCAACAACAGGAAATATTAGATATAGATTCTCACAGTTTCTGAAGTGAATGAAGGTCTGAGAAACTTCCAGGGATAGATCCTTTTAGCTGGTTATCTGAAAGATCACTGCAATACGAAGAAGTCATCTCTTACTGGGAATTGGTCTTCACTGCATTTTTATTGAATAATCAACAGAAGGTAATAGTACAAATTTCAACAGATCAATTTATCATTCAGTTTAACCATGAGGCAATTAGATTATCCAGATCAGAACAGGTAAAATTTTATAGGAGTTCATTTATTTATTGAAACAGAACGCTTGATAAGTTTAAATTAGCACTTCACTTACATGGTTGTCATATTCTCTGAAAGCTTATTTTCTGGTATGGGTCCAGCAAGATGGTTCCGGCTGAGATCCCTGCCACATGAATGCAGATACAAGAACAGGAGTTAAGTCTGGTGGCTGCAATGAGATGAAAATTTGCTTTATTGCATAAAGAGCAGCCATGCCCATGAAGGTAAATATTAAATACAAACAATAATTTAAAGAGTAACCCAGACATACAGATAGCTAAGGCTTGGGATCCTGCTAAGATCAGGAACAGCTCCCTGCAAACTGCAATTTCTGAGACTTCTGAAAGACACGAAGAAAGATAAAAAAAAAAAAAGCATCAGTAGTCTTCAGCAGATTGGTGCCAAAACATATTGCTTGTACAGTTTATTCCATGGTATCAAATAGAAAATCTAGACAGAATTAAACATTGAAGAGTTAATTAGGTATACATTATATTCAACACTGGGATTGATGTATTTCTATCTCAATGGCAAGTCCATGGTCTTTATGACCCTTTTAGTTAATTAGTGACATAACAATCACTACCTTTAAAAGCTTAAACGTTTATACCTCACTAGGATTAAGTAAAAGGTTTACTAACACTCACAATTTCACTAATCTAGAAAAGTTCCTGTAAGAAGCTGGAATAACAGATCCACTGAAGTCGTTGTTATCAAGCTGACTGCAGAAATGAAGAAAACAGTTAATGCCAGTACAACTAACACATACATAAGAAAATGAAATATGTATGCCTTATCAAAGTTTGCCACTTAAGATTTTGGTGACAAACACTTAGCTTGGTACAAAAAAGGTATAACATCAATAAAGAAACAAATTAAACCTGGAAGATAATGTCAATAACTAAAGCACATAATGAGGAAGATGATTGTAGGGAAGAAAAATACAGAATGCGCAAATTTGGCAAGTTCGAGAATTCTGGAGGAAGATATCCAGATAAGTTATTATTATCCAAAAGCCTGAAAACAATCAAAATTTTATATCACCAATAACTCACCAGATTACAAAAACAAATAAATAAATATGGATAACAATGCAAAAGAAAATAAAAACGCATATGAATGAGAGCCTATGTTATATGAACTTACAAGTGAAGCAAAGTGAATATCTGAGATAACTCTGGAGGAATTTGGCCTGCAAGGGAGTTGTTGTTGAGGTGGCTGCACATTACAAACCAGCATGTAAAACAAGTAGAAAATTGTTTGTCTCCTACTTAAGCTGTGTAGAAATATACAAGTTAGTTTAGTTAGTTATAAATGAGTTAAACAGCTAAGCTAGTTATGCCTATATATAATATAGCTTAGAGATAATTAACTCAGAATGTATAGAATTCTTTTCTTTGAATTTCTCTCACCTTTGTACAGCTTTATTCATCCATATGGTGAATATTAACAAGGTGAAACACATTTAAATGTTTATGTCCATGTAAAGTAGAAATGGCATTTAGCTTGCAGGTTCACTTACAGGTGTCTCACACTGCTCATGTTGGCAAAGGTTTTCGGTATTTGACCAGAAATGTTGTTCTGATCTAGTTGAAGTCTACTCAGATTTGAGAGGTAGCCAAGTTCATCTGGCAAAGAACCATATAATTTGTTTCCGTTCAAGAGTCTGCATAAAGAATGCCATATAGAAAGTCAAAACTAACAAATATCATGTTTTTCTCTTTATTTTTGGACAACCACTTCATCTTCAAACTCAAAGAGCCTTTCATTTATATATTTTAACAACTTTAAATGGATCTTTGCACCATATAAAATTGATCTTAGGCTGAGAAACTTATTATTACCTCATATTTCTTTATTGAAGAAGAAGAAGGAATAAGAAAAATCCAACTTACAGGAGTCTTAAGGTAGAGATATGTCCTATCTCCTTCGGTATACTACCAGTCAATTCATTCCACATGAAATCTCTTCCACAAACAAAAAGAGAAAAGGAGTTAGCTCTACTGGAAATTATGTATCAAAAACATTTAAGATATAACAAACTCACAGTATTTTGAGGTGAGAAAGTTGGCCAAGTTCAGGCGCTAAAGTTCCAGAGAGATTCATATTTAGTAGCTGACTGCAATAATTATATATAGCAGACAGCATTAAGGACAAGCAGCAAAATTTTCCAGAATCAACAAAATGAAAAACGATTGAAAAGTGGAGCAGCAACCCTATCACAAGTCGATGTAGAGAATGCAAAGAGTGGTAAGAGAAAACGTACAGTTCCTGAACATGCAAATATCCATCCTTCCCAAGATTATGAAAACATAGAATTCCAGTCCAGTTGGATGTGCAAGGATCCCCTTTGTCCCAATTTCTGAGATTGTTCTTTGGATCAACCAATTGCTTCTTCACTGCTAGTAATGCGCTAACTGCAATTATATATAAAAATATTCTGACTTCAACCCATAAAGGAAATTGATAAATAGGGCTTCAAAAAAGCGAAATTTTCACGCCAAAACATGCGTAGATGCAGAAGCAGTATGCATCACCCTTATCCAATAACAATATCCTGAATTCTAAATAAGAAATAAAGTTCATATTACTAATCCAGTCATTTCTATCATTGTTAGATACTTCATCCAGCAAATGGTAAAGATTTAGGTTCAGATTAGTAGTGTTAATTAGAAGTGGAAACGAGAATGATATATGGAATTCAAACCTTCGGAAGGATGGGTAATGGGAGCAGGTGCAGGTGCAGCAAGGAGCAGGAGACAACAACAGCAGAAGCTGAGGGCCAATATGCATCCTCTCCAAATCATCTCCAAGTTGACACACAACTTCAAAAACAAATTTCAATCAAAGTATTGATGAGAAGAGGGAAAGAGGAAAGTGACAAAAAGGAATGGCTGTTGACTGAATCAGCTCATCCATATTTTCAGAAATCAAATCAGTCATCAACGGCTTCCGACGAACATTTACAAGTAGACTTTGGTGGGAATAAAATAAAGTCAACAACTTCGCTTTTTTCTCTTACCTGCTGCTATGCTAATTCCCCTCCGATCAACAATCACAAGTAGAGTTTGGTGGGAATTTGTCAACCTTTGAAAACCAACGCTTTGATTTCGAGTGCCTACAATTTTATTCATGTGCGCATAATGGATACAATAAAAAAATCAATTGAGAAAGTATGACTTATGCCGTCTTTGGAAACTGAAAAGAAAATGCTTTTTCACTTGCTAATTTTTTTTTCTTTTTTTTTTCTTATAGTTTGAACTTATAAGTTTGTATATTTATCTTTTCTCTTGAGATAGACATTATTACCGTTTAAAGGTATATTTGAATTTACAATGGTGTCATAAAGTTGAGTGAGTTACGAATTTCATTTGGCATGTGAGCATGGAGACATCACCCGAAAAGTTGGATCGCATTGCAACTCAAGGTCCCAGTTGACGGTAACTATACGGTCTCTAGTTGAAATGTAACTATAGATTCAATTTTACAAAGGTTGTGCTATCAATGGATGGAGCATAAATGGGGCCCCATTTGACAGTGGTTATGCGGGCACGGCAATGAATTTCTCATGATCAGGGGAGCTTGCTATAAACCACCAAAATAGAACTACGAGGAAGAAAAACGCAGTGGCGTTTTAATATAAACAAGTAATTTGTTTTGTCCATGTCCACAAAATTACTTGATTTTACTAAAGTGCCATTGCGTTTTCCTCCCTCGCACTTCTATTCCGGAGGTATATAGCATCCTCCTTTGATGATGGAAAAAATCATTGTCATGCCAGCATAACCACCATCAACTAGGGCCAAAGTTATGCTCTATCCCTTGGCAGTATAAACTTTGTAAACTTGAAGCCTTAGTTACACTTGAACCTGAGATGATATAATCACCGTCAACTTGGATCTCGAGTTGCATTGCGATCTTGGATTCTTGAGTGATGGCTCCATGCTCATACGGCAGGTGAAATTTGTAGGTCACTCGACTCCACAACATCACCGTGAACCCTAACATAACTTAAAAATAAGATGATGCCTCACTTAAAGCGAAAGAAATAAATCTTTAAACCTGAAAATTTCAATACTCAAAAGTAAGAAAAAATAATTTAAAGATGTGGGTGAGTAGATTTAGCATTAGTGCATTTATATAGGGAATGGGCAAGGTAAAAAGGATAATTTTTTAATCCCGAGAATCTTGACTTGTAATGTATTAAATTTACCCCGAAAATCTCGGGTTGGAGGGTCTTAAATGCACTAGCAATCAAGCATGGTTGGGGGTTGAAACCCCTAGAGACAAAACACCTCTGGCAACAGGCGTTTTTGATTGAAATTATAATGAAAACACTTCCAGCAGGGGCGTTTTCTCTCTACATGTCTAACTAGAAAACGCTTATAGCATGATGCATTTTCACTGCAAGTCTGACATGCCAATGGAAAATGCCTCCTGCAGAGGGTGTTTTCTCTCTAGGGTTTTCATCAACCCGGGATGAAATTCACGATTCTTGAAAAACGCACCTACGGGGGAGCATTTCCACCCCACAAATTTCATGTTCGTCTATGTAAAAGCTTTATAGAAAGAGTGTAATACAAACATTTAGTTTTCCATACCAAAAATTGAAGCAAGTTGTTAAAGGATACTTGGCATTAGCAATCAACATTGTCGTGCAAGCTTGAATTTCATTCCTACGTTGTTGTTGAAGCAAAGGTAATTCGTCAAGTTACGTGTAGGTTTATGGTTTTGGATGATGATAACTATATTTTTTACTATTTCCTCGATTTTAAACATGTGGGTTAAACTATTTTGTCAAAGATGAGCAGACGAGTTAGAGTTGTTATCCATTACAATGGTTAAATTCGTGAGATCGAAATTGGCCTCGTTTTTGTATCAGCGCAATCCAAAGATTTGGCATTCAACTGTGGCCTAACATTGAAAGAGCTTCAGACAAAAATTAGGCACAAAGTGGGCATTCAGAGAAGAATTTCGAGCCTCAAATGTAGATAACTCTTGTTATATGACCCCATTAGATATGTCATCTTTGAGATCAAGAGGGACAACGATTTGGAATAGGTGACCAAATCCCATTGTTCTAGTAAGAATTTTGTACTAGAGTTATATGTTGACTTCGTCGAAGAGGACGAATGTGGCCTAAACTTGATAGCACTGTGTCCACCAAATTCTACACCAGATCAAGAAATTGAAAGTCTTACCACACGGCTGTGCGGTGGATTCACATCATTGCTGCAAAGCTCATACCAAGACTAGTAGTAATCATCATCAATGGAGAGGCATTTATCGGTTTTGCTCATCGATGCCAATTTTAGGGGACAGTCAGGTTTATTTGGTCACCGGGCCTACGACATATCCGCACTAGATTCTGTTAGTGCGTTTGATTTTAACTTTGATACACTGATGTTCAACACTAGTAACACTCACACAGGTACGTCATTAAGCTACTGGGTGGGCCAAACAAAAGTGATTTTGAGGTTGACATCAACTTTATAAGAATGGATGGTCTACTCCTGACAACCTCAACCGGCGAGGGCACATCCCGCCTTGGATTTGTAGACAGGGTTGATAACGAAGAGGTAGAAAATTATTGCGTGACAGATAATGACATGGTAGAGGAGGCCATACCGGATGGTGCAAAAATTGCAGTGATTTCAAAATCGAATCCCATTCCTACTGAACTGAAAGATGGTGGACATCGCTCAATGGGATGACCCGGGTTTCACAGTGTATAAATCCCCACCCCACATGCATACGGTCGATATTGTTGTTGGCGATGGTTTTAGAATTCTCAGACTTCCCTTATAGAAGACCAGGGTATGCGACTTCATCTCTACATTTCAACCATTTAGAGGTTGGGATGGAGTTTGACTTCAAAGATGCTTTTGTGGCCATAGTCAAGCGGTACAACATACAGCTCGCAATCAAACAGTGCCAGGAATAAATGAACCATACTGGCCGAGAGGTTGCACGACAATCGAGTCTTTGTGTGCATGTGGAGTAGATGTCGATCCTTCTGCGACATTTCCTCCTGACCTAGTATTGATGGGCCCTCGTCTTGTCCTCCTACAGCGATGTTGCCTACTCCTTTTTGAAACCGACAGTAGATACGGCTTCTCATGTTGCCTGAACCAATCCATGTAATCCAAAGATGTCGCTAACTCCAACGTGAGAAACAATTCACGCGTTGGCAATTAAACATACTTGTGCCAAAATTCGATATACTTCTTGTAGAATGTTGTCCAATCTTCTTCAAGTCTCCCCCGTATGTTGATCTTGCGCAGGTCATCGAGCTCCTGAGGTTGCGGCGGAATATGTTGTGTACACCAGATTTGCCGCATCACCTGGTCAGATTTGTGCATCACGACTATTGCAAAAACGATTAATGACACTTTCACGTGCTAGATGTTGCAGTTGGCTAAAAATTCGTCTGAGATGCATTCTTGAATCCTTGTATTCGCGTATGGCATCCATACAAACTGTAGTACGAATTTATAAATTTCAACATGTGCCTAATATTTAATTTCAAATGCTGGAATAAAAAATCGATAATTTTGAAATTCATAAGCTAACTTCCTCTTCTATTTGTTGATCTAAAGCTAATTGAATGTCTTTAAGCTCGGTCGGTATATTGCTGTGTCTCGCGGGATTGTTCCACCTATTTAAAAAATATGTTATTTCAAAATCACAACAATGAAAATTCCAATATGGTAAAAATATTATCAAATAAATTTTACCATGTTACGAGTGGGAATACATAAGGGACTTGCACTCGAGGGCGTAAAAATGGTAGTCGATACCATGCCCACGATTGAAAAAGGAGCATGCAACTGCTTATTTTAGCTTTTTTCGATATCGTCGCTTAATACATTTCTCGATACAATATCGCCAGCACCACCGATCCCCAATTAAGTTGTCCTACTTCTTTCAAGTCGGCCTGTAGTAGTAGAAACCTTAAATGAACCAAATTGTGAGATTTATCTGGCATTAGCAGACCCCCAATCAACCTCAAGATGAATGCGTGCGTGAATTGTTCCTTTTCAACGTCGCTCGTTGAAGTCTCGATAGTTTGGAAGTTGTCCTCCAACCATCTTATCTCGATCTGGCTACCCCTAAACCTGTTCGACACCTTCCCTAATAGTTGGTCGCATGTTGCACTCCAATCGGCACTAACAACTAGCCTTGTAATGACATCCCCGTCGACCGGTAGACCGAGTTGTAAACTGATGTCCTCGAGTATAATTGTACACTGATCGCATGAAAGATGGAACGTGTGGGCCTCCAGTCTCCATCTCTTGACTAAAGCACTGATGAGTGGGGGATCCAATTTAGTCCTCCCGAGAATATGAGCCGCGTATAAAAAGCCTGCATATCGCAAGTGTCCATGAATGACCTCTAGTGCACCTTCGTTTAAGTTGTTTATGCATTTCTCCAAAATTCGATCTTCGGGCTGAGTATATAAACATAAAAAATTACTAATATAAACAACATAATAATTAACTATTTAAAATTAAATCATTAAATAATTTTTCTTAACATCATAATAATTACCTAATTAATATTAAATAATTAAATAATATTTTATTACCATTTGTAATTGAATGCCAAAGATGTGCTTGTCATCCAAACGAATAATTTAGAATAAAAAATCGAGAATTGACAATTGAGAATAACAAATCGAGAACAAGAAATTGAGAATCAAATTGTGAAAATTGAGAGTTGAGAGTTAAGAGTTGAGTTGAAAAGAATGAGAGTTGGAGGGAAAAATCTAGCTGTTGGAGTCCCATAATCGTTGGGACTCTATAGCCGTTAGAATTTTTGCCCGTTAGAAAATGTTACCATTGAATAGAAAACACATCCTATAGAGTGCGCTTTCTTTTCTATATTCAAAAACAAGGTAGATCTATAAATTTTCAAAAAAAAAAAGACATAGTTTCTCAATTGATTTTTTTGCAACATATTTACATAATTTTTCCAAAAAGTATATTTTCAATTAAAATAAAAATTATCTTCAAAGTAGACCTTTCCAAGCACTGGGTACCTCGTCCGACCCGACTTGAATCGAATTTGGACAAAAGTTTTTGTACCCTTGGGCCGACCAGACTTAATTTCAATTTTAAATAATAAAAAATATTTTTAATATTTAAATATATAAAATACCAATTAAAATATTTTATTAATTTTTTAACAGTAAAATTAACTTTTTGGACAAGTTAGGCCGGCTCAAAAATAATCTGGGCATGAAATTTGTCCAAAATTGAACCTCAACCCAACCCATGAGCAACTATTTCAAAGTGTGAAATCTTGATTATTTAATGTGTAGACGAGATATTTGAACTTTTATTTGAGTTTGATTAAAAAAAAAACTAAAAATTTGACTTAGCACCATCAAGGTCATTGTATTAAGAGTTATATTATATTTTGCCCCATCTACTAAAACAGAGTAAATTAGTCCATATATGTTAAACCAAAGAGCAAATTGATCATTTCTATTAAAAAATTTCATTCTTTTTTACTATTAAAAACTAATATGACTGACAGAATAATCAAACAATGACGCTTAGCGTGCCACATGTATCTCATATTGATGTACAAGAATCAATTTTTAACAGTAAAAATAGATAAAATTTTTAACAAAAACATCAATTTACTCTTTAATCTAGCATATAGAGACCAATTTACCCATTTTTTGAGTGAGGGACTAAAATGAAATCTAATTCTTAATACAAGGGCCTTCATGATACTTACAAGTAATTTACAAATTTAATGGAGCTTTTTCTATATTTAATATATATTACTTTTATTTAGTATAAAGGTTTTCAATTTAAACACAAATAACTGAACTTAAAATCAAGAAAAAAAATTGAACTCAAATTTTACTTGATAAACTAACCGATTAGAACAATTTAATGTATGTTTTTTTTTTTCTGAAATAAACACAACATTCAAACTACAACTTAAATCCTAACTCATATCAAACCTTCAATTTCTGACAACTTTGACTCAATTTAACTAGATTATATCTCAAAGGTTATATCGGTAATAATTAGTGACCAAGAAGAATATATGCCGTGAGTTATAAGTATCATACATTCAAACCAGTAAAGAAGAATATATACTTACGCATTTTCAGCATTTAAAACAAAAACCACCCCACATGCATTGAGTGGTCTAATTGTGAGTGATAAGATGCTATATAAAATACCCCTTCCCAACATGATTTGTAATGTCAAATGTATGATTAATGTCCCAATCCAAGCCCCCCATTTGAGCTCTGAGAGCCGAACCAACATGATCAAACCACTTCTTGGAGTTGAAGTAACAAGTGGTTCTTCTTGTAATTGAAACGGCAATCAATACCTTGGATACCAAAACATACCCTTAATGCCCTCAGGATCGGGTTCAAAACCCAAGTTCCGATAGAACTCCACAACTGCAACCAATTACTTTAATCAAGTCAACTACTTTATTGGAGTTCAATTTCATGGCATCCAAATTACTTTTAAAGGGCGTCATACCTTGACTGTCCGCAAAAAGTGTTATATTACCAATATCTCTCTGTAGAAGGGTCCTTATCATCTTTTCAACCATGGCCTTACCAAGGCCTTGGCCCTGCATTGCATGCATAACATAAGAAAACAACATTGATGATTGCATGAAATAATTATGTAACTTCACACAGCTCTTTTCCCTCCTTTCTTTGCCTACTCCCAAGTACCTGATAGCTAGGATCAACAAGAACATCCCAGATTGTAGCATTGAATGCATGGTCAGATGTAGCACGAGCCATTCCAATTAGCCTCTTTTGCTCATTCCCTTCTGTCAAATAACTTCCCCAAGTACACTAAGATGTTTATCAATAGCTTTAGGAATAGAAATATGGTCAAATTCATTTCTGACAAACAAAAGCAGTCATTTCTACATTAACCACATACCTGAACCAGGCAATTTCTTAACGGAATGCAATGCTGCAACCATGTAACTATTTTTTAAAGCCGCTGCTAGTTTTGACAATGGTCTCCTCGGCCAGCCAACCTATTAAAAAGCAAGTTAATAAATCCAAATTCTATAATGCGTGTGCTGCGTACAGCATAACTCAAAAGCAACAAACATGGGCCATCGGACGTTATCTGGAAACATGCAGCAAAAGATCCTTACCTTATCACATAGGGCTTGAAGCTCGTAGACATCCACATCTCCTCCAGAAGAGAATATTATTTGTTCAACTTCACCATCTGGTTGAGACTTTTCAACAAGCACAAATTCATCAGGTAAGGGTTCTTCCTCTTCTTCAAGTGTAGAGGGTGGTTCAACGATTTGTGTTGTGTTGTTCTTCAAAATCCTGGGACAAGAAGCAAAGCAGAAGCTTTCTCCAATGAGACTAGAGAAATGAAGGAGCATTTCACCTACAATTCTTTTTACTACAATCATACAATTGTCCAATCACAGCACAGTCCGCCACTTATAAGTGTAATCTTCATACTGAACCCTATACACTTAGGATAGTGCGATATTTCAAGGTGATTTCCTCCTGAGAAATGAAGCAAATGGTGTTGGTTCTCCTGGTACTACGGCTTAAAATCATGTCAGCTGGTAAATTGAGGAAAAATTAAACAAAAGATTAAATTTGGGATCAAAATCTAGGGTGCCCCAAGGCCCGAGGCCTCAATGGCTGCCTGGAAGCAATTTTAAATAAGACTAAAACCTAAATACGTAACATTTAACAGAAAGTTGAGAGAAACAGAGAGAAGCACAACAATCTAAGATTACCAATCTCAGCATGCTAAAGTCCAGGGTTCAAAACAACAAATAAATGAGAGTACCCAGATCTGATGGACTCCCAAAAGCTAGCCTTGAGTCGGCATCCCTTAATCTTTCTGCTTGCTGCAAAAATAAAACACAAGTGTAACCCACAAGAACAACAATAGAAAAAGAATAACTTTCCGAAATATGAATCTAAATGAAACAAAAAGCTTCAAAAACCTGGGAACCAAAAGAGAAAGGGAAAAGGAAAACAGACATGGGGCAGAAGTAAATACCTCTCCAAAATAGATTTGGGTTTAGATTGTGAGGAAATATAAGCTGATCAGATACATGGAAATGCCAGTCATTGGAAAGAATTGGGCATCTGCAAAAGAAATTGAAACCCCATAAAATTTTTTTCAATTGACAACTTATTAAAGAGAGTTCTTACAGAGAAGACGGCGCAGCCACGTTGTGAGTAAGCATATCTTTTGGTTTGTGTGTTTTGGTTATGGATAGCTAGCTATAGGACGGTTTAGTTTACTTTCTGGTTTTCCTTTCCGGTCTGGTTGGTCGAGTCGACATTCTCATACTTAGAGACACAGACACCACATATTACGAGTCTTCAAACATGACTCGAATTAATTAAAATTATAAAAATTTTAATTGTTAATGGAGGAGAAATTCTTTTATAAATTTTAATCTACTGAACTAATTTCAGTTAATTCCATTGAATTACTCGAAATTTTTATATGTTTTTTATTTTGTTTAAATAAGTTTAAAACAAAAATAAATATTATTGTAATTTTTTTTTTGCTTTTAATTAGAAAAGAAGAAGCAGAAACAACAAATAATACAACAATTCTAATTTAAAATCATCATAACAAACACTACATTACAAATAAAAAAGTTTGAGACTTGAGTAATGAAGTAAAATAATTAAGTTATATATATATTTGAAGAAGTCAAGAAAAATAGAAGATGGTCTAGTGTCGAGGCGCATCCACCCAAACCTTGTTTTGAGTCTGACAAATGGAAAGAAAAATATATACGTAATAGTTCGTTTTTCAGTGGTATCAGAAACTATGATTTCTGAATCCCATTTTCCGATGATCGAGTTCGTATTATAGTGTTATATGGATTTCCAATCCAGTAATTTTATTGAGCGGATAGTTAATTAAGGTATAAGAATTAAATCGTAAAATTAGTAAAAAAAATTAATCGTTATAGTTTTTTTGGATAAAAGGCTTACTTGGTAAAAGATCAAGAATTTATGTGGCAATTAGACCATTTTAAATGGTGAGGAATGGTTAGTGCTTTTTAATTAGAGAAAAATAAGTTAAAATAATGTTAAATTATGTTTAAAATATGTTAAAACATAAAAACAATTATCATCTTTGTTTTATTTATTCTCCCCCATTCTTTAGCACAAAAAGAAAACTTAAGAAACCATTTTTAAGCTTCAAGAAAGGTTCGGCTATTGCATAGTAAGTGTATTCGAATCTGTTTTTCGTAAATTTTATGTTTTTGATATTTTGGGAGCTTGATTTAACTAGTCCAGGTATTATTTTGCAAAACTATTAGGTTTCAAAATGTTGTCATTGATGAATGCTTGAAGTTTTAGTGTTAAATAGTTAGATTTTAAGCTTAGATATGTAAAAGGACTAATTTGTAAAGTGAAAATTGTTAGTTTTTAACTTAGGACTAAAATGAAATAATTTTGGATTTGGTATAAAATTTCTTTAAATTTTGATATTGGAGAGCTGTTGAAGGATGAAATTGAGATCAGTTTCAAAATCAAAGCTCAAATTTGAAAGTTATGACAATTTCGATTTTATGGACTAAATTGAATAAAATGTAAAAATATAAGGAGCATTCAAAAATTGAAATTGAATTGATACATGCATTTAGTAAACTGCCATAAGATGTTTGAAATTGATAAATTGAATTGAATAATTGTATAGATCAAAATTTGGACCAAACCGTAATTAATCGTAAAAAAGGCAAATTAGTATATCAGTCCTCAACATTTCGTAGTTGCTGATTTCGTTTGGTAAGTTTGTATGATATGTATAAGTGTATTTAATTGATAAAATCTTGTTATGTGAATGTATGTATGTTTATCATGTTTTGAATTATTTACAAAAGGGTGAGATTTGAATTGAATTGAAAAGAAATATTGATATCTATATAAAGTGATGTTCGGGTGAATGTAGTAAAGAATAGGATACAGTTGGTATGTCAATAAGGTTAGTTGTGCGCTTGTATGAGTTTGCACTTTGGTGCTCTGTTTGCACTTTGATGCTTTTGCTTGCACTCCGGTGCCTCTGTATATCACTATGGTTGTAACACTCCAAACTCGGCCTAGACGTTATGGCCAACTCTGGAAAATGTTACTAAGACTTTTGAATCTAATCCTATCATGTTAAAAACCTCGTATAGTTCATTGCTAAAAGGATTCCATATTTTATAAAACATATTTATTAATGTATTCATTATTGAAACCGTCGTTAGTTTGTTCATTCAGTAAAACATAATTTACAACGGAAGTCTTAAAAGCCGTTATATTTTGAAAACCAAGTTCGTATTTAAAAAAAAATTGATTGCGTAAAATCGTGGTTTTATCAAACATTGCAGTATAAATTTCAAAAACACATCCAAAACCAAAATTTAAAACAAACAGTTTAGAGAGTCCCAAAATTACAAAACTCTTAAAATAAACTAGAATTTAAGTAAACTTTTAAATAATCTAAGTTTACAATCAGGTGGACACCTTTGAGCCTCCGTCGCATCGACCCCCCTAAACCTGAAGATTACCTGAACAGAACAGACAAATAGATGTGAGTTTTCAAAACTCAGTGTGTAACTTAACAGAGACATACATACACAAAACTCTGATTTCTCATGTAGCAGATCAGATACTGACATAAGTCCTTAGCAGAATAAGATAATAACAGAGTCATACAGATATGCAAATTCCTACCCCCATCCTCTAAACATCAACTCCAACCATCCCAACACACTACGTGGGGTATAAAACACCCACCTATCCCTACACACCACATAGTGTTTATACGACACTTATCACAATAGTTTGCAACCAAGCTACCAGTATATCGGTGAAATGTTACCTCATAGAATACTTCCTCCACATATACAAATCCCACCCCATATACAGATATAGATAATAGATAAATAGATATAACAGAGTTAACATGTCTCGCATGCTCCTATACAGATATCATACATATTTATACAAAATAGTCTAATTATACATATCGATTTTCTCAATACTCAATACTGTCAATTAGAATAACAGATTTCATGCATTAGGGTTTGGTTTGCCATTACCGACCCTATGAAAGGCCCATACTCGATTGGAATGTTGTAAGCGACCCTAGAGGAAATTTTAGAATTTTGGGGCCACATGTCTGCATGGGCCCACACGTCGAAATTGGCCCTGCCCGTGTGGCACACACGACCTAGCCTACAACCCACACGCCTGTTTGGTATGCTCGTGTAGGCCCATACGCCCAAATCGGCCTAGGCTGTGTGACCTACACGACCACACACTCACCCGTCACACGGTCGTGTGTCGCACATGGTCGACCACACGGCTGGGCACACGCTTGTGTGGCGTCGACAAACCACTTTTTTGGCATTCGCTGAACCTCGTTTACTCGTATTTTCGTTACACACCTGATTCGTTTTGATGCGAGAACAATTCCGAGACCACCAGAACTAAAAACAGTAACCCAAACGCCATTTAGCCAATAATTACTAACTCCACAACAATAATCTGAATAACACACACAAACTTACCACCGACGAAAAACAACCACTGATACGATTTAGGCCGTTGGAGCGAAATCCACTGCTTCACAGCCTTCTCCTACACAACACGTTCACAGAATTTCAATTCCTGAACTACACCCTAGTACCATTCCAAAGGAAAAATTCCTACAGACTTCAGAAATCAAAAGCTAAAGGAAAAAAAAAAACAACCCCACCTACTAACTGCTCGGAGAAATTGAGGATTTGAAATGCACGAGAACAAGAATTTGTGACAAAATCAAGAAGTAGAGAAAATAATTTTTTTGTCAGTCAACAGAAAAAGGAAACGTCAAAAATGAGGATTTTTAGGAAAGAGAAGAATGTTAGAAGAAAAGGGATTTTTGGGAAAAAAAATTAAATTAAAATGATTTAATTCAAAATAAAATCGCAACTCCCCACTAACCCTCTAACCAACACAATCCCAGCAAATTCGACACTTTTATCCACATCCAACTACTTTAGAATTTCAACTCCACCGAACCTCTATCAAACAACCAAAGTAAAAATTATCATCCTCGCTCACACAGGGATTCAAACACGAGACCTTAAGGCAAGCTAACACCTTACCACTTAAACCAGCAGGATCATTCTAATATGGTTTGACTAGCAATAAAATATAAGCCGAACTACCAAGGAAAATGTTAGGATAAAAAATAGCTTATTTCCCAAAAGTGAGACTTGAACCCAAGACCTCAAGCACACGTAAAAATCACTTAACCACTGAAGCAGATAATCATTTATGATAGAACTCACAGAAACAAAGTTAAATTAATCTAGGCATTACAACGGTGTTCTCTAGTATGGCTTAGTACCCGTGTATCCAAATTTATTTACTAAACTTCGTTAAGCTAAATGACTAATACGAAATGAGTAATGATATTGATATGGTATCAGTTTGATATGGATGAGATTTAGTATCAAATTAGTTATATGCTTTATATCGAAATATTGGTTAATGATAAATGTATATATATGTTGACTTATGGTATGAAATGCAAATGAGAACTCACCTTCTGGAATTGAATTGGCATTTTAGGTCTAAATGTTGGATTGTTTATGTTATCACGTATAGTATTAAATGAGGTAAGTTTATCATTTTATGATTATGAACTTACTCTGCATTCGAAATGCTTACTTTATTATTATTTTCTTTTCTATAGTTGTCCATTTACGAAATCCTATCGTTCAAATCATGTCAAAGCTCACACTATCCAGTCGTTAAATTGGTAGCCTTTTGAACATTCTACATTTGGTTATGTGGCATGTATATAGGTGTCTTACTTGTAACATGAACTTGGTTAAGTCTTTGTGGATATGTAACACCCCTAACCCGTATCTGTCGCCGAAATAGGGTTACGGAGCATTACCGAAATAAATAGATCAAATACAGAAATTTCATATTATTTAACATTCATATAAGAAATTATTCATAAAGTCCCTTGTATGAGTCCTTGAGACCCAAAACATGCATTAGAAACAAGTCGGGACTAAACCGAGTACTTAGAGAATTTTTTTGCAAAATCTCAAATTTTTTCTAAGGTGCAAAGGTCACACAGCCAAGCTACACGCCTGTATACCAAGTCCTGTGATCAATTCTGAGCATTCAGTTTTAAAATTTTTAAGATGCAGGGGACACACGGCCAAGACACACGCCCATGTGCTAGGCCATGTGTCACACACGCCCGTGCCTCTGCCCGTGTGGACAAAATAAGGCCATTTCCAAGCCTTATTTCTCACCCAATTTGTCTTCCACCAACATTCACACTTAAACATATTCACTAACCAATTCAATACAACCAAGTCAAGTCAATACCAAGTATTATGCATTACATAACAATACAGATAACCAAATCTTTATTTTTATCAAATTGACCTAATACATATAAAACTTCTTTGTACTAATATGCCATTTCATCCATTCATCAATTTATCCATATGATTTCCATCACTCATCCATTTCATACACCTACCAACCATATATAGGCTCTTATATACCCTTCAAAATATTTATCACAAGCCATCCAATGGCTAGTTACAACCAAAATCACATACATGCCATTAATGACCCAATTTAACCTATATATGCCATTATAACCAAAAGTAATTTATTAATTATACTGAAACAAGCCGAGGGATAGTGTGATGTTGCTCCGACCAACTTCCAACCAAAGTGAGCTTTCGAATTACAACAAAATAGAGAAAATAAAATAGAGTAAACATTTAATGTTTAGTAAGTTCGTATAACAGGAATTTAACTTACCATTCATATACAATAAAGGTAAGCATACAAAATTCATCCAAATTAACTTGGCCAATAGCCTATACACATATCCTTAACAAGTTAGCGAAGAAATCACATATAATATTCCATAATCATGGATGAATATGTTCATCAAACATGTTTCATACATATCTTGTAATTATTATATAACATATACTTTCATTTTCATGTAATTTCATGTGCATTGTACAAGTAAAAATTCGTAACAAATTCACATTTTCTTATATCAGAACATTGCCCGTTGAATCATTTAAATTATCGATGGATACAAAGGTAGTATACATGAGGTGTACAAATCTGAAAGTGCTCATTAGAGCACATAATCGAGAAGCCCTCTCTCGAGCCATATAACGAAAAGCTCATGTGAGCTATGTAACTGGAAGCTTATCCAGGCTGTATAACGGGAAGCTCATAAGAGCTATAATTAGGAAGCTCATGCGAGCCAATAACGGGTAGCTCCGAAGAGCCATTAACGGGGAGCTCTAGATAGCCATATATCGGGAAGTTCATGCGAGCCATATCAGGAAGATCCAGAGAGCCATTAATCGGGAAGCTCATAAAGAGCCATATAATGGGGCGCTCATAAGAGTTGCGGTGTGTCTACAACACATGCAGAATCACAACCCATCGGGATGCTCCGAAGAGCTATTAACGGGAAGCTCGCAGGAACCATATAACTGGAAGCTCGAGAGGGCTAATAACAGGACGCTTTATCGAGCTGTGGTGTGTCCGCAATATATGCAGGACCACAACCAATACGAGAAATATTGTATCCATCGAATTTCATTTATTCAAATAGAACTTAACATTTATCAGACTTTGTCGGATATATAATCAATTTTATATAAATAGAAATTACGCAATTCACATATACAATTTTCAATTCAAACATATAAATATACACAATTTAGTTACAAGAACTTACCTTGACAAGTGTGTTCGTGTTTGCGAAATCTACTAATCCGTCACTTTTTCTTTTCCACGATCTAACTTCGTATTTTAGTTATCCGGTTCTATACAAGTAAATTTAGCTCAATTTAATGCAATTCATATTCTATTCAATTCAATTCACATCTTAGGCAAAATTACTATTTTGCCCCTATACTTTTATTTAATTACGATTTCATCTCTAGGCTCGGAAAATGAAATTCATGCAATTTAATCCTTATTCCAAACCTAGCCAGTTTTTACATGTAACATCTATACCCCATATAATTCATAAAATTTAGAATTTTTCCATGAATTTTACATATTTACAATTTAGTCCCTAAATCATAATTTCATCAAAATTACTTTACAAAAGTTGTTTATCTATCAACAACCTTTCATTTTCTACCATAAATTTCATAATTCATACATAATCATCCATGGAAAAACCCTATAAATTTGATAACTTTGCAAATTAATCCCTGAGATAGCTAGATCAAGCTATTATGATCTCGAAAATATAAAATCATTAAAAACAGGACTTGAATACCCACCTAATTAGGCCAAATAATTTTCTCTTTCTTCAATTCTCCATGGCTAGGGTTTCCATATTTTATTTGGGAAAGATGATGATAAATGATGATATTTTTCTTTATTTTATTATTTATCATCTTTATTTATTATCTTTCTAATTTTATCCTTTTCTTTTTTAATTTTCCATTGATAACGAATCATACTTATCTACTAACTCTTCTTAATGGTATATTTGTCATATAAGGACCTCTAATTTTGAATTCCATAGCTATTTGATCCTTTTAACTACTAGAATTCAACTTTTTCATTTCATGCAATTTGGTCCTTTTATCAATTAAGCATATAATCAGTAAAATTTTCTTAAAATTTTTTATATGATATTCCTATTATAATGTAGACCATAAAATAATATTAAAATAATTTTCTTTTGGACTCGGATTTGTGGTCCCGAAACCACTATTCCAATTTCACTGAATACGACTGTTACAGGATATGTATATAAGGATACATTTATAGAGAGTTGGGATTGCTAAAATGATAAGTGTGCAAGTGATAATATGCTAAGCTAGTTTTATGACTGTGTTTGGAATGGATGGTATAACATGGTTGATTTCATGACTAATTAGGTGAATGATATATGATTTTGTATCAACTATGTATATGCATTAGCAAGTAGTTTGGCTTGATATGGTGTTATGATGGTATAAAGTTTGAATGATGATATATTTGGATAACATGTTTCAATGTCATGGTATAGGTTGAATTGATTTTGGATCTATGTTTCTTGCATTGAATGCTACTCGAAATTGCATAGGTGATCATGGAATATTGATGGTAATGGCTATGTAAGCTTAATTGTTGTGATTGGTTATAAGCGTTTTGTAACAACCCGTTTTTTAGTGGTATCAAAAATAGTGATTTCGGGATCACAATTTCGGCGAGAGAGTCCATAGATATATTTAGTTAATATTTATGAGTTAAATATAGTGTAATATTGAATCGTGATTTAATAGATTTTATTAATGAGTTAGTTAGTCAAGGTACAATTGTTGCGTATCAAAAGCCAAGTGGTTTTAGAAAATAAGGTTTTAGGACCTCGTTTTTGTAAATTGAGCTCACGAATATTTTTATTAAATATTTACGGAGCTGTTATATAGGTGAATTGACGTTTGATCCAAAAATTTTGATGATTTGATAGTTAATTAAGGAAAAAAAGACTAAATCGTAAAATTAGTAAAAGTTATTCAGTATTGATTTTTATTTGTTAAAATGCTAAATTAATTAATTGTAAGGGTTTAAATTACTATTTAACCTATTTATAGCTAGTGGTCGATTAGTATATAGTTTATTTGAAATTTTATAATTGAAAATTTAATCAAATTAAGTTAAAATAATATAATAAATGTTAAAATTATAAAACAAAATAAATCATCATCATTTTTTCTCACCACCACTGAATATTAAGAACCAAAATTCGATTGAAGGAGCTCAAGGTTCAGCCAAAGTGTTTTGCTTGCATAGAGGTTCAATTGATGTCTGTTTTTCTGTAATTTTTATGTTTTTGAGATTGTTACAACTAGATCCAATTAACCTGAACTCCGTTTTTAAAACTTCCAAGGATTTAAAAAGTTTCCATTGAAGGTATTTGAAATTGTTTGAATGTTTATGGTAGATTTTGAAGCTTAGAAATGAAATAGGATTAATTTGTTAAGTAAATTTTGTTAGTTTTGAATCTAGAGACTAAATTGTGAATATATTAAAATTGGTATGAAATTTTTATTAATTGTAATAATAGGAGGCTATATATGGACATAATTAAAGTGGGTTTAAAATTTGGAGTTCAAATTCGGAAGATATGATAAGTTCGATTTTAGGGACTAAATTGAATAAAATATAAAAGTTTAAGGGCATTCGAATAACAAAATTAAAATGATATATACTTATAATAAGATGATATAAGATGTTTGGAATTGATAAATTGAATTGAATTGTTGAATAGATTAGAAATTAGTCCAAATTGAAGAAAATCGAGGAAATGACAAAAATTGTTGATTAGTCCTTAGAGAGTTGTTTGTTTGCTGTCTTGACTAGGTAAGTTTATATGGTATGTTCGTGTTAAATTTTTATGCATTCAAAATTATAATTGTAATGATGTTTAATTAAAATTTTAATTGTTTACAATTTAATTGTTTACAATTCAGTACAAAAAGGTGAGATAGAGAATTAAATTGAATACGATAAAATGTAAATTGAAATAATTATGGAATTGACCTTAAATTTAGCTGAAATAGGATATGTTATGTGTTGATTTGATGAAATGAGCTGACTTGATTTGATTTAGACTGGTTCATAGTGATAAGGACTAAATTGAATATATATATATGGAAAATGTGTATGTCTATATATATGTGTAGTTGAATGCATATAGATACAATTGATGCTATCATGAGTATGGATGAATGATTTAATAATGAAAATATATGTGAATTGAGATGTTGATTGATAATAAATTGAGTAATGGATACCCAATTAACTGTTCAGGAGAGTCAGGTATAGTTAACATGCCATAGGATAGGAAAAGTTTAGGGTTACTTCGACTACGAGTTGATGAGGCACTAGGTACCATATTGCTTCAGTTATACCGATGGGACATTGAGTGTCAAACTATTTGATAAGCGCTGGGTGTAACTATTTGCTTCAGATTTATCTGATGAGGCATTGGGTGCCAAACTGGTGTGTTGGTTGGATCCATGAACCCATCCAAGTCTGAGTCGTGTTAATAGGGAAAATAAATGGTAAAAACGAAATATCTGATATTTGAAATGACAATGATGTGAAATGGAATATGAAATTTGTTGAATGAGTTGGAAACATTGATCGATTATGATCAATGAATCTATGAGATTGGAAATTAAGATGGAATGTGATTTGTAATTCATTTTATGAAATGAAGTAATCATTGACATTAAATTTGAAATTGATAAATATATTTGGTATAAAGATGAATTGATATGAAATAAGAATGAAGTTTATATGATTTAATATGAAATTGATTGAGAATTCAACTTATGAAATGAAAAATAATGTTTGACATAAATTTGAAATGAGATGTATTACGGGTAAATAGTTTGTATGATATGATTAAAATAGTGAATTGATTAAATGATTGTTTATTTTATGAATGATTATTAAATGTTGAATTAAGTGAATTGAAATATTTTATGATTGAGTATATATATAGTATGATAAATGTTGAACTCACCTTTTTTATTTGTGATTTGCCATGATAAACAAACTTGACCAAGCTAAGTAGCATGTAGTGTATAATTATAACTTGAGGTAAGTTACTTGATTTTAATACTTATGAACTTACAAAGCATTTGTAATGCTTACTCCCTTGTTTCCCTTTTCCCTATAGATGGTCAACTTGCAGAACGTGTCAGGAAAATCGTCGAGAAACTCACACAATGCCGGTATTGATTCTGTAGTCTTTCTATTGTTTAAATATCAGTTTTGTGGCATGTGCATGGGTGTACTTAAATATGTTTACCTTGGTTACATAGTTTGGTTTGCACTTGGATAATATTTGAATTATGGTATATGTTGATATGGAATGGTTTGAAAGTATGAAAGTATAGGCTAAGTTTGAATAAGTGATTTTGGTATGTTTTGGGGCCTATTGAGGTATATTGGTTAGCTGATTGGAAAATACCAAATTGTGGAAATTTTGAATTAGTTATTTTGAAAGGAAGATGTAACACCCTACACGTTGTAATCTCTTATTAGAGAAATATCAGGTTTATTTGAAAGTATATATTACTTAACTAATTAACATAAAACATTGTTAGTTTACACTTTCCAAAACATATAGGTTTGCAGCGGAAATCTTTAAAACGTTAAATTTTTGAAAACATAGTTTGTTGTTTGAAAACCCTTTATTTTGCAGGAAAACGAATAACGTTAAAAAATGTTTAACCAATTTTGTAACACCCCGGTTTCTGAGGTTAGAAGTTTTGAGATTTATAGGTAGGGTCAGTGGCTAGATCGGACAATTGGGTTTGCTGTTGTGTTTTAATGTTAGAATGGATTTACTGGTTTGGTGGTTGGTTGTGTGTTAGTTTAGTTTGGGTTCCTAGGTTCGAAGTCCTCAGATGTGTTGATTTTTTTTTGTTTAAAAATTTATTAATTTTAATTTTAATTTTAATTTGAAAGAAGTCAAATTCATTTTCACGTTCTCTTCTTCTTGTTCCACATGTTTTCTTCTTTTCTTCTTCTCCCACCTTCTTTTTAGCACGTTCTTTTTTTTTCTCTCTGTCAATTGGAACTCTGTTCCTTTGATTCTACTCCATTTCTTTTGCTTTGTTTTGCAATTTCGAAATCAGTAGATTTGAGGCGTCGATTATTTTGGGCATTTTAATCGCGAGTTAAGGTGTGGGTTCGGAAACATTTCCTTTCCATTATTGAATTTTGATTTGGTTACATGAAATTCGGCAATTAAGGTGTGTTTCTAAATTATTTAGTTTCGATGTTGGATTATATGGAGTTTAGTTATTTCTTGTAGGTGACTGGAATTAAACCATATGTTTCTTGGATTAAAGCGAATAGGAATCGTTTTTTATGATGGCTGCGTGTTTTTTTAATCAATTTCAGGGTGGGTTTTAGAGCTATTGTTACTAGGAATATGTTTCAGGGAAGAAAGGCACTCTGTACAGTTTGTTTTGTTATGGTTTCATGACCACACGGGTGGCCACATGGGCGTGTGCTCCACACGGATGGTTCACACGGCCATGTGGAATTGAGAATGAGGGTTTTAGGGCCAATTTTGGTGCCACACGGCCTGGTCACACGGTCGTTCGGCTGATTTGGGGATATTTAGTCAATATTCATACGGGTGTGTGTTCTGGACACACGGTCGTGTCTGCCCTGCATTCTAGTTTAGCCATTTTGGACAGAGAGTTACACAGGCTGTCCACACGACTATATCCCTGGGTCACACAGGCATATGCCTTAGCCACACGACCGTGTGCCTCCTTTTACATGGGCGTGTGCCTCCGTCACATGGGCGTGTAGGCTTTCACACGGCCTAGGCACTTCCACACGGCCGTGTGGCTCTGATCCGTAGATTTTTATTTTGTGACAGATTTTGACTTGTTAATGTTTTTGAGTGTTCCAACTCTCAGTTATGTCTTAGTAAAGTTGATAGAGACTTTGATGAGCTCAGAATTGTGCGTCTGTGTACGATTAGAGTGTGAATTTATCAGTTCGATTATGTGTTATGTGATGTTACTAGTAAATAGCTACGAACATACTTGATTCTGAATCTGGTCAAATGAATATGTGCACCTCTGATTCTGTTTGACTAACGTGTGTCTATCTGTAAGTTATTTTCATTATTTTTGTAAGTCTGTTAGTGGTTTGCTTGTATACATACATTTGCATAAAACATTGGGTTTGGTTGTGAAGAGAAGGAAGTCTGATTTGTTTTGGCAGTTTTAACTGCAATGCATTTGTACAGCGGTTTACCATAATATACTGAACATATGTTGCTCAGCTGCATCTTGAAATTAATGTGGCTCAACTCCATAAACGTGGTGCGTAGGGTGGATGGGCCTTTCAAGGTCCTATGTGGTGGATAGGGTTGGTTGGACTTGATATAGCTTATTCGTGGTGTGAACGGGGATCAAATTGGTGTTCGGGTTGTTGGGGTGGGTTTTTTATTGTGCATACATTTCACATTCGATTTGTTCGTAAGATTGCATGATTAATTGCATAAGGGTTGTGTTGTTTGATGTGTTTTGTACCGGTGTGTTTTGGGTGACAACTTTGTGTTATGTTTTGCCATTTAGCTGGTTGTCGAAATAGGTTGTTTTGTACTCTGTTTGAGTTCTTTTTTAGTTAAATACCTGTTTTGAAACGTTGTCTTTTGTCGTTCTTTTCCATTTCAAACTCACACCGAGCTTGCGTAGCTCACCCCTTTAGTTTCCCTTTTCAGGTACTCTCGTTTTTGAAGCTGGACTTGGCAAGGCAGAGGTCTCGGATAGACACGTTTGAAAACAAACCAATAGGATTTCTTTTTGACTCCTATTTTGATAAGTTGTTATGGACTGTAAATAATTATAAAAATTATGGTATGAGTTTACTTTTGGTTTTTCGTAAACTGCTATTTTAACTGAGATTAAAAACCGTGGGTTTTTGTTGTTTATAACGGCTTTTTATTATTGTTTCAAAACTTGATTTGTCAAGCGGTTAAATTTGGATTTAGCAAACTATTTTTCAACCAAGTAAATGGCTTTTAGATCACTTCGGTGATCAATATAACCTCCGAAATTCAGTCTAAACTTCTAGGCCGGGTTTTGGGGCATTACAAATTTCATGTAGAAAAACGAAAATAAAATCCAAGACCAAAATAACCCCAAATGTCCAAATAGTCACAAATTTTAAAACATATAAAACCTAAGTTTAAATAAGTCAAATAAACCAGAGTATTAAAACTGAGCTCCCATCGCACCGACCCGCCTAAGTCTAAGGGTTACCTTAAAGTAACAAACAAATAGAGAGTGAGTTTTTGAAACTCAGTGTGTAACATTTCATATTGAATTGAAATATACATACAAACAAATATCAGAAACAAAGTTTATCAAAACATAACAGATGTAGGTATATAATCCTACCCCTATCCACTAAACACTAAGTCCGACCATCCTAGCACACCATATAGGGTACTGTATACCCATCTAACCCCACACACCGCTTAGTGTTGGTATGACACTTTTTAGAATATTTGCAGTTGACTTGCTAGTTTATTAGGCGATTTATTGCTGTTTATAGAATTATAAGTGGCTTAAGCCACCAAATATGACAGGATATTAAACTGCCCACGCTTCCTCCATATAACAAATCCTATCCCAGATGCAAATGTAGAACTTAACAGATATCAAATATGTTTACGATGTACATGCTCATAATGATAGATGCAAAACATATATAACATTTTTCAAATTATACATAGCATATTATAGATTTTACCTATCTTATATAATTTCAGACGTGCATATTTATATCAAATTTTACGCTTAGAATTCGTGTTTTATAGCTTAATTAATTACATCCGACTCTGCGAAAGGCCTACGAACGATCCAAACAATGTTTACAGCCCTAGGGAAAAATTCAGAATTTTGGGCCCACGTGGCCTAAATGGCCAGCCCGTGTGGCCCACACGGTTTGGTACACAGTCTCACACACGTCCGTGTGGCCCACACAGTCCAAATAGCCTAGATTGTGTGTGACACACGATCCAGCACACGGTAGTGTGGCGTCGATAGTGTAGTTTTTTAGCTTTCGTTGTTTGTTGTTATTCGGGTTTCTCGTTACACACCTGGGTAATTTATGATGTTGATACAACAATGAGAAAATCAGTACCTAAATCAACCATTCATACTAACCAATTATCATGATTCATCCAAACCCGAATGTTAATTCGATAATTAAAACCAACAAAACTAACATCAATCGAAAACACTGCAGAAAAATCAATCCCTCGCCGAAAAATTGATCGTCTCGTGGACTTTACCTAGAAGATCCAAACGATTAAAACGAAATTCGTAACAACAACAAGACACTAATTGCATGCAAGAAAACATCAAAACCTTATTATTGAGATCCATGACACTTACACCAAGATTGCTTAAGAACAAGCTCTTGAATATTGCACAACCACCACACCTAATTCAATAATCACAACCTAATTGGAAAACAAAAGAAGAAGAAAAGAAGATTTTGAAAGTAGAGAAGTGAATGTGAAACAAAAGAAAGAACTCACAAGAACAAAGGCTGAAACGAAAAGAAACGACAAAAAGGGAGGGGAGAGATACGTGAAACTTGCTTGAGAGAATTGGGGATTTTTTTCAAATAAAAGAAAATAACAAAATAAAATAAAACAACATAAAATTAAATCCTATCCAACAACCTCTAGGGTTTAAATTAAATTAAAACTCATCCACCAACTTGATAAAAATAATCAAACACTCCCTACACATACGGAGACTCAAATGGGAAATCTTTAACAAATATACCAGGCGCTTGACCACCTAGCCAAACCAAATCACATGCCAAAAACCAACAAATCTGAAATTTAAATTTTTGAGGTGTTACAGGAGATATATGATATTTTGGCATGCATAAAGAGTTATAAATGCATATGGGTTGAATGTTAAACAAGGACTTCTCTTGAATGTATATGGTCTTAGTCCACATGAAATTAATCATTTACTTTTAATATGTTTAAGGACATGTTCATATATATATGTGTGTGTGTGTGTGTGTGTGTGTGTGTGTGTGTGTTTTGTTAGGTGGAAGTGTATATTGAATTGATGGTGGAATGGCATGTATATATGTAATGACCTAAAAGTTAGAGGTGTCGGGAAATGTACTTCCGGGACCGTGTCCATGAATCGAGTTTTTTTTAAATAGTTTTAATTAATATTTTATTAGAGTTGCCATAGAAGAAAATTATTTGATAATTAAATAATTTTAAGTAGCAAGTGTTTAATTAAAGTAAGAGGGACTAAATCAAATAGGTGATAAAAGTAGGAATGAATGCTAAATTTATAAAGAGGATAAATATCAAAGGACTTAGAAATGAAATAAACCATTATTTAATTGGGTTTTATTAGTGGATGAGTATGAGAATAATATATATGATATATTACAGGTAATTATAATATGTAAAGGAAATTAATAAAACAAAGGAAAATGTTAATAATGAGATAGGAAATAAAATAAAGAAAAGAATGTGAGTGGAGGGGGATGTTTTTCTTCTTCTTTGTTGCTGCCGAAAACCATTGAAGGCTTAAGTGGAAAAGCTTTGCTATTTTCTTTAATATCCTAGAATGCAAGTAAGTATTTCTTAAAGGGATTTTCATTTTGATTATATTTTTCTATTGGTAATAAATTAATTTAGCTAATCCATATGCTAAAATGTAGAATTTTTGGAAGTAGTGGATAATGCCATAGATGAAGTTTAAGTTTTCTTTTGGATTTAATGGGGAATTTTTATGCATGGATACTTTATGGAAAGTTTGTTAAGGAAAATCTCACAATTTGTAAATTAGTGAAATGTTGAATAATTAGATTGAACTTGATGTTGTTGGGAGAATTTTTGGCATGCAAGGGTTGTTTGCTTTGTATGTTTATGAGCTGGAAAAAAATAATTAAATGAAGAAGGGACGGAAATTTCAATTTTCAATTTGGTGTAATTGTATGATAGGTTTAAATGGAATTAACTGTTAGGGATATAGCTACTGTTAAATTCAAGATAGCATGGTATTGAGTGATAGATTTCAGGAGTATAAGGACCGTTTGGGAATTATATAGATATGTATATAAATATATTCGGTGGGATGAGGAAATTATTATAGACATTGGATGGTCTAGTTAAATTTTTGTGGCACGGACTAAGTTGATTGAATACCAAATGTTAATGGTTAAATGTGTAACTATGATTATTGAGTGATTGATTGAATTAAATTAATATTTCTAGATCGAGAAATGAGAGATTCCGTTGCCAATCGTGGAAAAGAGAAAGCTATTGAATAATTGTTTATAAGCATAATTCCGGTAAATTTACAGATTATTTATTTAATTTATCAATGTATTTTAATACTTGATATAAAATTTTATGTGTATTATCGAATAAATATGTTAAGTGATGAATGAGGAAATTGTGGAAATAAATAATTAAACAATTGTTAGTATAACTGACTAGCGCTGGGCACAAATATCGTTGGTTTATCCAACTAGAGCTAGGCTCACTATTGATTTTGTTAGTATATCCGACTTGTAACACCCCATAACTCGGCCTAGAAATTTAGACTGAATCTCAGAGGTTACATTGATCACCGTAGCGATCTGAAAGAAATTTTTCAAAACGAGTTGTTAAAATCTTATTCAAACACAATTATTAAAATTGAACTAAACCATTTAGCCCTTTTAGGATTCAAAATAGAGAATTCAAGTCACGCTGAAAGCGTTCGGAAATGAAGTTCCAAAGTTTATAAAATTCAAAACAAAACCATTTACTAAAATCCTAAATTAGATTGTACCACAATCTTTATAGATGTTTACAGTTCAAAATAGTTCACAAATTTATAAATCTAAAAAGTCGTTTTATTAGTTTGACTTAAAACATATCACCTCGAGACCTCCGGCATGACAAGTCTAGCTACAGAAAATAAGGGTACCTTCAAAGGGATAAACTAAGGGGGGTGAGCTACACGAGCTTAGTGTGAGTTCGAAAATGATAGATAAAAGAACCCCAAAATGTCACAGTTAAAAAAAATAAAACTCAATGGCAATCCAATATACGAATAGTCTTCACAAACAAATCAAACGTATTAGTACCGAAACACATCGATCTATAAATAGTTAGTCTTGCAATCAGACAGACCAAAAGACAGAATGTGGAATGAATACAACAAGTAATAAAAACCCAGCCAACCAGCCAAACACCTCTTCGTCCCCCAATCACACCCCAAAAAGAGCTAATTAAGTTCATCCAACCATGCACACCACATAGGACCTCGAAAGGCCCATCCAACCCTACACACTAAGAATGTGGACTAAGCCACTCAAATGTTAATATGCAATAGAGCTGACATATATGTCATACTGTGCGGTAAACTGCCATATAGACGAATTACAGTTGAAACTACCAAAATAGATCAGACTCCCTTCTCTTCTCAAGCAAACCCTAAAAGATTAAAGCAAATGCAAAATGCACACCATTTGAAGATAGACTTACAGAAACAGGGTACGGAATTAGAAATGCACACATTCAAATGCCTAGAATCAGAATCAGATATAACATAACATCAATTAACACTCAACCGAATCACTTAATTAGAGCTATGATTGCGAATAACGCACAAGTCCAGGCCTAAACAAAGTCTTGACCACCATTACAAAGAACTAGCTAAGGGTCGGAACACACAGAATCATAATTAGATCAAAAATAGACACAATACAAAAATTGGCGACATAAGGCCACACGGCTGTGTGCCTCGGCCCTGTGGAAGTGCCCAGACCGTGTGGGGGTCTACACACCCATGTGAAGGCCACACATACCCATGTGAAGCCCACACACGCTTGTGTGGAGGGGACACATGCCCATGTGAGCAACTTGTGTAACTCACTATCCAAAAGTGCTAAAAATAAAGAGTAGAGGAGACACGACCGTGTGGAGTGCTCACACACCCGTGTGGGGACACATGCCCATGTGCCCAGGCCGTGTGGCACCAAAATTGGCCCTAAACCCCCAATTCCCAATTCTACACGGCCGTGTGAACCACCCATGTTGGGGCATACCCCGTGTGGCCACCCGTGTGGTCACGAAACCAGAGCAGAACTAGCTGCAAAACGTGCCTTTGCTCTCAAAACTCTACCCAACCACTGTTAGCCCAATAACACACCAAAAACCCATAGTATTTCAAGCAAAACTGCAACAATTGACACTTCAAATGATAAATTTTCAGAGATACACTAAATATGTCGAATTTCACTGAGCTAAATCAAAATTTCGACAATAAAAAGAAAAAAATTACCGAACCCACACCTGAATTCGCGATTCCAAACTCCAACAAAAATCGAAATGCCTCTCCAACACAATTTCCCCTTGCTCGATTCCTTGAATTACTCGAACACCAAATAGAACAATCCAACGGAACCCAATGATTTCAAACAAAATTAAAAGAAGGAACAAACAGAAGTGACGGCCAAGAGAAATCAATGGCAGAGGAACGCAGAAATATTTTTTTGATGAAATCCCTAAAAGAAGAGCAAAGAAGGAAAAAATCTAACATGAAGGAAATAGAGAGAAATCAAGAACGTGAAAAACAAATCCCTATAAAAAATATTAAAATTAAGTTAAAAATTAAAATAAATAACTAAGTAAATAAATACTTAAAACTTAAAAACAAAACAAAGTCCTCCGAACACACATGAGGATTCAAACTTGGGACCCCAAGCTAAACTAACACACAACCAACCACCAGACCAGCAGACCCATTCTGACACTAGAACGCGGAACCAAATAAAATTGTTCAATCTAGCCACTGACCCTACCTACAAATCACAGAACTTCTAACCCTAAAATTTGGGGTGTTACACGACTAGCGCTGGGCGTAACTTTTGTTAGCTTGTCTGACTAGTGCTGGGTACACAATCGTCAATTTATCCGGCTAGTGTTGGGTGCAAACATCATTGGTTTATCCAATTAGAGTTGGGCTCACATTTAATATCGTCGGTTAATCTGACTAGCGCTGGGTGCAAACTCTTTTGCATTTTATCCGCTAGGCACCAGGTGCCATGTAGCTAATGGACCACATGGTAAGGTTATATGGCATATCGAAAAGACTTGGTTATAGATATTATTAAACAAGAATAGTAATTTTTATTTGGTTGAGATATAATCTCATATGATTTGGTTATTCTTGTGGTTAGTTACATAAATGAAATCTATTAAATATGAATTGGTTTCTATGTTAGCAGGTTAGATAAATAGTAGACTCGGACTCGACATCCTACAATAATCTCGTACTCAATGTTGGTGATGTTATCTTTTGTAATTTTGGCATGTACCTAGGGTGTGAGAATGTCCTAGAAGTTGAATATTTTGAATATGTGGTTATAGGTTTGTATATATAGTTATATGTTGATATAACATGTTTTGGTGATAGTTGAATTTTCTTGTATGTATGTTTCATGTGATAAGTTCAATGAAATTAGTTATTTTGAGAATGATTAGTATAGGTTATGCATTTACCATATTCAATTACTTGATTTCTTGAATTTTATTTGAGGTACCTATGAATGGTATATTGGTTGTGGATGGATGATTTAAATGTGGTGTCAATGATGGTACATTGGTTAGTTATTAAGATGTTTGTGTGGATATGTTTTGAGCAATGTTTTTTTTTGTGTTTTGATGTTGTTTAAGGCCCCTTTTAAAGTGTACTTAGAAAGGTTAAATGGTTATGCTTGTAACGGTTTTGGAAGGGATTGTTTATATGTGAAATTTGGTCCACATGGCCTGAGATACCGGTGTATCTCAGTCGTGTGTGACACACGGCCTGGCGACACGACCGTGTGTCCCCTGTAGGTTCCTTTGCATGCAAGTTAGAGTGTTACACGACCTAGCACACGAGTGTGTGGGACAAGTTTGAGGGTTACATGGCCTAGCACATGGGCATGTGACATAGTCGTGTGACCCTACTCAGAGAGTTACATGGGCAAGGACACGGGCTAGGACACGGCCGTATGTCTCTAGTTCACTGGTTACATAGCCTGGGACACGGGTGTGTGTCTTGGCCGTGTGACCCCTGTAGTAAAAATTTTGTAATGTTTTCTTGAGCTTTCCAAATAATTTCAAATGGGTCCCGAATTGTTTCTGAGGTATTTTTAGGGCCTCGAAGGCTCGATTTAGGGACGATATGCATGTAATTGATTGGATTGTAATATGTTTATGATTATATATGAAATGTATGTTAAATGTTTTGATTGTTCGATAATATTCCATAACTCTAATCCGGCGACGGATACGAGTTAGGGGTGTTACAATATATATGTTGAATGGGGCATAGTATGCATTTAGCCCTTTAATGTGCATGCATTCATTTGAATTTTGGAAAGTGTATGTTTTGCAATTGATGAAAATTGTATGTGATTATATATGTCCATGATGAAATGCTTTGAAGAATTGGGTTGGTGTTCATTGGTTAGTAAGGATGGATATATATATTAAACTTATGCTTAACACTTTGGTATAACATGTATAGATGAGTATGTATGCCTAAGTATCATTGAAGGAATGTGTTTGAATGGTTGAATTATATTTGTTTGGGATGTATTGAGTAAGTTCATGTAGTTTTTATGTGTGTGTTTGTATGCATTCTTAATATGGTGGTTGGTTTGGGCATGAAATGAACTTTTAAACTTGTAATTTTGACCATCTGAGTAAAAGTATCGGTATTAAGGACCAAAGTATTGATATTTGACCAAATGAACAATGTTTTGAAAGTGGCAGAATGCCAAAATAGTATCGATACTTATTTTTGGTATCGATTCCTTGATAAAAATATCAGTACTTGTTCCTTTTTTTTGATACCTAGTTTCAAGTTTTGAAAATTTCATATTGGTCCTCAATCATGCTCGAATATATTAAACTATATTTGTATGCTCGAATTAGTCTCTGTTTGGTTCATAACTTCTATTATACATGTATTTAGAATAAATTGATGATTTAAATTGAATTCAATGTTATGATTAGCATGTGAATCTTTTGATAACTACAGTAGCATCCTAAAACTCGGCCCGGTGATCGGACTAGGTGAGGGGTGTTACACTTTTAGTAGTGTACAGTGAAATTAATAAACGCATGAATTGGGGTGTTTTGGTATGCATATTAGAGTTCAAAAGACTTATGGAATGAATTGATGAAGTTTGGTATAGGAAATGGTGATTAAATACCTTTTGAACCTTGATTTTGACTATTTCTGCCAAAAAGTATCGATACGTTAAGATGGGGTATTGATATTTGACCATTTTCATGAACTTTTCCAACAAATAGAATGCTAAAATGGTATTGATACCAAAAAAAGTATCGGTAGGTATCGATACTTGTAACTTTTGATGAATTTTGTAAAACTAACATAATGCCAAAATGATATTAATATTGTATCTAGTATTGATACCTCTTAACGGAGGTATCAATATCTTATACTAAGTATCAATACTTGTTTATTTTACTCGAATTTTTGGAAACATCGAAGTTGAGATTAGTATCGGTACCTATTATGGTATCGATACCTGATCTAAAATTTTGAAAATTTTACAAACTAGTCCTTCAGCATGTTCGGGTCAACTCGAGAGCTTTTATAAGCTCGATTTAGGCTTATGTTTAATTTCGTCTTATAATATGTGTAGACACCCATTTTTGTTCAAGCCCAATTGGAGGCCCATTTGTTCCCTTTAAATATTTGTTCTCTCTTGAGCCCGTTCGAAGCGCACTCAATTTTGGTCAATGGAGGCATTTGTTTTTCTTTTCTTTTTCTTTCCTTTTTGGCCTCTCAAAGGCCCAAATTATTATTATTATTATCATTACTACTACTATTAGTATTAATTAATATTATTATTATCTTTTTTTAGGGCCTAAGGCCCAAGCTGTTACAATGGTCAACTAGGGTTTCAGAAACTCTAGCCTCTCCTTTGCCACACATTACAAACATCCAAAATAGTACCAAACCATTAATCAACATATCAATGGAAACATAACAAAAAAAAATTACAAATAAACAAGATTGAAAAACAATATATATACATGAAGTGAAATGAAAGAACAAAAAGGGGGGCTTTTCATATTATTTTCTTTAAAAAAAAAGTAAAACAACAACAACAACAACAACAACAAACATACTATTTATTTTTTTTATTCTTCTTTTTTTTTTCCATATACATATCTTGAGGGATTAGTTTGGGCTTTGATGAAGGGGACATCACCGGAACGTCGATCCTTCACCCCTAGGAGCCCCAAAATCTCGTTTTTTTCCTTTTCTAAAATAAATGTTTTTTTAAAAAAGGCTTGATCTTGGGAAAAAAATTAATTTTTTTTAAAAAAAAGAAAGTTTAGATTTTTAAAAATAAAAATCTATTTTTTGGTCACTTTAAAGGAAATTTTAAAATTTTAAAATAAGGTTTTGATTTTTTCCAACTATTTCAAAATAAAAGCTTTGATCTTTAAGAAAAATAGTGATTTTTTTAAAAGAAAGCTTTAATTTTGCAAAAAGAAAAAGAAAAAGAAAAAGAAAAAGAAAAAAAAGAGGATTCCGACCACCGTATACGGCAGCTCCACCACCGGAAGTCGGAGAGCCATGACCAACATAGAAGAAGGAAGAGAAGGAAAAATTTTTTATTTATTTAAACAATGAGGTTAAAAATGAAAGAATGCATAATGTTCTTTTTTTTCCTATTTATAGGTGCAAAAATGGGTAATTTATTCTCAACCCATTACTTTTTAAATTTATAAAAATACTTTTTTTTTGCAGCACCGCCCTCACTCTTTGGCCTATTTACACCCGTAACTCTTTTTTGTTTATTCAAACCTTCGATTTAATCCGTAATTTCAAAATTAAAAGAAAATTATTTGCTATATCAGTCCTCTCTTCCACATTTTTTTATCTTTTAGTCCCAAAATCAAGCTATGTTATTTTGTTTCCATCTTTAATAAGTTATTTACATTTATATCTTCCCTTTCATTTGTATTTATACCTTATATATTTGAAGTCCATTATGCAATTTATTTTAATGTTTATTTATTTATTTATTCTTATTTCATCTTTATTTATTTTCATGTCTATTTATATTTATATTTTTTTACACATTCCTCTTACATACATTTTAATATTATTTGTTTATGTTACTTTGATTATTTTATTGTATTATGAATAAGGTGTATTATTGTTATTATTATAATCATCATGTCAATGTCTTATTTCTTTCATTTATTTAAGTTTTCTTTTTATTATTTCCCTTTTTGAAAGAGTTTTAACTTTTCATTAACTTTAGCCAATTTAATTAATTTTTCTATTTTATTACTATTCGTTTTAAAGAGGGAACTTAGGTTATTTTTCCATCCTATAAATGTTGACATGAAGTTAGTTAAGTAGGTGTTGCATTTTAATGAAACCATAAGATTATTATTATTATTATTATTATTATTTTTACATTTGAATTCAGGTTAGTCTTTAAGATATTATCTACCATTTACCTTAGAAAAATTACAAATAATATGTAGGATATTTTTTATTAGGGTTTTAAACTAATTTGAAATATCGTATAGGATTTCTCTTTAGAATATTAAATTAATATGTAAATATTCTTTAGGACTTTGTTCAAAATTAAAACAAATGATTTTTGTAGGTGAATTGTAAATAATAAGTAGGACTTTTTAAGTATTTTATTTTAGAAACTCTTTAAGAAAGCTAATAAATGTTATCTAATATATATTATTTTAAGATTGTGACAGATTTAAACCTTAGATCAAGAATTTTAAAGTAAGATAAATCATAAACCCCATGTAGGATACTTTCGTAAGATCTTGATAGATTCAACGTTATTAATTAAATCTTTTAAGAAAATAATAATAATAAAAGATCGAATAAGTTGTATATGAATTTTAACATTTCTCTTAATTCATTGGTAATTTCTAGGGTTTTTTTAGAATTCTAAAATAGAATTAATTTTAGGAATTATAGGTATTTTACTAGAATTATTTAGGTATCCTTTAGGGTTCTCGTTAAAAGTAAAAATCTCTAATATATGTTTCAAATTAGATAAGTTTGATAAACACATCTTAATCAAGTTACAAGTAAACCAGAGGCATTTTCTTTAGAGTTTTTATTTAAGATTTCCATAAGATTTTAGTCTAGATTAAGACATTAATATACTTAAATAAAAAACCTAGCTCCCAAAACCCCGTAGGACTATCCCCGGATAGGCATTGTGGGGGTGCTATAACCTTCCTCACACATAACCGTACTCCTGAACCCGAAATTTTGTGATGAGATCGAGTCTATACTTTTAGGATTTTACCGTAGTATTAATTCTAAACTTTTAGATGATAGATGGCTAACCAACCTAGCCTTAATTGGTTAGTGACAACTCTACATTAATTTAGGCATTCCGTGTCTAGCTTTGTTTACTAGGCCCCCGTACTGTTATGTAGGCAATGTTATGACAATATGCTTGACTTTTTATTATGAATTGTATTGATTTGTTTAAAATGCTATGTATCTGTCTTTGATTGCTCCCTTTGCGGCTGTAGCATCCTGTAGCTCGGACCCGACGTTTGGGTTGGACGAGGGGTGTTGCAATATAGGACTTCCTTTTTCATTTTTTAACTTCTTATTTATTTTTTAGTTTAAATATATATAAATTTATTATGATTTTAAGATCATTATAATAATTTGTATAAATCAAAAAAATTTAAGTCCATTCTTTAATTTTTTATATTTTGGGCTTACATAGTATATTGGATTTTTTTAAATATATTGGGCCTATAATACTTTATTATTAATGATTTTCAAACCGAATTAACTATTAATCGAGATTTCAGAAAACTCATAAACGATTCCCGATCGATTCATCGGAATAATTTGGTTCGATCGATTACTTCAGTTTTAACCAAATTATGCACACCTCTACCATAAATGCCAATCGCCAAATATCAACTCCCACTCCTCCCCGAGTCAACCATTTCTTCTACATTTACCTTTTCTTCCTTTTTATTTTTTAGTTTTATGTTTACACCCTTTGTGCTTTTATTTCCTATTCTAATTTATTTGGATAATGGGTTTTAGGCTTTTGGCATAATGATTTATTTGATCCTCCAACTTTACAAAAAAAAAAGAGAGGCCATTTTATCCTTTCATTTAATTTTCACTATTTTTAGCTTTTAAACTTGAATTGTTTGTTAAATAACCCAAAAATGGATGAAAATGTTAATGTTTGTTAGCTTTATTGATGTGGTACATGGATTACCACATGTATGCTACATCATCAATTAATTAATTTTTTTAAATTTAAAAAGTGCAAAAAAATATTTAAAAGATTGAAAATTATTAAAATATAAGTATATATTTATTTTAAAAAAATAATTAATTGCTAACACTTTAACGTAGATATTGTGTCAACAAACTTAACAGATGTTAGTTTTTCTATTCATTTTGCGATGAGTTGACAAACAATGCAAATCCAAAGGCTAAAAGTGGTAAAAAAAATACATGAAAGGCTAAAATGACTATTTTTATAAAGTTGAAGTGCCAAACAAGTCATTATACCTAAACTTTTTAGATAATTGAGATATGTTCTTTGGCTGCCTCCTAATCACCAATAATATTGTAGGCTCCTTAAGAAAATAAGGAAAATATTTAAACTTTAAGCAAACCAACCGATTACAAATTAATATCAAACTTTTTAATGTGATACTAATATTTAAAATTTTTAACCGATGACAAAATTTCTAATGTTATACCAAAATTTCTAACCATACTAATTTCTATAACATGATGCAAATATTTCTTGATACCACAATTTCTAATAAGAAATAAATAGTTTTAATACGATACCAAAATTTTAAAGCTAGCCTGATACCAAAATTCTTATCAAATACTAAAATTTCTAACCGGTACCAAAGTATCTAATAAGATTCTCTTAGAAAAGTTGATATCGCATTAGAAATATTGGTACATCTTTTTGGTATCTGTTAAAAACATTAAAATTAGAAAGATATTTTAGTATCCCTTAAGAATTTTGGTATGTCCTTAGCAATTTTGATATAGGCTATTGGGTCACACGGGCGGGGAAAGAAAATTTTGAAGATAAATTTAAGAGGAAAACACATACCTACAGAAACAATGCATGTTGACTATTGACCCCAATATTAATATCGCCTTATATTTTGGTTTTTGGTTAAATTTTTTTGGTATACAAAATTAAATATTATTTAAATATACTATATTTTAGAAATTTTGGTATATTTAAATACGAATTAAAGGGATATGGAATGCCCCAAAATTTTTGAAACGACACGCGACATAATTTCAGGCTTGAATATCAAGAAGATTATGAGAAAATTTATGGAATGATTCAAATGAGACTTTTATGAAATAAATTTGGTATTGAAGATGGAAGCATGTGAAAATAATTACTAAAGTGAAAATATAACAAAAAGACCAAATTGTAAATTTTGAAAAGTATGAGGGCTAATGTGCAAAATTATCCGAATGTAGAGAATATTAATTATTTTGGATTATTTTAAATGGAATGGATTAGAATGTAATTTGGTGTGATGAAATTCACTTTTAGTACTAAATTAGAAAATTTGAATAGTATAAAGACTAAATTGTAATTTTCTCATTTTTGTAGGAAAAAAAAGCCAAAGTGAGATTTTCATTACTCATGGAGTTATAATAAATATTTATGATGAATTATAAACTTAAATTGGTCTAAGCATTGAATTTTGAGAAGAAATTGCTAAAAATGACAAAATGGGGCAAAATGACAATTTTGTCGAAAAAGAGTAATTTGGTCAATTCTCGATAATTCAATGATGGCAATAATATTTAAATATGATATTTAGTACCGAGTATTATTTTCTATCGTTTGAACTTCGTATTAATGGAAATGAACTTCAAATTGGAATAAAATGAACTTGAAACATGTAGATATTGGCCCAAAGCCCATTTGTTGGTATTTTAAATATGAGAAAGAAACCCATAAGCTTCATTCTTTCTTCTCCAGCTGGCAGCAAACGTTCCATGGTTGTCATTCTTTCCTTTTCATTTCCATGCTCATTTCTTCAATTTTTCTCAAAATTTCCTTTATCCACCTTAAAATTTTGTTAAAATATCTATGGAAACCACCTACTAAACTTATTGCCATAATCAATTTCACCAATTTCAGCTTAGGGTTTATGGAACTTTAGTAAAAGAAGATGAGCTAGTGTGAGAAAGCTTCAACGATGGTCAGGAATGGTTTCCTAAACCTCCATTAGTTTGATATTTGTTGAGAGATGTTATGAAAAATCTTAGAAAAAAAATTATGTTAAAATTTTATTATATTTTTGGTTGTATGTAAATGAGGAAATGGTGATTTGAGTATGTCTAAGCTTAATTGATGGATTTATATTCATGGAGACTTGATTAAGCGTTGAAAAGTATCCGTCAAGATAAGTAACATGGATACTAATCTTTCTCCTAAGTTCGTAACCTTAGGGTTCATGAAATTAATATTATAATTGAGTTTAATTGTGGTAATATTAGTGTAAAATTCCATGGCATAATGTGGGAAATAAGTCATTAAAATGTAAAGTATATTTATGAGTGGCCATGAGACATTGTATTAGGTAGTTATGTGAAAAAAATGTTAAGGTTTCCATAGAAGTAACTAAAGCTTGATAGGATATGTATGTATAACTATGAACCATGCTATCATTATAAAAGTATTCGATAGTGCCATTATGGAAAAAAAATGTCAAAATGCAATGTCCTGCTTAATGCCGACAAATGTCGATTCAATCCTAAAACTTCGAAAATGCCATAACATGATAAGAAACATTGAACACTGAAAATTTTTATAAGGACTAATTAAAAAGGTAAAATGAGATGTTTATGGAATGACACTTTGGTGCCTATATGTAGGGTTAGACAAAAGATCACCTACTTACGATACGAATTTCGAAAACTGTGACAAAGATTTCAAATGACTGGAAAATATATTTAATATTGAAACAGATAATGACATAAAATGTGAATTGAGATTTCTATTAAATTCGATTATAGTGGCATAAGCTATGAAACTGTTATTGAATTCTATTATAGTGGCGTAAGTCATGGAAATATGAACTAAAACTGAAAATGAAGTTGAAATGAAATATTTTTAATAAACCAGATTAATAAAACAAACCCTTAGTAGCTTAGGGAGTTAGCTGTGATACGATTGACATGCCAATAGGGGACTAAAGTTACTTCTGATTAGAGATGCGGCTTCGATCATTGTTTAGCACTTCAATGCTTTTGTTCTAGCCTTTAGGCGCTGGACATTGATACTTCTATTTTTGGCACTCCGATGCAACATTGTTTTGGTCTTCGGACACTAGTGCCACGACATTTATGTTACTATGGTGTATTGGTTGGTTAGTCCCGAGTATTTGACCTTTGTCTCTTAGTCTACTTAGGGTATAACTTAACTGAAAATTGATTAATAATATTAGCCATAAATATAAGTATTGAGTACCAATAATTGTACGTAATAAGTGTTGGAAAAAAATCTGGTTTGAAAACAGTTTTCATGCATAGCAGAAAATTAAAATTTTGAAAACTGAGTCAATTTGTGATATTTATAGTAATAAACCCTTTATGGAAACCGTACTTGTGTTTTCGGTTAGATGGATCCTTGTCGTTCCTGGCTTTCTATCGAATGGCCTTCTCCGCTATTCTTGTACCACGAACTGCTTCGAGTGTGGGCTCGAACTTATTCAAATCAAACACAAAACCAAAAATGGTTTACTTTACTCTAAGTGTGAAATCAAAACTCGCTCAATAGAAACCGGTAGAATTGTTATTTCGGAAAATAAAATTTATACTTAGAAACTAAATTTTCACTATTTTTAGGCAGAATAATAATATTCAAAGTTCTTTATTTAGCCCTGTGGTGCCATCTATTTATAGGGAGAAGAGGTGAAACCTTAGTTGAATTGTAAAAGTCTATTTCAAATAGAAAACACGAACTACTAGTCTAACTAGGAGTAGAGGGGGTGACAACCCTAATTAATTATACTAAGGTTTTCCATCCCTAGCATTATCATAAGGGGCTTTTAGGCCTTTCTCATATCGGGTCCAATTACAAGTGCTTCTTGGACTTTTAACCTAATACTTTATAATTCGGTCCAACCCGATATTTGCTTTTCTATTTCCCAAAATAAACATCTTAAATTAATTTTAATAAATTAATTTCCCAATTAAATAATTTTCTTAACCCAATTATAATTTTGTTAAAATCATAAAGACATTACTGTAAAAGAATATTTGAGAAAATATATTTACTATTTCTACATTCAACGGATTCATTATGACCAAAAGATTTCTTTCCATTCTCAAACTTAATTTAATTTGAAAACCATAAATTCGTTTCCAGGTCAATTTCATATTCATTTTAGAGAAAACCACATTCATTTCCAAATGTTTCCCATTTCTCTATTTTTTCCATTTCTATCAATTTTTGTTCATTTGATTCAACATGCAATTCGTTTCTGGTTTGTCACATCCCAAATTTTCTAATATGCATTTTGGATGGTTGAACTGATGGGATCGACGAAGATTTGTGTGTGAGCTAATCAAATTTGTGAGATTAGACTAGTTTCATTTTGTCATATTCCCTTGCTGACTGTTTCGCCATATCTCGCCATTTTGCGGATTCCTATTCCGCATTTAGCGAGCTTTTTCGTTTGCAAACTCGCTAAAAGTGAGTTTAATTGTTGTGAACTTGTTCATTCATTTAGAACCCTCGGTAGGTGGGACACATACTAGATGCATGTCGTGTCTTAAGAAGGAAATGTGTAATTATGCATGACATCTAGAGAGCCTCGATGGTTGTGTTGCCAGGCTTTCACTTACATCAAAGTATACGAGTCACGCTAACATAGTTTGTCATCCACTCATGATTAAAGTATGCCACACTTTGAACATCACAAGTGGATAAATCCATAAATGGATTCAAGATCTATTCTTCTTGGGTCCAGTCTGATGTACTATCAGTCTAGTTGGTCACATCTATGTCTCTATCTTCTGGGAGTCATCCGCTCCGATGCCCAAGACAAGATATCTCCCCAATTGGACTAGATAGACGACATATTAGTCTTTCAATTGGTTTGCTCATTTCCAATTAGACTAAGGAATTATTTAGGTTCGTATACTAATATAAGTTATCTTTTTTGTATTATGATTCGGCCACGTAATATCGCCTAGTATTAGTTAAACATTAGACAACCAGCGAGCTAATATTTGCTTCTATTTTGCTTTACATGCAAAAACTACGTGAGGACAATACACAAAGGGTATTAATGGAATTCATGAATAATTTTATTAACCAATCCGTTCAAAAAAATTACAAGTGTACATAAACAAAAATACTAAACTTAGGGCATCAGATCCAACCATAAGAATCGAATAAGGTAATGAATTGTAAAGAACGTACTATAACTAAGCCACTATGAATATGGTGTAATAATAATGTCTTGAATAAAATGGCTTAAGTAAAAGCTTTATTAAATATTATTAAAGTGAATGTTTAAATATGTAAGCCCTTAAGGGTGGAAAAATTAAAATGATCCATTAGATTCATAAAATGGGAATAAATGACCAAACTTGAAAGCATATGCATAACTAGACATTGTTATTAAACCATTCTGAGCTTCGATGTTTGGAAAATTTGAGTAAAAATCAATAGTATCAATACCTGTCATACAGTATCAGTACCTTTCTTAAAGTATTGATACTCTATTCTGGTATCGATACCATTTTTCGATTTGATGTTTTGAAAATTTAAGAAAAATCACCAAAGTATCGATACCCTTCACAAGGTATCGATACCTCATAGAAAATTTCCAACATTTGCATTTGGTACCTATTTGGCCTGTCACTAATTGTAGTAGTAGTTTAAGTACATTTCGACACTTATCGAGCTTGTTTTCTAGCCATTTTAATATTAATTATTGCATTTTCACTAGTTAGTAGCTAAGTAAGTTTTTGACACATTTTTGAGTGTTAGTGACCTATTAGGCTGACGCGAACCTTAGGTAGGTTTAACTTGTGTATTTAAGTGTGCAAGATGCTTAAAATTCCATGTCACAATTCCTGAAAGATTTGAGACTACAATTTCATCTTTGGAAAGCATGAAAGACCCGTCAACCATCACCTTGGTAGAATTGTTGAATGCTTTGCAGGTGCCGGAACAAATGAGACGCATGAGACAAGGAGGAAACACATGTAAACTCATTTACATCATAAATAGAATTTCATAAGATACATTTCATAAGCTTCAACCTTTTCATATAGTCATGAACCTTTCCATTAAGTCATTTACCGTTCCATTCCTTTTCTTACTCGTTGAATCATCTAGAATTACATCGGATACCCAGGAAAGCTCACACGAAGTGCGCCTTCACAAATAACCGTAACCTTTCCTTTATATTAATGCTCACACGAGCTGTGAAATAAGCCTGCTCATACAAGCTGTGGAGAATCTACAACAAATGCAAGACCTCAGCCACCGGTAGGACATTCAAGACCAGCACCTGAAATATGAAATCCCTAATGACATGTCATTTGTATCCTAAGAATTCCTAAGATTCAACCGGAACTCAATATCCGTCAATCCATCATAGCTTTGATATATTTATATTTTGATTCATTTACATCAGAACAACATAATAAACATTCAATTTAAACAACATTTAAGTGATTACAGTTCATACAAACTTACCTATACCGAAACAATGCCCTAACGTGATCCAATAACTAATATGCTATTTTGGTTTTCCCGCGATTAGTGTCCGTTTAAGTCGTTTCTTGATCTAGATAAATATTTTTATTCAATTAATCTCATTCCAACGTTTAAAATAATTAATTTAACATATAACCCATAATAATGAAAATTTACAAAATTACCCTCAAATTTTACCCTTTTTACAATTTAGTCCCTAAACCCGAAACTTACAATTTCATTATTTTTAATTAAAATTCATGCTAACCGATTTTTACCTAATTTTATAACAACCCATATTTATCATCAATTTGCAATATTTTCCTTTAATTTTATCAATTTCATAAATAAGTCCCTAAACTTGACTTAACAAAATACTTATATTTAACAACCAAGCTTAAGATTCTACCATAAAATTTCAAGAACGTCACAAATTCATCCATGGTAAAATTCTAAACATTTAAAAATTTAAAAAATTGACCCCTAGGTCAGCTAGATTAAGCTAATACGAGCCTAAAAACATAAAAATCATTAAAAACGAGATCAAAACACTTACCACACATGTAAAAACAATGTGGCCAAAAGCTTCCCATTTCCAAAAATGTTTTTCGGTTGTTAAAAACCAATTTGAAGAAGATGACCACCTTATTTTTACTTAATTTACACTTTATTTTCAAAATTACCATTTTATCCTTATGTTATAAACTTATAAATTAATTAAAAACATACCCATAATTGTCCATTATCAATATGAATAGTTTAATTACCATTTGAGTCCATTATTTATAGATTCCATAACCATTTGACTCTTTTAGCCAATAGAATTCCACTTTTGCAACCTTTACAATTTAGTCTTTTTTTTATTTAATTAACTATCTAAATATTAAAATTTCTTAACCAAATTCTAGTACGACCTTAAGAACACTCTGCAAATATTTAATAAAATATTTATGACTCGGTTTATAGAAATGAGGTCCCGATACCTCATTTTTAAAACCACTTGACTTTAGGGTCATATCACTTGAACCTAATTATTCATTCGAATAGCATAAATTGCCAATTCAATGTTTATTTTAATACTATATTTGACTCGTAAATATTAAATCATAATACTTACGAACTTACTCATCGAATTTGTGGCCCCGAAACCACTATTTTTGACACCACTGAAAAACAGGTTGTTACACAACTCCTCCCACTTATATTGTACATCGCCGCCTTTGCACCACCATTTCCCCACTGTGGCCTCCACCTTGCACCACCATAGATAATACTTGTCTTCTTTCTCCCCACTTTTCTAATTTCCCTTTTGATTTTCTCCTTTTACCCTCTAGTGCCACAACACCCTTCTTCCCTCCTCGGTTGGGTTCTCGCCAAACCGTCGCCGTCGTCACCGTCACGCCTCTGCACCTTTACTGGCATTAGTGATTTTCCCCCTCTTTTCATCTTATCGGATCTCCATCATTCTTATAGTAATAGAAAATCCCATATCATATGTTTTAATTAGTTTTAATTTTATTCTTAAATATTGTACTTAATGACTCACTTTTAGAAGTGATTATTTTCTCTAGATTTGTTTCCCCCTCTCTGATTCAAGACCCAGGTGATCCATCGATCCTTGTGATTCAATCAGGATAGAGTAAGTGTAAGTGGTTGAGTGAAAACAACTATATCTTCCCTACTATTTACCTTAGGCCGAATGTGTATACGAAATCATGGTAGTTTTTCCTTCAAGAATTAACATTGTATTCTACATTTGATAAAGGGCCGATTGGTACCATTTCGAAAAACCCCTAACGTTGAAAATGAGATCACAATTTTTGTTTGATTATTGTAAGAGTAAGTGCAGACTAGAGTTTTTATTAAATTGACTTAACTCATAAAATGTTTAAAACGACCTACCTAATAAAATATCACCTTTGTTGATAAGTAGGTAACATATCGATTAGATCCAAGTGTGGGCGTTCTTAGAGTGGTGATTTGCTTTGGATCTACTATTAGGTATTTGTCTAATCTAAGTAAAAATTGATACACATTTAATTCTAATGTTTAAATAAATATTATCATTGGATTATGCATTATTAGAATACTTAAAGTATTCCAAAAAGGGAAATTAAACCCATTAATATGTATCCTGCCAAGTAAGTGACTCCCAACCAACTAGCTTGTGAAAAGTATGTGGTGTGGTTATGTTTACCACTGATTTGAAAAGTATGTTGTTCTCATTCTCATTTTATGTGATATTATGGCATAATTGATTTTACATGACTTTTAGAATACATGAATTGCATGTCAAAACATGCCTATATGATACTATATGTTAAATGATTCGACGAGCATGATTCATATGCCTATATAATACTATATGTAATAAAGCGAAAATGTGTTCATTGTGGCCATATCACTTGCATGGGGTTGGGACATGTGTAAGGAGGAAGTACTGATAGTTTATCTACATTATTGGTGGCTTTCCATAATACTGGTAGCTCATCTGCATTACTGGCAGTTTATCTACAATATTGTTGGCTTGTCCACAAATTGGAGTGTTTGGATGGATGAGTTTTGGGGAACTCAATTTTGGAGTGTAGTGGTGATGGGTAGGATGTTTTAAAAAAATTTGCATAAGTGTTTTATAAAAATTGCATTGTCATGATCATGTGCATAAAGAAAATTGATTATTTTGTATGATAAGTATATACTTATTATTATTTCATTTGTTTTAAGACTTACACTGGGCTTTAAAAGCTCACCCTTTTAGTTTTATAACCTTTCAGGTGATTCACGGACTTCGGGCTTGGATTCGACATTCGGAGGAGCTTCTCGGATGGATTTTTAATAAATGGTTATAAACTATTTGGGATGTTATTTTGGAATTTGGACATTGGAATTTTTATTGGGTTGTTTCTTTACTTTATAACTCTAAATTGCCATGCATGTATGCATGTTTGATGAATTTATAAATATTTTGAATTATTGAGTTTATTTAAATTATTTATGATTTTTACTTGATTTTAAATAAATTTAAAACTTTGTGATTTTTCTAAGTATTTTCAAAAGTCCGTTGCTAAAGATTTTTACCAAAAAATCATTTTGAAGAAAAAATTAAGAATGTTACAAAAATTTTGCTTAAATGATTTGAGACGATATCTTGATATAATAATGAACTTTTCAAATATTCATATTTTAATAAGTGTTTTTTAGAAACAAAATTAATCAATATTTAAAATTTAGAGTTTTTGTAAAATCAATTGAAACCTAGTTGTTTTTAACAAGTAAATGTTTTCAACGGTTTTAATGTGGCTTCCAAAGTTTGGCCATAATGTTTAGGCCAGGTTTGGGATGTTACAGTAGGATTTAGATTAAGTTTTCCTTTGCTTTTCATAAATGTTTTGTTCTTCACTCTTGGAGTTGATTTCAATCTAAGATTTCTTTTATAATATTGAAGTTATTTAGTTTATTCTTTTTCACAAGTGACAAGATTCATGTTATTCCAATCAAGAGATTCATTACTCCTTGCTCCAATCGACATCAAGTCAAGATTATTTTAATCTATTCTCTCTTCCAATTTATTTGTGTTTTTTTATGTTATTACTTCAATTGAGATTAAGATCATGAATACCATGAGAGGCTAAATTCCTTAGGGGCATTAACGAGTGGATGAGGACGTGACTAATGGAGGATTTAGGGTTTCTTGATAAGATTAGTTGGTTCAAATTTCGCTTTCTTAAACCCTAGGCTTGACAATCCTGGGAAGTAATCATAGATTAAATGAGGTCGAGGGATAAGTTTTGCCAATAAAACGTAATTTATCATAGTTGAGAAAGCGAGGTCGGGAGATAAGTGAGTATCAGCCAATTAACTAATCAGTTATAGGCCAAGAGGTAATAATTGGTTAGTTACTAGCTAATCCACCTTAAAACCCTAATCCAAAGTTAATTGCGGCCCTTGAAACTAGTTAATATTCTTGATTGGTTTTTATTGGTTTAGTCATTTGTTTATTTAATTGTTTATTTATTTTAGTTATTTGATTCCTAATGTTCAACCCTTTTATGATCTATTGTAATATAGAACTTAACCACTACTATTTAGACTTATTATTGTGAAGAGATTTTCAATGGATTTAATCCAACCTCCCTTGGGTACGATCCTCAGAAGACGTCCCTGTGTTTGGGTTTAGATACAAAATTTTTGTTTATTTTTTAATTTGATTTTAATTTTTTCAGTTTGTTTATGACCAGAAGGGGAAGCACCCCTATCGAACCATATCCCAATCCTGAACAGATTATTAGATGCCATCGTCAATTGATGAACATCGATCCACCCGTGGTAGTTAATTGACCTTGGTAGAACCAATTGTTCAAAAATCCATAAGAGTAACAAGAGAACATTCGTTTAGAAGTCCCAAGGGATCAAAGGACATTATGTGAATTCGTTTTACCAATACTTGGTGCAATGCGAGGCAGTATCGAAAGGCCAACTATGAATGCCAATAATTTTGAGATAAAGACGACCACTATTCAAATGATCCAGAACATGCAGTAATTCAAAGGAAATATGGTAGAAGACCCGAACCAGTATTTGAAGCGATTCTTATAACTCTACGACACCTGCAAGTACAACAGAGTATCCAAAGATGTGCGTCTCCAGTTTTTTTCATTTTCTTTGTGTGATAATGCTACTGATTGGTTAGACTCGTAACCTATTGAATTTAATTAATTTGTAGATATTATACCTTAGTTTATTATTGATTTTTATAATTAGGAATTACACTTTTTATTTGATGGTGGAATTATAAGAAAATAGGGTTTTGAGAGCAATAGATGAGCTAGATGTTAGTTGGGTGCAAGTGTGAATAACAGAAGGCCTTTGACAAGTCCCAGAGAGACCAACTTGAATCCATGTCATCACATTACAATTCCATGGCGTGACACAACCATCTCAACATTGAAAATTTGGAGATTCATTATTGTGTCGTGCCATATACACTCCACGACACGACATTCACACACCCTAAAGCAAAAATAAGGCAGAAATCTACCTTGTGTCTCGTCATACCTCCTTTATGGTGCAAAATGCAAGCCACTTTTGGCAACTTTCCATTCTTGGTTTGACGCGATCTTCAGAGATATTCCCCAAGTTTGCACGACAAGTCAAGCCTTAGATGACCTCTATATATTTCCCTTACTAGTAGCTACACCCTCCAATCCATCACGATTAGCCAAACCACAGTTTGCTACCCTTTTCTTCGAGATTTCATGAATTCTTCGCCTTACAAGAATGAAGTTTCAAATCCATAAATGCACTTCAAAGCAAGACATAGGAGATTATTCAATTTCATCGATGGGGGAAGTTTTGTACAATCCCAACTAATCTGATGTACATTCTGATTGTGCATGAATTTTTCGTCGTGTTAAAGGAGGTGGATGTGAATAGACCAATGGGTTTACCATGGATGCAGATACTAGTTTGAGGGAAGGAAATTTCTGTCTCACCTCCCGAGATAACGAGGTATTACAATGTTCTATTATATCTTTGTAATTTTGTACAACAAACTGATCTACTATATTTTTGAAGAGAAAATATGGATGATGTAATTAATATCCTAACGAATGGAAAGGGTGACTGTAGTTGAAATTTATCAGCACTCAAATCTGCCTAGTGTCAGACATGTCCAATATTGATACGTTCTAGGCAACATTGTTGTATGTGATTTTAAATATGGAAAGAATTTATGTAGCACTGTGGATATATCATAGTGTTCTTCAATGCGCAAGGAAAAATGAAGTGGAATTACTTTTCTCACACTTAGTGGCAGCATTATGCTGACAAGAAAAAGTGTCGATGGGACTATCAGACCCTGTCTTCCAACCAATAAAGTTTTCGATGTTGGAACCAAGTTTGGAGTATCTTATAGGGCATAGGAAACAAAAAAGAGTTGTAAAGACAAAAACACATCTAGCCAATCCGATTCAGAATGGATAGTTTGGTGAATGCAAGAACCTGAACCGATTTGCGAGGATTATGCGAGGAAAAATAGGATGAAGCTGGCATAATTTCCAACAGCCAAGTACGACATACAGTTGGAACTGAGTAAGGTAATGGAAGAGATGGAATCGAATGATGAGGAAGATCCCGAAGAAGGTCCATAGGAAGATTCGATGAGCAAATTGGAAAAAGCTGATGAAGCGTCAAAGCCTGATTTTGACTAATTCTGAATAAATTTTTTTGGAATTTATATTTTTAATACTCATTTTATTTTTATATGATTTTTATTTTGTTATTTAATTAGGATTTTAGTTTTTTTAAATATATCTTGTATTTAGTTTTCTTTGTAGGAACCCTATATTTTTGAAGGCACTAAAATTTTGAGCAAAAACCCAAAGGGGGGTAGTGCCACCAATTGAGTTGCATTTATCATACCAATTAGGTAACCTCTTTCCTTTATCTATTATGGCACATTAGGGACAATGTGCCGAATAAAGTATGGGGGTGATTAGAAAATTTTTAATTTTTTTTGTTATTTTGTTTTGTTTTTATTGATATTTTTAGCCAGTTTTAAAATTTTTATTTCGTGTGTTTTCTATGTTCTTAAGATTTTAGAAATACAAGTGATTGGTTAAGAGCATGTAAATAGGTTGTTTGTTTAAACTATAAATCTAACCTGGAAATAAATAATTTAGGTTGTTTGCATTTAGACTAATTAGTTCAATTTGTTAAAATGTCAATTGGAAAAAAGGGATTAAATATACCAAGTGATAAAGGTAAATTTGAATTAAAAATACCCAATAAATAAATCTGTGGTTATTGAAATGATACAATATAATAAGTATCAAGTCTTTACCTGTATGTGCTTAATTAAAATGTATGAGCGGATAAAAGCATTGGTGAGGGTTAAAAGCATTGCGAGTGTGATAAAAGCCAAGAGAGTGTGAGTGTTCACAATGATCTCATTGGCACAAAAGCTCATAAAGTGCTTGTACTTATAAATACTTTATTAGGGTTCAAAGCATTGATTAAAAATACTGGGTACATAAAATTTGAACAGCCTATATTCTTCAAATATAATTACTATATTCCTATGTAGATTTTGATGGAGCTATATATTTAATTTTCTTTGACTTGTTTGCTTTATAACATGTTGAACTAGTACATTTGAATGTAAATGGCTATAGAATATTTAAACATCTAGTTAGAGTTATGTGTTTAGCAAATCTTCCTATTGTCAGCACTCTGATCTAATCTCGTGTATAATGCTTGCTCAAGTACTTTGTTTTTCTTTTTTGTTTTTGTTTAGTTTGCTTGAGGACAAGCGAAGACTTAAATGTGGGGGTATTTGACTTGACATCAAATGTAATAGTAATTTCAGTATATTTTTGCACTTAAAGACTTATTTTCTAGCATTTTTATTATTAATTTTTGCATTTTTAGTACTTAGTAGTTTAGTAGTAAAAGTAAATAAAATAAGTGTTTTTAACACATTTAGTGAGTGTTAGTGACCTATTAGGCCAACACGGGCCTTAGGTAGTTCTAATTTGTGTAATTGAGTGCGTAGGATGATGAATTATAGGCCCAATAGGCATAGGATCATGGGACGAGTGATGCACAAACTTCTCGAGCTGCTAAAGCATAACATCAACCAAAGATGGCACAAAACAAGTCGTGTCGTGCCATGCAAGGCCTATAGCACGACATAGCATCGACGTGGTGCCCAATAATTCTAGGGTTATTTTTTTTCGCACAATCAACTTTATACGAAGGCCTAGAACGTGTCGAAGACCTAGTTCAAGCTGCCAAAACTTCTATAAATAAAACCTTAGGGGTTTGATGTAACTAAGTTATCTTAGGTGCATCCAAAAACCCTCATAGTTTAGGAGTATGGTTTAGATTTAGTTTTCCTTTGTTTTTCATAAACTCTTTATTCTTCACTCTTGGAATCAATTCCGGTCCAAGATTTATTTTATAATATTGAATTTATTTAGTTTATTATCTTTCGCAAGTGACAAGATTTGTGTTATTCCAATCGAGAGATTCATTATTTTGTGCTCAGATCGACATCCAATTAGGATTATTCTAATCTCTTCTCTCTTCTGATTTATTCGTGTTTGTTTAAATGTTTACTTCAATTGAGTTTGAGATCATGAATACCATGACTGGATAAATCCCTTAGGGGTGATTAACGAGTGGGTGAGGATGTGATTAATAGAGGATTTAAGGTTTCGTAATAGGATTATTTGGTTTAAATTACGCGTTCTTAAACCCTAGGCTTGACAACCCTAGGAAGTAATCATAGGTTAAACAAGGTCGAAATATATGTTTTGCTTAGTAAAATGTAATTTATCCTAGTTGAGAAAGTGAGTTTGGTAGATAAACAAGTATCAATCAATTAACTAATCAGTTAGAGACCAGGAGGTAATAATTGGTTAGTTAATAGCTAGTCCACCCTAAAACCATAATTCGAAGTTAATTGCAACCTTTGAAATGAGTTAATCTTCCTGATTGGTTTTATTGGTTTAGCCATTTGTTTATTTACTTGTTTAATTATTTTAGTTATTTGGTTCCTAATATTCAACCCTTTTATGATTTATCGTAATATAGAATTTAACCATTACTATTTAGACTTATTATTGTAAAGAGATTTTCAATAAATTTAATCCATCCTCTATTGGGTACGATCCTTGGAATACTTTCTTATGTTCTATTGTAACATAAATACTATATTACAATTTGAACTATATACTTACAGACACTGCTGCTTAATTTCATATATATTTGGTGTAGTATTTTTCACTCAAACGTTCGCATATTTGGCAGCCGCCACATAACGGTTTATCTACTCAATAGACTTCGAACCAATGCTTTGCATAAAAGAATCCCATTTGAAGCATGGTATGGCTACAAATATGATTTTGTTAATCTAAAAGCCTTTGGTTGCTTATGTTTCTCTTACATTTAGCAGATTAAGAGAGAAAACTTGGACAAGAAAGCAGATGCTGGAATTTCAGTAGGCTACAACTCATCCTCAAAGGCTTACAAAATTTACTTGCCAGACCACAAAAAAGACATAATCAACAAAGATGTCCAATTCCATGTGTCAGATAGCTGGAGCTAGGATGTTCATAAAAAGATTGAGCTTCTTGAGAAATATGATGACATATATAATGAACCTATTAGAGGAACCCGATCACTTTCTAACATCTATCAAAGGTGTAATGTTGCTATGATGGAGCTTGTAGGGTATGTAGAAGTTGTAACTTATAACATATGGATGGTTGCAATGAAGGAAGAGTTTAGCATGATTGAAAAGAATCAAATATAGGAACTGATGGATAGACCAAATCACAAGAAAGTTATAGGAGTGAAATGGTTTTATAAAACCAAAGTCAATTTGATGGCTATGTAAGCAAGTACAAGGCGAAGCTGGTCATCAAGGGGTATGCTCAAATATTTGGGGTAGATTTTTCGAAAACTTTTGCTTCAGTTGCCAGGATGGATACTGTATGGATGCTATTGGCCCTTACCATATAAAAAGGTTGGCTTGTACATCAAATGGATGTCAAGTAAGCATTTTTGAGTAAGTATTAGGAGAAAGACATATTTATTGAAAAGCTACAAGACTTTGTTGTTCAAGGAGAAGAAGGGAAGGTGTATCAGTTGAAGAAGACATTATATGGCTTAAAATAGACACCAAGATCTTGGTACAACAGATATTTGCTTGATTTAAGTTTTGAAAAATTCCTAAGTGAATTTACTTTGTATATCAAGAAGAATGGTGATGAAATACTTGTAGTGTCTCTTTATGTTGATGACTTACTTGTAATAGGAAGTAGATTGGAGTAGATTGACAAGTTCAAAAAGGAGATGAAAAAGGTATTTGAAATGACAGATCTTACAGAAATGACATTTTTTCTTGGTATATAGGCACGACAAAAGAAAAACGAAATTTTTGTGTGCCAGCAAAAATATGCGAAAGAAGTCCTTAACAAATTTAACATGGAAGCTCGCTAGCCAACTGCAACTCCAATGAATAAAAATGACAAGTTTTTGAAAGAAGATGGAGAGGAAAAAGTTGATGACAAACTATATAGAAGTTTAAATGGTTGTTTGATGTACTTGACAGCTACCAGGCCAGACATAATGCATGTTGTGAGTTTGTTATCAAGGTACATGAACTGTGCTATTGAAATTCATTTCCAAGAAACGAAAATAATTATGAGATATGTAAAAGGCATAATTGAGTATGGCATAAAGTTTAGTAAGTTGAAAATTCCAATCTCATTGGTTATTCGAATAGTGATTGGGTTGGATGTGCTAATGATATGTGTAACACCTCAGGTTACTATTTTAGTTTTGGTACTAGAATTTTTCCTTGTGTTCAACGAAACATGAAATTTTTGCACAACCCACAATAGAAGTAGAATATGTGGCAGCTACTACTGCTGTAAAGAAAGCACTTTGGATCAGGAAACAATTGACATATTTGCATATGTAGCAAGAGAAAAGCACACAGATACTTGTTGAAAACCAAGTTGCAATATCAATACCTAATAATCTAGTTTTCCATGGAAAAACAACACTTCAAAATAAAATTCTACTTTCTTCGTAATGTTCAATAGAAAGGATAAGTGCAGCTCGTTTATTACAGTACAAAAAATCAATATGCTTACATTTTCACAAAAGCATTGCCTAAAGCCATATTTGAGTTCTTAAGGTAAAAGCTTGGAGTTTCCAGCTCCAACATCAAGAAGGAGTGTTAACTTTTATGATTTTTGAAGCTACATTAGTTATATTTTGTCCTAGTCTTTAGGCAAATAATTTTGGATTATACTGATTTATAACAGAATTTTCTGCATTCTAATTTCAAAATCTTGTTGTATAAATAGATGGTTGTTCGATAAAATGTATGATTTCAGAAAGTTCTTTAGATGACTTTAGTATTTTTTTACCAACATCCCCTAACATTGATCTCCTTACCTCCCAAAATAGCTTCACTTCTAGTCTTCAAAAAATCGAACAAGTAAGCTACAAGATGTCACAACAGATAACAGAACATATAACACTTGAAAACACATTTAAAGTTAAAAGATTTCATGAAAACATTACAAATAATCATGTTTCACATCAATCGTAACCAAACTAGGTCTCAAACAGACTTACAAAAGCCCTTACATCAAACCAGGAACAGGTAAGGACTTAATTGTCAACTAAACGAAAAGTTTAGGAATTTTAGGAAAAAAAATGGGTTACATGGTCATGTGACAGACTGTGACCATGTGTGCTGGAATAACACCACCGTGTTGCTAAGACGTGTAACTAACTAAAACAATGTGAAAGGGTGTCACAGGACCGTGTAACAAATTGAGATCGTGTACAATGTACCACTTGGGCTTGTGGCCAGTTCGTGTAACTTTCTGTAACCGTGTTAACCTAAAACCTTCCAATTTATAAAGAGCACACGATTGTGTAACATGCCTGTATGTGGCACATGGCCGTGTGTGCAAAAATGAACCTTTACAAGCAACTTACCTAGACCAATCTTTTACTTAAGTCATGTATATGCCATTGCATTATGTTAGGAAAGACGTATGAAAATTTTGATAATATAATTTTACTGATTTCATGTTTAATTATAGAAAGGACCAAATTGCATAAAATAAAAAAGTTGAATTCTAGTAGCTAGAAGGATTAAATAGCTGTGGAATTCAAAATTTGAGGTCCTTATAAGGCAAATAGACCATTAAGAGAAGTTACTAGATATTTGTGATGATTCATCCATGGAAATTTAAGAAAATGACTAAATTGGAAAGTGAAAAAAATAAAATATGATAATTAAATAAAATAAAAAATATAATCTTTTTCATCATCTTTCCCCAAACTATTTTCGTGGAAACCCTAGCTAAGACAAAAGAGTTCAAGCAAGCTAAATTGGCTTAATTGGGTAAGCATTCTTGTCCCGTTTTTAGTAATTTTTATATTTTCGAGATCATAGTAACCTAATCTACCTATTTTGGGGATTAATTTGTAAATTTATCAAAGTATTAAAAGTTTTCCATGGATGCGTATGCTGAAATTTTGAAATTTATGGTAGAAAATGAAAGGTTGTTGATAGATAAATACCTTTTGTAAAGGAAATTTTCATGAAATTATGATTTAGGGACTAAATTGTAAATGTGTAAAATTTATGGAAATTTTTTTAATTTTATGAACTACATGGACTGCAAATGTTATATGAAAAATTCGGCTAGGCTTGGAATAAAGATTAAATTGCATGAATTTTATTTTTTGAGCCTAGGGACGAAATTAGAATTCATTAAAAGAATAGGGGCAAAATGGTTCTTTTGCCTAAGATGTAAGTTGGATTGAATTAAATATGAAATGCGTTAAATTAATGTTAAATTCATTTATATAGATCCAAAAAGATCAAATAAAGAGTTAGATCGATGAAAAGAAAACGTATCGGATTAGTAGCCTACGAACACAAACATTTATTGAGGTAAGTTCGTGTAACTAAATTATGTATATTAGCATGTTTGAATTGAATATTGTATATGTGTGAATTGTATAAATGTCTTATGTATGAAAATCAGTCACATATTCGATAACACCCGATAAATGTTAAGCCCTTTTTGAATAAATGAAATTCAATGGATACAGGATTTCTCGTATTTGTTGTGGCCCTCAGATGTTGTGGACACACCATAGTTCTTACGAGCATCCTGTTACAAGCCCTTTCGAGCTTCCCGTTACATGGTTCCTATGAGCATCTCTATCGGTATTGACCCTACATGTGTTGCAGTCATACCGTAGCTCTTTGTGAGCGTCCTATTATATGATCGGTATGGATCCAGCATACAATGCGGACATACCGTAGCTCTTTATGAGCGTCCTGATATAGGCTCTTTGTGAGCTTCCTGATATGGCTCACTTGAACTTCTTATTATATGGCTATCCGGAGCTCCCTGATAATAACTCTTTAGAGTTATCGGTTAAGCTCAATGAACTTCTTATTTTAAACTCTTTTGCCTAGATAAGCTTCCAGTTATAGGGCTCATATGAGCATTCGGTTATATGGCTTAAGAGAGTGCTTCCTAATTATGTCCTAATGGGTACCCTTGAATATGAGTTGACGGATTACAGTTTTGTACACTTCTAGTGTATTACATGTGTATCCATCGATATTTCAGATAAATTCAACAAGCAAAGTCCTGATATGGTTAAATTGAGCTTAAGATGATTTTTCATGGAAATGCACATGTTAAATGGAAATATGATATGAAAAGCATATGTATATGAAAGTTATTACATGATAAGCTCATCCTTGATTCTTGATGTTTACATGTAATACATGACTAAGAAGTTTCTCGAGATTATATGTGTTTAGGAAAATTTCCAAATTTCTTGTGATGAATTTGGTATGCTTATCTTAAATGTAAATGAGTGGTAAGTAAAATTTCTGTTATACAAACTTACTAAGCTTAATATGCTTTCTCTGTTTTATAGTACTCGGAAGCTCGTAAAGGTTGGAAGCGGGTCGGAGCAAGATCACACTATCCTTCAGCTCATTTTGGTATAAATAGTAAAATTTCCCTTGGTGTAATGGCATGTATAGGTTAAATTGACCAAATGGTGGCATATTAATATTTCATTGTAATTAGCCATTGGAATGGCTAGTGATGGTATGTTTTGATGTATATGTATATGAGACCATATTATGTTGATATGTGTTGTGTGCTTGAATTGATATACATATTAGGTATAGATTTGCTTAAATGAATATTTGACCAATTTGGTAAGTTGGTCACTTGAAAATAGGTGATGATATGTCATGCATAAGAATTGGTTTTGGCTTGATTTAAATGTTTTGAATTGGTTTGGAACTGTGTTAAAATGTTAATGTAGGTGCAAGGCAAATTTGGGTGAGAAATAAGGCTTGAAAATGACATTATTTTGTCCACACAGGCTGAGACACGGGATTGTGTCATAGCTGTCTGCGACACACGGCCTTGCGCACGAGCGTGTGGTTTGGCTGTGTGTCCCCTGCATTTTAAAATTTTGAGAAATAGAATGCTTCGAATTGCTCACATGGGCAGAGACACGGACGTGTGTATCAGCTGTGTGTGTCATACGACCTAGCACATGGGCGTGTGACTTGGCCGTGTGACCCTTGCATCTAATGTTCAAAAATTAAATTGTCCACACAGCCTGGCACACGGGCGTGTGGTTGGCTGTGTGACCCAAGTCAGAGAGTTACACTGGTATGGACGCATGCTGGGACACGACTATGTACCTCACATCGAATGCCCATGCTGGGACACGTGTGTCACTTGGCCGTGTGAGCCACACGAGCGTGTGTCCCCTGCACCTAAGAAAAATTTTGAGATTTTGAGAAAAAATTCTTTGGGCTCCCAATTTAGTCCCGACTTGTTTCTAAAGCATAAATTGGATCTCGAGGGCGCATTCAGGGGGCATTATGATCGAATATGTTTGATTTCGATTATGAATAGTAAATAATGTGTAAACTGTATTTAAATCTGTAAATTTTGATAATGATCTGTAACCCTATTCTGATGACAGATATGGGTTAGGGGTGTTACATATGTGTATCAGAGCTAAGGTTTAGCCGATTCTCGGACTAATGTAGCAAGCATGAGTTTAGCTATACATGCCATTATATGATTTGTGATAGTGTGATATCTCCTGACCATTTTAAACATGTTTTTCATATAGTAATGTCATCCAACCGAGCTAAATCCAAGGAAGTTGAGAGCAATGCTCAAGCTTCAGTTTAAAGAGCTGTTTCCAGTAGTAGAAGGCCTGTATCTGAGGGCCGAGGTGAGAAGGCTAAAGAGGCCTTTTTTCAAATGATGAATGAATGATTCACTGAATATGTGAGAGCAAATCCTGTTGTACAACAGCCTCCCCCTCCTATTCCTCAACCAGTTCTTGATATGCCACAAAGTATTGAACCTGTTAGAACTGGTAAGCCTTCGGTAGATAAAATTCGAAAATATGGGGCAGAAGAATTTAGAGCTACTGCTGAAGACGATCTGAAAAGGGCTAAATTTTGGCTAGAAAATACTATCAGGGTTCTGGATGAATTATCTTGCATGCTTGACGAATGTTTGAAATGTGCTGTATCTTTGCTAAAAGATTTGGCTTATTAGTGGCGGAATACTCTGGTTTTTGTTGTACCGAGGGAGAATGTTACATGAGAATTATTCCAAACGGAATTTAGAAAGAAGTATATTAGCCAGAGATTACTGGATCAATAATGAAAGGAATTTTTAGAGCTCAAACAGGGGAATATGACTGTATTTAAATAAATACGAGTAGGAATTTTTCAGATTAAGTAAATATGCCAGAGGGTGTATCCCGACTGAAGTTTCCATGTGTAAACAGTTTGAAGAGGGATTAAATGAAGACATTAAGTTATTAGTTGGGATTCTAGAATGCAAAGAATTTTTCGTATTGGTTGATCGGACACATAAAGCCGAAGAATTAAGTGAAGAAAAGAGAAAGCCAGAGATGGAAGCCCGAACCTTGAGTAAAATATTAATGGAAAAGTCACAACCGTCAGCTTCAAAGAAATAAAAGAAATTTCACAATAATTCTACCACGCCTGTAGGGTATTTTGAAAGAGATTGAAGTGCTCAACATTCTAATCTGAGATCTCCGGTCCCATTAGTAGCAAGTGTAGGAAGTGGTAGAAACCCCAAACCCAGATACAAACATTGTAATAAATTTCATTTTGGTGAATGCCGCATGAGAAGTGGAGCGTGTTTTAGATGCGGTTCTCTTAATCACTATCTCAAAGACTGCCCGGAAAGACTTAAAAAAGATACTGTTCAAATTTCAAGGCCGAGTAACCCCGCCTTGAGAGGTAGACCACCCCGTAACCCTGGTAATATGAGTGATAACCAAGGTACAAGAAAAGATTCAACTACCAAATCGAAGCATGAGCACCAACAAGAACATATGTTATTCGTGCTAGAGAGGATGCCTTTGCACTAGACGTCATTACTGGTACTTTTTCTCTTTTTGATACTAATATTACTGCTTTGATTGACCCTGGTTCAACACATTCATACATTTGCATGAATTTAGCATTTATTAAAAATTTATATGTTGAATCCACTGAATTCGTGGTAAAAGTTTCAAACCCTCTAGACCAGTATGTGATGGTGAATAAAGTTTGTAGAAATTGTCCGTTAATGGTACGGGGTTATTGTTTCTCGGTTGATTTGATGTTACTTCCATTTGATGAATTTGATGTGATTCTGGGAATGGACTGGCTAACTCAGCATGATGCAATGGTAAATTGTAAAAAGAAATATATTGTGTTGAAATGTAAGAACGGTAAATTGTAGAAAATGAAAGGTTGTTGATAGATAAACAACTTTTGTAAAGGAAACTTTCATTAAATTATGATTTAAGGTCTAAATTGTAAAGGTGTAAAATTCATGGAAAATTTTTGAATTTTATGAATTACTTAGACTATAAATGTTATATGAAAAATTTGGCTAGACTTGGAATAAGGATTAAATTGCATGAATTTCATTTTTCGAGCCTAGGGATGAAATTGGAATTAATTAAAATAATATTGGCAAAATGATAGTTTTGCCTAAGATGTAAGTTGGATTGAATTAAATATGAAATGTGTTAAATTGATGTTAAATTCATTTATATAGATCCGGAAAGATCAAATAAAGAGTTAGATCGAGGAAAAAAAAGTATCGGATTAGTAGCTTATGAACACGTACAATTATCAAGGTAAGTTCGTGTAACTAAATTATGTATATTAACATGTTTGAATTCAATGTTGTATGTGTGAATTGTATAAATGTCTTATGTATGAAAATCAGTCACATATCTGATAATACCTGATAAATGTTAAGTCCCATTTGAATAAATGAAATTCGATGGATACAAGATTTCCTGTATTGGTTGTGGTCCTACATATGTTGCAGACACACCATAGCTCTTACGAACATCCTGTTATAAGCCCTCTCGAGCTTCCCGTTACATAGTTCCTGCGAGCATCTCGATCGATATTAACCCTGCATGTGTTGCAGTTATACAACAGCTCTTTATGAGCGTCTTGTTATATGATCGGTATGGATCCTGTATATAATGCGGACATACTGCAACTCTTTATGAGCGTTCTGATATAGGATCTTTGTGAGCTTCTTGATATTGCTCGCTTGAAATTCCTGTTATATGGCACAATATGTTATACGAACTTGCTAAGCACAATATGTTTACTCTATTTTACTTCTTCTGTTTTATAGTACTCGAAAGCTCGTAAAGGTTGGAAGTAGGTTGGAGCAATATCACACTATCCTTCAGCTCATTTTGGTATAAATAGTAAAATCTCCCTTGGTATAATGGCATGTATAGGTTAAAATGACCAAATGATGACATATTAATATTTGCTTGTAATTAGCCATTGGAATGGCTAGTGATGGTATGTTTTGATGTATATATGTATGAGACCATATTATGTTGATATGTGTTGTGTGCTTGAATTGATATACATATTAGGTATAAATTTGCTTAAATGAATATTTGACCAATTTGATAAGTTGGTCACCTGAAAATAGGTGATGATATGTCATGCATAAGAATTGGTTTTGGCTTGATTTAAATGTTTTGAATTGGTTTGGAAATGTGTTAAAATGTTAATGTAGGTGCAAGGCAAATTTGGGTGAGGAATAAAGCTTGGAAATGACCTTATTTTGTCTGCACGGGCAGAAATACGGGCGTGTGTCTTAGCCGTGTGTGACACACGACCATGCGTACGCTCGTGTGGTTTGGCCGTGTGTCCCCCGCATCTTAAAATTTTGAGAAATAGAATGTTTCGAATTGCTCACACGGGCAAAGACACGGGCGTGTGTTTCAGCTGTGTGTGTCACATGGCCTAGCACATGGGCGTGTGACTTGGCTGTGTGACCCTGCACCTAATTTTAGAAAATTAAATTTTTCACACGGCCTAGCACACAGGCGTGGGCTGGCCGTGTGACCCAAGTCAGAGGGTTACACGGGTATGGACATGGGCTTGGACACAGTCGTGTGCTTCAGATCGAATGCCTACATAGCCTGGGACACGGGCATGTCACATGGCCGTGTTAGCCACACGGCCTAGCCGCACGGGCGTGTGTCCCCTGCACCTAAGAAAAATTTTTAGATTTTGTGAAAAATTCTTTGTGTTTCTAATGTAGTCTCGACTTGTTTCTGAAGCATAAATTGGGTCTCAATGGCCCATTCAAGGGACATTATGATTGAATATATTTGATTTTGGGTATGAATAGTAAATGATATGTGTAAACTGTATTTAAATCTGTAAAGGCTGGTAATGCTCCCTAACCCTATTACGATGACGGATATGAGTTAGTAGTGTTACAGCTGGTACGCCCTGTGGAGCAGTGGGAAAAATATTCTGATGTTCCGTAGCCACGGATCCATATACAAAGAACGAAACAGTTTGTTATTGGGTTAGAGATATAACTTCTTAACTAAAAACAATGAGAGGATGCTGCTAATTCGATGTCAATTCCAAGCCACAACGAAAACGTTCTAGCCTCTACGTAGTCCACCCGATATTAAAACGAATGGCAAAACTTTATTGGAACTATTTTAGAGAAAAATATTCCAAAAGGCAGCTAGACCCTTTTTGTCAATTTTTCTTTTTAAAACAACCCTACCCTAATTCAGAATTTTGGTATCATATATTGAAAATGGAATAAAATCTTATAGAGAACATATGGAAAGCATTAAACGCGTTATATTCTTTCCAAAAAGAATTATAACATATGGAAAGTTTTAGAAAACATTATATTCTTTCCAAAAAGAATTATAACAACCATGTTTCAATATTTTACTGAAATCATAATTTCGGTAAAATATATCTTGTTAAAATTTTATATTAATCAAATTCATATATTAATTTTAACTATATTCTCTATTTGTGTACAACAAGCTTTACATTTAATTTATTTAATATTTAATTTTCAAATAAAAGTAATTCAATAATTAATTAATTCATGTGACAACTAAACACAATACTAAATGTATTTCGATTTTGTTCATTTTAATCATAGGGTGTGCCCTTGTAGGTTCTTGCAACGTTAGTAGTAAGACTAGAACATTTCTAATAATACAAGTAATGAGTGGCATCTAGCAATGCATCATTGCTACCTAAGTTACAAGAAGTCGTAATTCGATATAATCTTTCTGTGGTAATCTTTTCATGTACAATATCCTTTTATCCTTAATATCTAGACTAGACACAAGTCATGAAATAGTCACACTTGTATAGCCCAATCTCATATTTCTTGATTTTCTGAGTAGACTACAATAAAAAAATAAGTGTGATATCTCATATCAACTTATTCGAGCATAGCCGTGCATTTCTAGTCTCACTCTATCAAGAGGCCTAAGATAGTGCTTCCATTATGTAGAAGGGATAAACCTATCTTGATCAACCATATCCCACCACATGGATTATGGTATATCCAACATCAGTATTTATAGTACAACTTGTTACGATAGGTGCTTGACTGTATCAAAATATACAACTCACGATATTGGGACAATGGTTATCTCAAGTCTGAGGATCATATACATAGGTATCACTTTGAGTAATGTTGTGACTATTACATAATAATCCAAGAAACATACTTATAGCGGGTCAATCCAATATGTTGTTCTCTAACACATACTAATGTATTAATTTTGATATCCCTATGTCAATGACAATACTTTGTCATCAATCAACTACACATTAGTCTCAATGCATTATTGTTGTACAAACCCACAATAATCTTGACAAAGGAACTTTTAAGAATACTTATATTTTTTAGGACTTTATTACAATTCAATTTATTTATATACAAAGTAAATGTCAATGCCTTATATTAAAAAACAAGGTAAAACAAGTATGTAATTACAATCGTCTCATGATTGGTCTTTGGGCATACTATAGCATTTTAATACTGGACTAATAACTGTTATTATAAGCAAATTCAGCTAATTATAGGAATTTCTCCCAATTGCTCTCAAACTCAAGAATACAACATCGAAGCATATCTTTTAAAGTTTGAAGAACTTGTTCTGACTAGTTGTCTATGGGTGGAAAGCAGTACTGAAATTCTATCTAGTATCTAAAGCCTTGTGTAATTTACTCCAAAACCTAGAAGTAAACCTCAAATTGCGATAAAAAATAATGGACAACTGTACACCCTGCGATCTGAAAATCTCATAAATGTATAACTCAACAAGCTTTTCAAGTGAATAATAGGTTTTGACAGGAATAAAGGGATTTAATTTTGCCAATCTTTCAACAACTAACTATATTGAATATTTCTTTTTCTGAGATAACGACAATCACGATACGAAATACATTGTAACACGCTCAAATTTCCATTATGAAACCTGATGTTCAACTTTCACTTGCTGACATATCAAACATTTAGCCACAAACTCAAAAATTTTCTATTTCATTCTCGGGCACCAATACATCTGTTTTAAGTCACAATACATCTTAGTACTACTTCGATGAATTGAGTAAACACTACTATGTGCTTCAGAAAGAATATCTAATTACAATCCTACATCATTCAGTACACACAATCAATTACGAAAAATACAAACTATCATTATTACCTATACTAAACTCAATGTTTTGATCACTTACAATCAACTTCCATTTAGCTAATAATTCTGTGTCATTTTTCAGTAACTCTTGAATTTTCTGAAGAAGTAACAGTTTAGCCTTCAATTCAGCTAAAATAGAATCATTACCCTTCAAAGTTAACTGAGTGTTAAATGCCCTTAGTGCGAACAAAAATTTTTGACTCAAGGCATCAACTACAACATTAGCTTTACCTGTATGTTAATCGATCACCAAATCATAATCTTTCAATAGCCCAAGCCATCTACGTTGTCTCAGATTCAATTTTTTCTAGGTCGTCAAGTATTTCATACTTTTGTGATTGAAAGAACGTGAAATTTCTCATTGTAAAGACAATGTCGGTAAATCTTTAGAGTAAACACAACTGTAGCTAGTTCTAAGTCATGTGTCGGATAATTTCTCTCATGAGGTTTCAACTATTGAGACACATAGGTTATTACCTTCTCATCTTACATCAGATGCAACCTAATCCGTTCAGGGAAGCATCATTGTAAACAACATATTATTTCCCAGATTTTGGCTGAGTCAACACTGGCGCTTCTGTCAACACTATTTTTAACAAATCAAAACTTTGCTGGCATTTTTTAGACCAAACAAAACTAACATCTTTCTGTAGTAGCTTTGTTAACGGTAACACAATCATCGAGACACCTTTAACAAAACCTCTATAATATCCTATCAAACCTAGAAAACTACGTACCTCTAAAACATTTCTTGATGGCTTTCAATTTAAAATTGTAGATATCTTGCTTTGATCTAATTGAATACCTTCCGTTGAAATCACCCGACCAAGAAATCCAACTTCTCTGAGCCATAATTAACATTTATTGAATTTAACATATAGCTGTTTGTCTCGTCGGGTCTACAATATAATACTCAAATGTTGGATATGTTCAGATTCATTCTTTGAATAAATTAGAATTTCATCAATAAATACCACAACAAACATGTCCAGATACGACCGAAATACACGGTTCATCAAGTGCATGAATGAGATAGGAGCGTTGGTAAACCAAACAGCATCACAAGAAACTCATATGGTCGTAAAGAGTTTTGAATGTAATTTTTGGTATTATAACTCCTTTCAACTGGTCAAACAAATCATCAATGCGGGGTAGTGGATATTTATTCTTTATGGTGACTTTGTTTAGATGCATATAATCGATACAAAATCTCCTTGACTCGTCTTTTTTTTACAAATAAGACTGGTGCAACCCACGGTGACATGCTCGACAGTATGAAACCTCTATCAATCAACTCTTGAAACTGTGCTTTCAATTCTTTTAGTTCTGTAAGAGTCATTCCGTACGGGGTAATTGACATTGGAGCAGTTCTAGGCATTAACTCAATAGCAAATTTGATTTCTCATTCCAGTGGTAACCTAGGTAATTCCTCTTAAAACACATCGGTAAATTCACTGACTATTGATAGCTGATCAATTTTTGATTTCGATTTCAATTTCTCCTATTTAAGATGTAGGCTAGAAATGCTTCACACCTTTTTCTAACCAATTTCTGAGCAAAAATCACTGATATGACTTGCGTAACACATTTGGTTTTTTAGACTCAACAATAATTAGCTCGCCACTATGATATATCAGATATATCCATTTCAGTCTACAATTTACCATATTATCATGTAGAGTTAACCAGTCCATACCCAGTATAATGTCAAAATTGTGGAACGATAACAACATCAAATCAGTACGAAAGTTACAGCCCTGAATTCTCAGTGGACACTTTTTACAGATCAAATTGACTAAGGCACTCAACGAATTTGTTACTCTAACATCAAATTCAATATGTTCTACTAGTATACTATTTTCATATACTAAAGTAGTGTAAATGTAAGAATGAGTTGAACCAAGGTCAATCACTGCATATACAGTAGCATCAAAGAGAGAAAATGTACCAGTAATGACATCTGGAGCAAAAGTTTCTTCCCGAGCTCGAATAGCATAGGCTCTAGTAGGAACCTGAGCTTTAAGATTTGATTGACATGTTCTTAGTTCCACCTTGAGTGGCTCTCGTGGTACTAATCTGTCTTGGCCATTTATTCCTTTGTGAAGTAGATATCGGTCTATCTATCTGATCATTCGTATTGCTCGATTTCTTAGGGCATTCTCTCAAAAAGTGTTTAGTAGATCTGCATAAAAAACAAGCTCCAGCTTTAATTTGGAATACACCTCTATGAAGCTTCCCAAAATGATCACAATTAGGTATATCTATGTTATGAACATTGCCATCGCTAACGACTGGCAAATTTTGGAACCTTAGATTACTTGGTCCTGATTTACCTTTTCTAAGATATCCTAACTGTAAAGTGAAATGACTATGGAATTTCTCGACTCTTGGATGGAGGAGTTTGAAACAATCTCAACATATTTCTCTTTCTAGATTCTCACAATATTATATCATATTATTTCTTCTCATTACAAATGTCTTTCATTTCCGCGCTCATTCAAATAGAACCACAAATTCCCGTAATTTCAGTGCCCCGACTAACTTGTGCTCATTCAAATAGAACCATAAATTCTCGTAATTTCAGTGCTACGACTAACTTATGAATCTCATCATTCAAACCACTTTCAAAACAAATACAAATCGCAATATCAGTAGTACAATTTCTTGGTCATATTTGCTAAGTCACATAAACTTTTGTTCATATTAAGCCACGAAACTACTTCCCTGTTTTAGCTCAAGAAGTTTTTTCCTTTTCTTTTCCAGATACAATCTGTTGATATCCTTATTTAGAATTCAATTTGGAAAAAGTTCCAATCAATTCTATCTTTCAGTACGATGGCTAGCAATGAAGACCACCACTAATAGGCCTTGTCTTTCAACAGAGACACTACACATCTTAAGCAATCATCGGTGTACAAGCCATTTCAGTAAAGACTCGTTATGTATTTTCTAATTTTCTCAATAGAGAGACAACATGAACTTTCAGTATTCTGAGGACATGGGGGTGCTATCGAAGGCACAATAAATGGTGGAGGTTTCGAAGGCATAAGGTTGGTTCGCATAAACTCAGAAAACCACTGACCCATCATACCAAAGAAGGCATTTTTAGCCTCATTTTCAAAACTTCGTAGAATAAGAACGCTATGACTCGCCCTCTGATCTGAAGACAAAATGTTGCTATCAACTTCATTAGTGACAACAAGGTTTTATTCAACCGACATCTTTACATCTATAATAAAAAAAAGTCAAATAGGATCAAATAGGATCAAATAGCATCACATTATCACAGGTTATTATGGCATGTATTTTCTAGACTCTGTACATGCTATGTTCAGTCCTAGAATTGACTAAATCGTAGCTTTGATACCACTAAATATAACACTCCTAACTTGGTTCAATTTCTAGACCCGAGTTATAAGATGTCAAAATAGATAATAGAAAACATAACATTTGAAAACACATTTAAAATTAAAAGATTTCATGTAAAGATTACAAATAATCAGGTTTTACATCAATTGTAACCAAATTAGCTTATAAACAGACTTACAAATAATCATGTTTTGGGAATTGTATTCAGACCTTGAAAGCAACCATGATTGACATATGTTAGTTTGGGAATCAATGAAACTCAGAGCTAGTAGACTGTTGAGGATGTCGCGACTTCACACCTTGAATGTTGCGACACTAGCCTTTCTTGTTGTGATATCCCTTGTTTGATGTTGCAACGTTGGCTTTGTTTTATTTTAAAAACTTTACAAATTGGTCCTTAGGTTGGGAAGCTTATTACAACCTTCAATTTCAATGACACAAAACAATGGAAGTCGCGGAACTAGCCAGGGAAGTTTTAAAAATATTATAGTTTAGTCCTAGTTCGACCCTTAGATAGTATTGAACTTTCGTAAGCTCATGTATGACCCGAAAATGATCATAAATTGTGTTTTAAGCATGTAATACTCATATATAAGAGTTTAATAATGGAATTTTAATATAACACCTGAATTTCTAATTACCTTGAAATTAGAGATAATTGAAGGACTAAATTGTAAGAGACTGTAAGTTTGCGGTCTATATTAAAAGAAACAAGAAAGTTAAAAATCTAATTGGACATGGTTGAGACCCAATTCTGGTTCGGTTAGGATGGACCTCATCAGTTCTTTAGTCAGAGACATACTAATTAGCCATGGTTGACTCTCAAAGGATTGGAATTACCGTGGGAAGGACAATAAATAGCTGGGAAATGGCTTCCAAGGATTTTTTTCTTCTCGACCTTATCCCAATTTCTCCCGTTCTTTATTTTATTTGGTAGCTCAAAGAAGGAGTAGTCATGGAAGGTTCTGCATAAAGTAGACTTAATGAAGATGAAGATGGAAAAGTGGGGAAACCAGTAAGTTGGTAAGGTTCTTAACCTTTCTGTGTGTGTTGAATAAAGTTATGGAACTTCAGAACTATTTTAAGGGTTGTGCATGTCATGAGAGTTTAAGTTTTTGAGATGTATCGTAAGTTTAACTTGTGGATTTTTGGTTGTAAGATATTTCCTGGAGAATGGAAGCTCTAGTGATCAAGAGAAGGAATAAGTTATGAAAACGATAAGAATTTAGGTGAGTTTCAGACTCGAAACCTACTATTTTGGTCTACGTTGTTTAAGATTTCCATGGTTGCATGAACATGAGATATGATGATATGTGCATGCATTGCATAGTTGTGGGTAAACCTAAGGGAATAGATAAAGCTAGGATGGGAATGGGGAGTGAACCCATTAGTTACCGCCTCAGGCGAAGCTTTGGGCCTTGTAGAAGGAACACTACGATGTTTGAGCATCAATGTTAGGTGGTGTATAGGAGGTAATGAGAGGATGATTGGGAAATTAAACAATGAAATGGTATTTACCGTGACGACGATATCGATTGGTCCTTCGGGAGACACTATGACGACAATATATGTCGTAAAACCATATATGAAAGACGCTATGGTAGTCTGGTATGAGGTACGTAGCGTAAGACCATGGATAAAAGATGCCATGGCAACATAGTACACAATAAAGGTATATGGCACAAGACAATGGATGAAAGACACTCTGGCAACAAGGTATAAGGTAATCGGTGTAAGACCATAAATGAAAGATGCTATGGTAGCCAGGTACAATGAGTAAGACCATGGATGAAAGAATCTATGACATCAATTGATAGTATACCAGGATGGTGGATAGGTGTAAAACCATAGATGAAGGACTCTATGGCATCCACAGAGATAGCCAATTGGGATAGTAAACACATAACAGATATAGTCCGCTGGGATAGTAAACACAAAACATAGATAGTACATTGGGACAATAAACACAAAAAAAGAGATAGTCCACTTAGATAGTAAAAATGGGTGGGTCTTCCGAGACATGAGAAAGATATAAGAAGGGTGTAAGACCATAGTTCGGCTATGGCATCCCTAGAGTCAGTCAGAGAGTAGATGTGAAAAGTCCGCTAGGACCTCAAATGTTTTACGTTTAATTTACTTTACATTTGTTATCCTTGTGTGATAGGGTTAAATTATGATGTAACATAGGAACTTACTAAGTTCTTTTGAACTTACTAGGCTTTTGTAATGTTCGCATGATTAGTGAAGTTGATTGAGGACTAAGAGGAGGGACTCAGCCAGGTAGTGATAGGATTGGGGGGTCACCCGAGGCGATTCTATTGGAGCTGGCATGGGCCTCGGCCCCCCTTAAAATGAAAATTTTCCATTTAAGCCCTCTAAATTTTTTTAAAATTTTAAATTAGTAAAGGTAAAATTGTACTGTGGCCCCCTAAAATTATAAAAATTTGATTTAATCCTTTAAAAATTATAAAGATATAGACTATAAAAAACTAAAATTAAAAATTAAAAATTTAATCCTTTACAATTGTTCTGGCTTCGCCTCTAGGGGTCGCGCAGTCAAGTCATACACATAGCAAGGGGTACCATTGGAGGCTTCACCACATGATCAATAAGAATGAAGCCAGATGGTATACTTAGAATCTAGGCTTTAGGACAAATAGTCCTCAGTTAAATGTTTAGAGTTTCTTTCTATACAAATATTTAAGGACCCAACACTTAATGGCTTAGGGCCTTACTTGTAAGAATTATCATTTTAAATTTCATTATTGGATAGTTTTTATTTTTAGACTATTATATATCAATTATTAAGTATAGGTCCAATTGTGACGCTTCATACCCGGATCCGATAAACAGGTTGTGCGTGGGGTGTTACATTGAATATAGTTGATCGTAGTTGCTTCGACAATGAATGTGACATCCCGTGGCTCAGGCCTGGCAATCGGGTCGGGTTTGAGTTATTAAGTATATAATTATATTTTGAAAAAGAGTAAAATACAAGTCCTAAAATTAAATTTTTTATTTATTAACTTGTATAAGAAATTACTTAAATAATGTATGTGTATTTGAAAAGCCATAGTGTTCCAATTACACTCAATTGAATGAGATCTACCAATTATGATGATTATTGAAACATGTCATGTAACGCCCCACTTAATTTATTTCTGTTTCTATAAATTCTAACACAAAATGTGTATTTGCTTTAGTGGTTAAGTGTTCTGGGTGTGTGTATGAGGTCTTCGATTCAAGTCCCACTCTTTGGAAAATTTTGTTATTTTAGAATCTAAACTTTACCTTTGTTGAGTGGGTTTATATAAACTTGTTTGTTAATTCTTATCAGAATGAGCCTACTGGTTCGAGTGGCAAGCGAGTTAGTGTGTTAAAGGTCCTGTGTTTGAATCCCTCTGCGATCATGAATGTTATTATTTTTACTCGGTTGTATGGTAGAGTTTTGGTGGTTCTAGGATTCTGAGGTAGTTGAGGTTGAGTGGTTAGTGGGGGAGTTAGGATTTGATAACATTTTTTATTTTTTATTTTTTCAAAATTTCCTCTCTTCCAAAAATTCCTAAAAGAATCTGATGTTAATTTTTTCTTTCTGTTCTCTGCCACTTTCTCCTTCCTTTTCCTTTCCAGCAATTTTGTTTTTCATTTTTCTATCTATTGTCGTATTTTCTTATCTCAATATTTCAGGTTCATTGTGCATTTCTGGTAAGTTTGGTAAGTGTAATTATTGTTTTGGTTAGTGAATCATTGGTTAATCGGGTTCAATTGGTGCTTAGGAGAAGATCAAGGGGCTAGGGGCTTCCAATCTGCGCTTTAATTGTACGAAATCACCATTACTCGTTTGAACGTAAGGGTTTTGGTGGATTAAAGGGTTGTCTATTTCGATGTAGTTCAGTTTAGTAACGATTTAAGTGACTAATTCAATGATTTATTGGTCAATTTTAGGTGTTGTGTGGCTCAAAGGTGTTTTTCAATCAAAATCGAACCAGGTGTGTTCCCAAAACGCAGAAAATTGAGCTTCGGAGAAAGCCAAAAGACTATACTGTCGACATCGTACGGGCATGTGCCTGCCCCTGTGGTTGGTCGTGTGCGAGACACAGTCGCATGTTTGACAATGACATGGTTGTGCGCAAGACATGGTCGTGTGGTGGAGTTGGTGTGGCCGTGTAGGTCATACGAGCTAGGCCAAATTAGGCATTTGGGTCCACACAGGCATGCCACAAAGGCGTGTGAGTTTTGGGCCAGGCCGTGTGGGCTACACGGGTGAGGCCAATCTGGGTGTGTGGGCCACATGGGCGTGTGGGCCCATAATTCTAAAATTTTTCCTAGGGTTATACGGGTCATTTCGATCGACTGTGGGCCTACCATAGGGTCGGTAAGGGCTAACCAAACCCTAAAATTTAGCGACCTGATATTCTACTTTGAGTAAGACACTGTTATGCCTGTCTGGTTATTCTGTTAATTATATATATGGCATCTGTATATGAGCATGTTATGCATGGGATTACTGTATCTTTTATATCTGTATCTGTGACTAGGTTGGGTTTTGTATATGTGGAGTGTAACAACCCGTTTTAGTTAAAATCGAAAAAGTGGTTTTAGAAGCACAAATCCAAGGTTAAAATTTTTTAATATTATTTTTGGTATTTATAGCATGTGAATATATATGTGTGAAAGTTTCGTAAAGAAATTTGACTATTTGGATACTTAATTTGGTAAAAATGACTAAATTACGTAAAGCATAAAAGTTGTGTTCTATAAGCTAAAGGTGTCTAATAGCTATAGAACATTATAGTAAAGTTCCTTAAGTGGTAAACAGGCCATTTATGAGTTAGTGGATGATAGTGGAGCGACATTTGGTGTAATTACTAATGTTGTTAATGGTGAAATAGTAAATAAGTAAATTAATGATAAAATAAATAAAACCAAAGCTAAAATTTTGTCCATCTTTTCCTCCTTGGGCGAATATTGAAGAAGAAAGACACCATTGATGAACACTTAGGGTTCGACACACACATAGCTTGATTAAGGTACGGTTTGAGCTCGATTTTTTTGATAATTTTTACGTTTTTGAAATCGTTGCTTCGTGTTCTAGCTAGCCCATGCCCAAATTTGTGAATTGGTCAATGAATTTGGGAGTTGCCATTGATGATAGCTTGATGTTTTTAAATGTTGATGATAGAAAATGATTAATTGTTGATAGATTAATATGTTTTGTAAAGTGATTTTTGACAAAAATGTCAAATAGGGATTAAATTGTCAAATATGCAAATTGAGGGGTTGAAATGTGAAATAAATGAAAGTTTTGGACTGCTAGGGGCACTATAGTAATTTAACTAAGCTTGGGTTATATTGAATTGTGTGAATTTTGTGTATTTTTGAAATAGGGACTAAATTGAACAAATGTGAAACTTTAGGGGCTAAAGTGCAAAAATGTCCAAATAGGTATTTTTGGATGAAATTGAATGAATAGGTGATTAAATGAGTTAAATTTAAATTCATATAGGTCAAGAAAGAAAGAAATTAGATTTAGATCAGGGGAAATCGAAAGTTGACGAGTAGTTGATCCGATCCGTTCGTTTCTGTACAAGTTAAGTGCATAAGTAAATAAATTTTTTTGAATTCAAATGTATATGTTTTATATATTGCCAAATTGGTTTGTATATGGATATATATTACCAAATTGATTTATATATAGATAAATATAGCGGAATTGATTTGTATATGGATATACATTGCCGAATTGATTTGTATATTGATATAAATTGCCGAATTGATTTGTATATAGATATATATTACCGAATTGATTTATATATAGATAAATATATTTGAATTGATTTGTATATGGATATACATTGCCGAATTATTTGTATATTGATATAAATTACCGAATTGATTTGTATATGTATATATATTACCAAATTGATTTGTAAATGTATACATATATATTACCGAATTGATTTGAGCATTGGATGACTGGTTTCGTGCATGAATTGATTTAATTATGAAGTCGAAAATGAACCTTAGGAAATGTATTGGATATTGATGTCATGATATTAGGACTTCCAAGGTGTGACTTCGTGTAAAACCATGTCTGGGACATTGGCATCGAAGTGAGAAAACGTGTAAGACCATGTTTGGGACATTGGCATCGTATATGATTCGTATAAGACCCTGTCTAGGATAGTGGCATCGATATGCGTTAACATGTAAGACCATATCTGGGATATGGCATTTGTACGAGCTTTATGTGATTTTTGTGCGTTCTTAACAATCTTGAATATGAATTTGAGCTAAATGGTTCAGGTATGTGTGAAGTTGTATGTTCATGAAATATTAAGGTAAGTTTAGTCCTTAATGTGATAATATGAATTTATACGAGTTAGTTAAATGTATATGTGTTTCAGATTTATTTGAATTTGACCTTGTTGAATTGAATTATAAATATCATTGAGATGATTTATTTTCTTATGGCTTACTAAGCTTCCAAAGCTTAATATGATTTATTTTCTTATGGCTTACTAAGCTTCCAAAGCTTACTTTGTGCATCCTTCCATTGTTTTATAGATATATATAGGTAGCTCGAGCTCAGGGATCGTTAAGGTTTATTGTCACACTATCAATCGCCATTTCGGTATTTTGAAAGCTTTATGACATATGGCATGTATAGACTATGGCTAATTTTGAATTGTATATAAGTTGCCATGCGAAATGGCTTGTTAGAGATACTAATTATTATGTATATTCAGTCATGTTATAAGATCCTTTGGAAAGTATGTTTCGAGGTATATATGTATGATAATGTTTGGTTATAAGATTCGGCTTGAGTAATGATTTAGTTAGTGGATGTGTTTGTTATAATGTAATATTATTCAATGTATGTTAGTTGGTTCGAAACTTGAATAGTAGAATGGTTATGACTTGGTTAAATTACAGAGTATGAATTGTATTGTGAAATTGGTTTGCATAGAAAAGAAGTACGGTTTGTATATGAGATATGATTAGTAGACAAGAGTTGTAATAAATGACTGTGTTAGACTTTGTTGTGTTAGGTAATGCCTCGTAATCCTAATTCAGTGACGGATTCGGGCTAGGGGTGTTACATGGAGGAAGTGTTCTATATGGCGACCATCACCTATATTCTAGCAGCTTGGCTGCACATTTTCTGATATGTGTCGTAATGACACGATATGGTGTGTAAGGATGGGTGGGTGTTTCTAACCCCACATGGTGTGATGGGATGGTCAGAGTTGGTGTGTAAAGGATGGGGGTAGGATTCTGTATATCTATTTTGCATATCTGGTTCTATTATCTGAATCTATAAAGGACTGAAGTCCGAAACTGAATCTGACTGTGTATGTGATATCTATATGAATAACATGTCTATTTATGTTGGGTTACACACTAAATTTACGAAAACTCACGTTTTTTTGTTTGTTCTGTTCAGGTAATCCACAGACTTAGGCGGACCGGTGTGACAGAGCCTTACGGTGACTTTAAGTTTATGGTTTTTATTTTAATTTAAGGATTATTTCTTGAGTTTTATAATAATTGGACTCTCTAGAGTATTTGGTTTAATTTTGGGATTTGGATTTTCATTTTAACATTTTATTTGCGACGGATATCTAAAACCATGGTTTTTACAAAAATAAAGGTTTTTCAAAATTACGAGTGGGATTTTCAAAAACAACGTTTTCTATAACTTTCGTTGTAAATCACGTTTTGGCAAATTCATTAATTAAATGATGTTTTTGACAATAGATATAAGCGAATATGAATTATAAAGCTGGAATAATTTATCGTATCGACTTTGTTTTCAAAACCCTTCTTTGTGACATCTCCAGATTTGGCCATAACGTCTAGGCTGGGTTTAGGGTGTTACATTTAGTGGTATTAGAGCCATGTTGCAAAACTCGAGATGTGAAATTTTGGGTTCGAAAATTGTGTTTCAAAAAGAACTGATTTTCAAATAATTTGGATAATTTTGAGAAAGCATGTGGTACACCCAGTCTCCGGCGCCGATCCTGTAAGTTTTTCTGAACTTATATAGAATAACCTGAAAACACTATAGTTAGTACTTTCTGAAACTGTACTGAAATAGTTAGAGACTGAAACCTCTGAAAACATATCTGTCTTCTGATAATTTACACATAAAATATCTGCTAATAAATATTGAAACTGATGCATAAAATTTTATAATGTAGATAAAATTTGAAATTTGTAATGAGCACTCATGGAACTTGCGATCGTGGTATTCGTAGGTATGGTAGAGGCCGTATGGGGCTCGAGCGGTGTCTTCCTCTCTAGGTAGTATGCCAAATTTAGACACAAGTGAGACATCGGTTTTGCCTGCTACTGAGACTGGGTCTTAAAGCCCTTCAGTTGGGGACGACGTATTATCCCAACCTATGTTGAGGGTATTAGAGAGGGTCGCTGAACCCCATTCTAGATCGGGCGGCCGTAGGTCGGTAACTGAATGACTCCGGTCCAATAGTGCTGAACTGTTTAGGGGTGTCACTGGAGTCACCCCTACTGTGGTCGAATATTGGTTGGAGGCCAGTTAGAGGATCATGAACGACATAGATTGTACTCCTGAGCAGAAACTTAAAGGTGCAGCCTCTTTGCTTCGCGACGAGGCATATCAGTGGTGGTTATTGATTGAGGAGGGTACTCAGTCGGATTGTCTGAATTGGGACTTCTTTAATACTGCTTTCCAGGGGAGGTATGTGAGGGCGAGCTATGTGGATGCTCGTAGGCGTGGGTTTATGAATCTCACGCAAGGTGATAGATCAGTGGTCGAGTATGAGGCCGAGTTTCTGAGATTAAACCGCTACGCTCGAGGCATGGTGACATCTGAGTGTGAGAAATGCATTTTTTTGAGGATGGCTTGAGGGATAATTTGAGGGTACTGATTACTCCACAGAGGGAGCGAGAGTTCACGGTTTTGGTAGATAAGGCGTAGATCGTCGAAGAGGTTAAGCACATGGAGCGCCAGAATAGAGACCGAGAGAGGCAAGAATAAGAAGTATTCAGAGCCCTTTAATTCTATTCAGAGGCCTAAGAAACGGGTCAGACCTGATGGGCTTGTTAGAGAAGGGGTTCTTGTTGTTTCTACTGGGATTCAGCCATGTAGTGATTATGGTAGACATCATTTGGGTGAGTGTTGGAGGAGGTTAGGGGCTTGTTTAAGGTGTGGATCCTTGGAGCATCGTATTAGAGAGTGCCCACAGCAGGCTAATTAGATGCAAGCTTCAGGATCGGGTTCTGTACAGCCCCAGAGGGAAGTTTAGTAGTCACCTAGGGCTCGTGGACCGACTAGGGTTGGTAATGGTATGGGCCGAAGACAGAGAGCACCAGGCAGATGTACTAATCAGACTGAGGTGAGGTAGCCTGCACTATTTATGCTATTTGACGCTGAGAGGATAGAGATGCTCCTGATGTTATCACCGGTACAATCTTTATTTTTGATGTACCTTATACTGCTCTGATAAACATAGGTTGTACACACTCCTATGTAGCTAGTACTGTTTCCAAAAACCTAGGGATTTCTGTTGAGAGCACTTCTAGTGAAATTATTGTACTGAGTCCGTTGGGGAAGTTTGTTCGAGTTCATAGACTTTATAGGAATGTTCTGTTAGTAGTGCAAGGGGTTGTATTTCTGGCAAATCTATTGGAGTTATTGTTTGGGGAGTTCGACTTAATTTTGGGTATGGATTGGTTGGTTGAGCACCGAGTTAGCTTAGATTGCGTGACTAAGAGGGTTGTTCTGAGGACTAAGGATGATAAGGAGGTGGTTGTGATCAGTGAGTGTCGAGATTATCTGTCTAACGTGATATTCGCTCTTGTGGTTGAGAAATTGGTTCGAAAATGGTGTGAGGCTTATATGGCTGTCGTCAGTGTTTTAGTTTCAGGGGACTTTTCTGTCGGAGATATTAGAACAGTGAGGGAGTTTTTGGATGTTTTTCCTGAGGAGTTACCAGGTTTACCTCTAAATCGGGAAGGTGAGTTTGCCATTGAGCTTCTACTGGGTACAGCTCCTGTGTGCATCGCTCCCTACTGAATGGCACCGAAGGAGCTTATAGAGCTTAAGGCTCAACTTCAAGAGCTTCTGGATCATGGTTTCATTTGCCCTAGTGTGTCTCCATGGGGGGCACCGATTCTAGTTGTAAAGAAAAAAGATGGCACCATGAGGATGTGCATCGATTATCAACAGTTGAATAAATTGACTGTGAAGAATAAGTATCCACTTCCGAGGATAGACGATTTTTCAGTGTTATCGAAAATAGATCTTTGATCTGGGTATCATCAACTTAAGGTTATGAAAGTTGATGTTCATAAGACCGTATTTAGGACTCGTTATGGACATTATGTGTTTCTAGTTATGCCTTTTGGTCTGATGAATGCTCCGGCTGCATTCATGGATCTGATCAATATAGCCTTTCAGCCATATCTGGATCAGTTTGTCGTGGTCTTCATCGACAATATTCTAGTTTACTTTAAGACCAAGGATGAGCATGATGAACATCTTAGAGTAGTGTTTCAGATACTCCGAGAGAAACAACTCTATGCTAAGTTGAACAAGTAAAAGTTCTGGTTGCGAGAGGTAACTTTTTTAGGGCACGTGGTTTTTGCTGAGGGGATCCGAGTTGATCCGAGAAAGATTGACGCTATGCTTGATTGGAAACAACCTAAGAATGTATCTAAAATTTGTGGTTTTTTGGGTCTTGCGGGTTATTATCGATGGTGTATCGAGGGATTTTCTCTAATTGCAGCTCTTTTGACTAAGCTTCTGCGTAAGGGAGTTCTTTTTTTCTAGGCTGATGCACAACAATAAAGTTTCGAGAAGCTCAAGGCTGTTCTAACTCAGGCCCCTATTCTGATACAGCCTGGATCTGGTAAAAAATTTGTGGTATACATTGATGCGTCACACATCGGTTTGGGATGCGTACTGATGCAAGATGGTAAGGTTGTGGCTTATACGTCCCGTAAGCTTAAGACACACGCGGGGAATTATCCGACGCATGGTCTCAAGCTAGCTGCTGTGGTTTTTGCGTTAAAGATCTGGAGGCACTATCTGTATGGTGAGAGATGTATCATCTACACCGATCACAAGAGCCTCAAGTACCTTCTTACTCAGAAGGGGTTGAATCTTATGCAGCGTCGCTGGATTGAGCTGCTCAAAGATTATGACGGCATGATAGAGTATCATCCTGGCAAGGCTAATGTGGTGGCCGATCCCTCAGTCGTAGAGTGATGACTGATTTGAGAGCGATGTTCATTCGTCTTAGTCTTTTTGATGATAAAGGTCTATTAGCCGAGTTGCAAGTTAAGCCGACTTGGATTGATCATGTTCGGTATAAGAAGTTAGGGGATGAGTCTCTAAGTTTGCAGTTTCATCAGATTGAAAGTGGTAGTACTTTTGATTTTTGACTGAATAAGGATGGAGTTTTGTATTTTTGAGGTCAAATAATTGTGCCAAATGATTCTGATCTGAGGTAGTCGATTTTGAGGGAGGCGCGTAGTAGCCCTTATGCTATATATCCCGGTGGTAATAAAATGTATCGTGATCTTCGTGAACTATACTGGTGGTCGGGTTTGAAACGTGAGGTTACAGATTTTGTTGCTCGTTGTCTGATGTGCCGGCAGGTTAAGGCTGAACACCAATTGCCTTTAGGTTTGCTGCAACCCGTTAAGATTCCTATATGGAAGTGGGAAAGGGTGACGATGGACTTTGTTAGTGGGTTGCCCTTGACACCCACTAAGAAAGATTCTGTTTGGGTCATCGTGGATAGATTGACAAAGTCCACTCATTTTATTCTGGTTCGGACGGACTACTCCCTGCAAAAGTTAGCGAAGCTTTACGTTTTTGAGATTGTAAGACTGCATTGGGTTTTCATTTCGATAATTTTTGACAGGGATCCTCGCTTCACTTCTCGGTTCTGGAAGAAATTGCATGAGGCTCTGGGTTTGAGATTGGACTTCAGTAGTGCGTTCTATCCTCAGACAGATGGTCAATCTAAGAGGGTGATTCAGATATTAAAGGATATGCTTCGGAGTTGTGTGATAGATTTCTGAGGTAGTTGAGAGGATTTTCTGTCGCTAGTTGAGTTCCTCTACAACAACAGTTTCCAGTCTAGCATCTAGATGGCACTTTACGAGGCTTTGTATGGTCGTAAGTGTCGTACTCCGCTATGTTGGACTAGTTGGGTGAGCGTTAGATTTTGGGTTATGAGTTGGTTTTTGATACTGAAGATAAAGTTAGACTGATTCGGGATCGTCTGAAGGCAGCTTCTGATAGACAAAAGTCTTATGCAAATTTGAAGAGGAGAGATGTCGAGTACTCTGTGGGTGACTTCGTGTTTCTTAGGGTTTCTCTGTGGAAGAAAGTTCTGAGATTCGGTCATAAGGGCAAGTTGAGCCCTAGGTTCATTGGGCCGTATCGAATTCTAAAGTGTGTGGGATCGGTCGCTTATCAGTTGGAGCTACCTCTAGAGTTAGACTGTATCCATGATGTGTTTCACATCTCTATGTTGAGGCGATATCGATCTGATCCATCTCATGTTGTCTCTATTGAGCAGATCGAGGTTAGACCAGATTTGACTTTTGTGGAAGAGCCAGTTCAGATTTTGGATCGAGATGTTAAGGTTCTGAGGAGGAAGTCCATCCTGTTTGTAAAAGGTACGGTGGCAGAGTCATGGTACGAAGGAAGCCACGTGGAAACCTGAGGACTCAATGTGTCAGCAATATCCTCATCTAATCGGATCAGGTAAATTTTGAGGTCAAAATTTCTTTTAGGTGGGTAGAGTTGTAACGCCCCACTTAATTTATTTCTATTTTTGTAAATTTTGACACAGAATGTGTATCTGGTTCAGTGATTAAGTGTTCTGGGTGTGTGTATGAGGTATTGAGTTCAAGTCTCACTCTTTGGAAAATTTTGTTATTTTAGAATCCAAACTTTACCTTTCTTAAGTCGCTTATATAAAATTGTCTGTTAATTTGTATCATAATGAGCTTGCTGGTTTGAGTGGTAAGAGAGTTAGTGTGTTAGAGGTCCAGTGTTTGAGTCCTTGCGTGAGCGTGAATGTTATTTTTTTTACTCGGTTGCATGGTAGAGTTTTTATGGTTTTGGGATTCTGAGGTAGTTGAGGTTGAGTGGTTAGTGGGGGAGTTAGGATTTGATAACATATTTTGTTTTATGTTCCTTTTTCAAAATTTTCTCTCTCTCCCAAAAATTCCCAAAAGAATCTGGCGTTAATTTTTTCTTTCTGTTCTCTACCACTTTCTCCTTCCTTTTCCTTTCCTGCAATTTTGCTTTTTATTTTTCTGTTTGCTGCCGTATTTTAGTATCACGATATTTCGAGTTCATTATGCGTTTCTGGTAAGTGCGGTAAGTGTGATTATTGTTTTGGTTAGTGAATCATTGGTTAATAGGGTTCGTTTGGTGCTTAGGAGAAGATCAAGAGGATGGGGGATTCCAATCGGCGCTTTAATTATGCGAAATCACCGTTACTTGTTCGAAGGTAAGGGTTTTGGTGGATTAAAGGGTTGTCTATTTCGATATACTTCGGTTTAATGTCGATTTAAGCGATAAATTCAGTGATTTATTGGTCAAAATTTTAGGTACTTTGTGTCTTGGAGGTGTTTTTGTATCAAAACCGAACCAGGTGTGTTCCCAAAACGTAGAGAATAGAGCTTGGCGAAAGCCAAAAAACCATACTATTGACGCCACACGGGAGTGTGCTTGACTGTGGGTTGGCCGTGTACGAGACACAGCCATGTGTTTGACGAGGGTATGGCCGTGCGCAAGACACGATCGTGTGGTGGTGTGGGTGTGGCTATGTGGGCCACACGGGCTAGGCCAAATTGGGCGTATGGGCCCACACGGGCATGCCACACAGGCCTGTGGGTTTTGGGTCAGGCTGTGTGGGCCACACGGGCATGTGGGCCAACACAGGCAAGCCATAAAGGCATGTGAGCCCATAATTCTAAAATTTTCCCTAGGGTCGTACAGTTCATTTCGATCGACTGTGGGCCTACCATAGGGTTGGTAAGGGCTAACCAAGTGTTCTGTCTGGCGACCATCACCTATATTCTGGCAGCTTGGCTGCACATTATCTGATATGTGTCATAATGACACGATATGGTGTGTAGGGATGGGTGGGTGTTTCTAACCCTACATGGTGTGATGGGATGGTCGGAGTTGGTGTGTAAAGGATGGGGGTAGGATTCTGTATATCTGTTCTGCATATCTAATTCTGTTATCTGAATCTGTAAAGGACTTAAATCTGAATCTGAATCTGTAAAGGACTTAAGACCGAATTTGAATCTGACTGTGTATGTGATATCTGTATGAATAACATGTCTATTTCTGTTGGGTTACACACTGAGTTTATGAAAACTCACATTTGTTTGTTTGTTCTGTTCAGGTAATCCACAGACTTAGGCGGAGTGGTGTGACAGGGCCTCACGGTGACCACGAGTTTGTAAATTATTTAAGTTTATGGTTTTTATTTTAATTTAAGGATTATTTATGGAGTTTTGTAATAATAGGACTCTCCGGACTATTTGGTTTAAGTTTGGGATTTGGATTTTCGTTTTAACATTTTATTTGCGATGGATATCTAAAACCATGGTTTTTACGAAAACAAAGGTTTTTGAAAATTATGAGTGGGATTTTCAAAACCAACGTTTTCTATAACTTCCTCTATAAATCACATTTTGACAAATTAATTAATTAAATGATACTTTTAACAATAGATGTAAGCGAATATGAGTTATAAAGCTGGAATGATTTATCGTATCGATTTTGTTTTCAAAATCTTTTTTTGTGACATCTTCAGATTCGGCCATAATGTCTAGGCCGAGTTTGGGGTGTCACATGTCAAATGCGTGTATTTATAAACGATTACATCCAAAATTAATTATTAACCTTATTTCATATAGCATGTAGATAAGTTAAAACGTAAGTAGAAAATCAAAGGAAACCTTATTTCAGTAGCATTTTTTTACATGAATGTTTTTTTTTTATCTACATGAAAGCAAAAAGTTTTAAAAGAAAAACCCCAAAGTTGGAGAGCCTGAAAACAAAATGAAAAAAGCTTTTAACGACTGGCTTCTTCGGTTCGTAAAATCTTGTTCGGCGAAACCAGTGAATGCCAAGAATGACCATAGTTGAAATCAAAATAGATGGAATATGGTTTTTTTTTAGTCTGAGTATGGGAGAAACTTAAAGGGAAACTTCGTTTTCTTTTCTTTAAATATAGTGGTGAGATTTTGAAATGAAAGATATGGAGAGAAAATTTGTGCTTGCATGTTTCGTGATTGGTATTCATGATGAGGATAGGAAATGATCAAGTGTTTGAGAGAAAATAGGAAAGGGTAGAAAGTTTAGCACTAGGAGCAGAGGTATTTGTGGGTTGAGTAGCTGGTCCAGCCTAATCGACTCAACTTGTTTTAGGTTGGGCTTAACCTAGATTGTTTAGCTCTATTAACTTGGTTCAACTTGTTTTATTGTTTCAAAATAGTAAATCATATAAAAAAATTTATTTCAATATTTATACATTTTGTAATTAAATTTAAATAAAACATGTAATTTGAATGAGTTGAACTTAGGTTGGAGCCTAAAGAATTTTTTGAAACCCAACATCTTTTGCTCTAAGGTTGCTTGAATCAAATTGGATACAATTGAGAATCAATTAAACTATCAGTTCAGAGAAGGGTATTAAATCGTTTGACCTAAGAACCAGTATAGAACAATTGAATTGGGCAAAAAACCAGTTGAACCGGTTAAATCGAATTTTTAATATTTCTTATTTTTTTATGAATTTTTTAATTAATTATTTAATCAAACAGAATGAACCCACCACTTTAATCAATAAATTGATAAACTAACTTATTTAACCATCGATTCAATTATGGAAACCTTACCAATAAATACGTCTTGTTGGGAAAAATGAATAAAGTTTTTAAACCATTTAAAAAATTAAGGGTTATAAAGAAGCCGCATAAAAAGCTTTAAAGGGCATTTGTGAACATAAATCCTTCCATCTTTGTCTCGTGTATAAATAGGTCCTTGATTCAGTTCTTAATTTAAGTAAATTACATCTCTTAATTTTAAATCTTAAGTTGTGGTTTATTGACCGGGTCTCCATCTATCTCAAAAATAGCCCGAGTTCGAAACATCGTTATATTAAAAAAAAGAGTCCCTTGATTTTATTTAGTTTGATCCTTCAAGAGTGCATAATATATGAAACTCGGTCTTTAATAATTCTGGGATTTTGTCCAGACTGAACCCCACGCAAAGCTTCGTGTTTGAGATTTAAATTTGGTATAATGAGGTCCCGATCCTTGCTCTATAGTCGGATGTTTTAGTTGAAATCTTCACATATGGATAAGTTGTAGTAAAAGTTTGCATGAAGTTATTGTTATTAATATTTGAATATCATAAAAGAATATGATAATTTGTTGTACTAATAGGTTCCTTTTAGAATGTATGATTAGTTATTTTCCAAAGGGTCATGAATGTTGGACTCTTTAGATCAATAACCTACACCAATGTATCGAGGAGATCTATTTTCAACGTTATGATTTATTTTCATAAAGGTTTGAGATTGTTGGATTCTAGATTGATAACCTATACGAACATACCAAAACAACTATTTTTCAATATTATGGTGAAATCATTTTCAAGAATGTTTGGCTCTAAGTTACTTACCTACGCCAACCTTTCTTTCTTTCTTTTTTCTATGTCTCAAAATAAAAACAAATTCATTGAAGACTCTAGTTTTAAAAAAAATGGAGTCAAATGATGTAGAAAATATAAGTTGGAGATAAAACCTTAAAATGTAACAGCCTTGTCATGATTCAACCATCCAACTTAGAATTAGATCGAGTGTGTTCTTTTTGTGATCTTGTTTAAATAATTATAATTTGAAGGTGAGTAATGACAGTTAGCCAATTATACTTAATAATGAATTTAAGGCTAACTTATCACCACATTATGACGGGGACCATCCATGTATTTGCAAGAGAGGCAACCATGAGGGAACTTTTGGAGTGAAGTTGTCAAAATTACAGATTTTGGTAACTATATTACTACAATTACAAGATTAAATTAATTTTCTAAAATTAAATTGCATGTTTCAGGGTTGACAAGTGCCCTGTAAGGGTATACTAAAATATTAAAAAAAATATATTTTAAATAACATGAAATACATGACAATTTTTTAAAGTTACGTGTGAAATAGAAAAAATACACTATCAATGTATCAGATACTAACCCTTTATATAACACTCAAAATAAATATAATTATTCTAAGGAAAATAAAATCTAAGAAATTACTTTAGATATGAGTAAACATTCAATAAATAATAAATAACTCAAAATTCTTACACGTTGAATCATTATCAGTATGTATATTAGAAGTATAATGGCAATATGCAATTTTTTACTTTCACATTGTTTTTAGTAAATAAGATAAAATGATGAGTAAACTAATTATTTTATTAATAATAGTAGTTGAAGTAACATATTAAAATTTACTTTAGATATAATTCTAGCGAAGTAAAAATTGTATTGAGCCACTTATAACAATAAAATAAATTAAAAAAAATTCTCCATCAAATATAAATTTTATCTTAAATAGACAACTCAATAAATTTTACACATTAAATATTTTTATGAACCATTATCAGTATTTTTATTATTATGGACTTATATAATCTAGCCATGCATGTAATATTTTACTATCATATTTTTCAATAAATATGATAAAATATTATTAATATAATGTTTAAACTAAAAACTAAAATAATTAAAATAATAATATTCAGAATTACTTTAGATATAACTACCAACAAAAATATTACTTAACACTTACAACATACAACATACAAATTATTATATTGAAGAGAAGAGCATATTGATACATGCTCCTTTTTTTAAATATTATACAAATATAATTTTTAGAATATTTGACTTATATTTTAATATCATTGCTTGCATTAATTATATAAAATTAGCATATTTTACTAAAAATAAATGCATTAATGCAGGTTAGGTTACGTAAAAAAGTTAAATTTATATATATATATTAAAATTGAAAATCCCAGAATAGACATTTTCACATTTGGGTAAGTGTCCTTTATGTTAATAAATTTTCATGTGATGTAGTTGTAAATTGAGCTGGAAAGTAGAAGACACATGAAGGTCCGACTGATGGATGAAATCACCTAGGCTTTTTTATATAAAATTAATCTGTCACATCTCATCTGAATGATTGACAGTAATTAATTTGTATCAATGACTTTGCTTCTAAGAGATTATCCCAGATCTGGTACCTGCTTCCCAATCAATCTCTATATTTATATTTGTCCAGGAGGTTGGTTCCTAATCAACTGAAGTCCAACCTGGAAAATCTTAAATTTACAAAATTTTGCATGCAAATAAATTAAGCAAGGTGGGCAGTAAAAATTAAAATAAATAAAGATTCAGGATCCTTTTAAGCTCTAGATCCAACTCTTTCTATCAATAATTGATGGCACGTGAGCCTATCGGATTAAGATTTTTTTTCTCTTTTAATTTTATTCAGAGCACATTAAAAAAACTCATTATATTTAATATTTGAATTTTTTTATCTCAATTTAATATATAATGAATTAAACTTAATAAATATTGATTTTTTTAAAAAGTTAATATAATAATCTAATATTGAACATTTTAAAGAAAGAAATCCTGCATAATATGTGGCATGATGAAATTTTATGTTGCCACTTATCAAAATATAGGTCTCTTTCCGGTTGTTTTTAGAGGTTTTGGGTTATAAATATAAAATATAAGATAGATTAAAGGTATTATAGGTTTTTAGAGGTTTTTAGAGGTATTATTCATTCGGATTGAAATGACTCAAATGCTAAAGTGCTAAAAAACCTTTTCCATCAATTAAATTAAATCATAATATCTAAGCTAATTAAATTTTTTTTATTTTCTAGGTTTATTTTATGGTGGTTGTTAAGGTTCTAACTTACATTCCTCTTTGAAAGTAAAACGTCTCTTATCATTACACACAACATTTGTTAATTAATTCTAAAAATTTTTAATTATGAAAAGTAAATCTTGTAAATATAAAAGCAAGGGGTAAAAAACCTAAAAAGAATTAAGTCATATGATAACAATGAGGGTATTAGCAGAATCATACACTTTTGGAGTAAAATGCAACAAAATTGATAGTTTAGGTGCAATTTTTAACCAAAAGTTAAGTACTAATGTGAGAAAATAGATATTTTAAGGGTCAATTTGCTTATTAAATATTTTTAATGATAATTTGGTTTGAACCTAGGATTAATTGGAGAGGTTTTATTTCTAAAAAGACCTCTTTGATCCTTATTAATTCAATATTGAGTAAATTGATCTCTCTAAAAATATAAAGTGAGTAACTAAAAACAATTAATCAAAGTGTTCACTTTCCATCAATTTATCTTAATTTTGATTGATAAAATAACAAATTTAGCTTTCAATATTTATGCATTCTGTTAATTTGGTCTTTATTCTAAAAAAATCAAAAAATTTAATTCTCAAAATTTACACATCAAATCAAGTTGATTTGATTCTAAAAAAATTATCTAAAAATTTTAATTTTTATAAAAATTCTTAAAATTTTAAAAATTTATATAAATAAATTTAAAATAAAAATTAAAAAATTCTCAAAATTTTTTAAAAAAGGTAAATGATTAATTACGTAATTTTCATGACTGTATAAGTTTTCTTTGAAATTTCAAAATACCAAAAATATAGACAAAACTTTAAAATCAATAATAATTTCATCAACATTATGAACCCCTAACAAACAAAACAAACAATTTAAACCAAAGCATCAACTATAATATTTTCATCTTGAAAAATGAACTAATGTAATTATTAAAGGGTTGGGTTATCTATTTAAATTTGAAGAATCCTAAAAAATTTGAGAGGGTTTGGACAAAAAATTTAGATCGAAAAAATGAGCTTAGATAAAAAAATTAGGCCTGTTTAAAATATGAGACAGACCCAGGCTTGAACATTCAAGGCTTGAGCCCCACCCGCTTTTAAGTTTGTGATATTTTAAAGTAGATCCCAATAAAATAAAAGCAATACTTGAATGGAATCTGTCCAAAAATATTAATGAAGTTCGCAACTTTTTGGGTCTAGCATGCTATTACCGAAGGTTTGTGAAAGGCTTTTCAATGTTGGCAATTCCTCTTACTTGACTATTGAAAAAGAAAGAAAGGTTTGTATGGACTGAAGCTCCAGTTTTAGCGAAGCCAGAGTTTGGTGTTGAATATATTGTTTGTGCTGATGCATCTCTAAATGGCTTGGGATGTGTTTTAATGTAGAAGGGTAAGTTTATAGTTTATACATCGCGCCAACTTAAGCCTCGCGAAAAGAACTATCCAACGCATTATTTGGAATTGACAACTTTAGTTTTGGAATTAAAACTTTGGAGACATTGTCTGTATGGACTAAAGTGCTATATGTTTTCTGATCACAAAAGTTTGATGTATTTGATGACTCAAAGAGACCTGAATTTGCGGTAAAGATAATGGTTCGAACTGCTGAAAGATTATGATCTAACTATTGAATACCATCCAGGAAAGGAAAATGTTGTGGCTGATGCTCTGAGTAGTAAGGCAGTGGCAGCATTAGCTTCTCTTCGAGCAAAAGTAAGTATGATTGATGATGGATCATTGTTGGTAGAGTTAATTTTTAAGCCAACTTTTCTTTATCAGATTCTAGAAAAGCAGATGAAGGATGCACAGTGTGATTTGTATAAGCAGCGGATGATGTCTGGTAAAACAACAAACTTCAATTTGGGTAAAGATGGTGAATTGCGATTCATAAGAAGAATGTATGTACTAGTTGGGAATGACTTAAGAAAAAATTGTTAAGAAAAGCTTATCAGGGACCTTTCTCACTCCATCCAAGAGGTATTAAGATGTATAGAGATTTGAAAAGTTCATACTGATGGCTTGGGATGGAAAGAGAAATTTCAGAATATGTTTTAACTTGTCTGACTTATTAAAGAGTTAAAAGAAAAACAACAAGTTCCTTTGGAGATACCAGAGGATAGAATTACCATGGATTTCGTGTCAAGGCTACCTCTTAGTCCTTTCGAAAAAGAATTCAGTTTGGGTAATAGTGGATCGACTTACTAAGTCTCCTAATTTTCTGCCAGTGCACACTATTTGTTCACTAGAAAAGTTAGTCGAGCTCTATATTTATGAGATATTGCACCTGCATGGAGTTCCATATACTATAATTTCAAACACAGATCTAAGGTTTAGTTCAAGTTTCTGGAAGCAACTTCAAGAATCATTGGGAACTAAGTTAAAATTCAGTACTTTGTTTCATCCCCAAATAGATGGTTAGTCTAAAAAAGTCATACAAGTTCTGAAAGATACGTTAAGAAGATCTGTAATTGATTTTGGGCTGAACTGGGAAAGGTAGCTTCTTCTAGTTCAATTTGCATATACCAACTATCATGCCAGTCTAAAAATGTCTCATTTGAAGCTTTATATGGTAGAAGATATAGAACACCCACATGTTGGATAGAGCTTAGTGAAAGAAAATTAGTAGGACCTAAGTTAGTGCGTGGAACAGAAGAAAAGGTCTCTATTATTCGTAATCATTTAAAGTTGCTCAAGATCTTCAGAAAGCCTATGATGATATGAAGAGGAAAGAAATTTCTTTTGAAGTGGGTGATAAAGTGTTTTTAAAAGTCTCTGATTAGAAGAAAATTATAAGATTTGGTCAAAAAGGAAAGTTAAGTTCACGATTTGTAAGGTCTTATGAAGTTTTAGAGTATGTTGGAGCAGTAGCTTATAGATTGGCTTTACCTCTAGAATTGTCAAAGATTCAAAATGTGTTTCATGTATTTATGTTGAGAAGATATAGATCAAATCTAGACTATGTTGTGTAGGTTGAAGAATTAGAGGTAGAATGTAACACCCCGCCTAACGAAACCTTAGTGTTTGGATATTGTTTAGGTGAAGAAAGGCAGATGAGATAAGTTTCAAATAGGTATAGTGTTAGAACAAAACTAAGTATAAGAACCCTTTGAGTACACATTTGGGCGATGTCCTGAAAGTTTGATATATAGTCTATAGGAATAAGGCTTAAGAGGATAGTTTTAAGTGTCCAACATTAGGATTGAATTAAGTAATAAGATACTTTTTGAGTACGACAATGACGCTCTGGTCTGACGAATTCTTAAGGAATGAAGCCTATGGTTAACCTTTGGGAAAACTAAGTATGATGAATCAAGAATAGTGTTAAGGGTATATGAATATGAATAAGGTGCCTAGTTATAAAATCATACGATAAGCTAAGTAGTGTTTGTCCAAAAAGAGCCATTCTGGCATAGATAGTAGGCGAACTGAGAGTGTTTTGTTTATACAACCCTCTGTAATAAGAACAGTTAAGGAACTATAGAGAGGAATATTTGATTAAGTGGTAGTAGTCTCCCAAATACATTTTTGACATTTAGAATGGGCAAGCTTTGATATGGAAATAAGTAGACAAGGATTCCTAGTTAGGTTAGGATGATAAGTGAAAGGAAAAGGATGATTGTAAGGTATGAGGTCACGCTATAAGGCATAATACCTCCAGTGAACAAAGTGGTCTTGTACCCGTCTATTTGTAAGGAAATCTGGTTAGGAACTAACCATATGTGAATCAAAAGATTCAAAAGCTGAAAGGAGTCAGGTAAGCCTATTAGATGTGGCAGATTTTGATAAGCTACTCAGTTTGGACGTGACCTTTACCATGTCCCCATAAAAATTTAAGTTAAGTTAAAAGGAAATTCATGTTAAGTTAAGGGGGTTGTCTCCCATATTAAGGATGAGAGCCTTGAACAGATGAAGGTTTCCTCCCAACAAATAAGTTTGAAACCCTAATTTTTACTAGTGATTTCCCTTTCAACAAGGTACGTTTCATGACTGTGTCTGCTAAAGAAGTGTAGATCTGTAAGTATACTTGAGCAAGTAAGGCTTAGTGATGTGTTTGAGTTAAAGTAGAGGTGAAAGGTTACTCAAATAAACTCTAAGAAAGTATCCCTATGCGAGTAAGCTATAGCATCAGGTTGAATGAAGGGTCCGAGGCTCAAGCAGTTGGTTTCAAGAAAGGGCTAGATATGAAGTTTAAGCTATCTTTAAGGTTATAAAGTGAGTCTCCAAGATAACTCATGCAAATGTATTATGCATGTTAGAAATTTTGTGAAATTAAGCTATAATGTATGGTGTGATGGTTCTATGTGAAATGTGTGTCTGAGGAACTTGCATGAATGATTCATATGGAAAATGGTTAATGTGTCTGAATGAGTAAATTGTGTATATGTGTGTCTTGATGACATGAACAAGTCTATTGTGAAAGAGTCTGTTATGAGTTTAAGGGAATGTGTAACATGTCTATAAGCATGAATGCTATGTTATGAAAAAGTCTAAAAGGAATAAGTCTTTCAAGCATGGGACTGCATGAAGTGTATGAGTCTGTCTCCAGAGTCATCTAAAAGGGTCCGTCGGGACTAAAAATAAGAATCTCTGAAAGGAAAAATCCATGACACTCTGAAGACCATGTAGTGTAAGATATTGGTTGGGCTACAACATCATATGGAATATGTGAAGGACGGTTAGGTGAGTGCCAATGATGAGGGGAAAACCTCAAAAAGGTGAGTATAGGCCAATCTCTATTGTTAAAAACACCAATTACAGTATAAGTGAGCCTTTGTGGCTATCTCATTTAAAAGTGAACCTTTGTGGCTATCTTTGAAAGGATGCCTTAGCGGCTATCTCTGTTAAAGGAATGTTTGGTGGCAAACTCTACTAAAAAATAATGCCTTTGTAACGAAATCTAAAGAATGGTATTCATGATGACCATATGAAGATAATGCGTTTTTATGGGCACTAAATGAATGATAAACTCCGTATGGTTACAAGGATGGATAGAAAGATTAGTGTGCACCAAAGTACGTGGTAAAGTAACTATACGGGTTAAGAATAAGAATAAAAAGTGTACTAAAATAAGGAATATATAGTAAATTCTAATATAAGTATTGGGCGAAGTCTATCCTACCCGAAGATATTAATAAGACTAGTGAGTATGGAATAAGTTATTAAGCCTAATAATAAGGTAAATGAAGAGGTTAAGAATTATGTAAAGATAAAAATTAAGAAATGATACAGAAGGTAAAAAGATGTTAAGTATAGTACGCCCAAAAGAAGGAAATATGGTTTTGAAAAAAGAAAGAAAGATGGTAGTCTCAGTATTGTATGGCCAAAGAAGGAAAAAAGGCCAAGAAATACCCAAGGATGTACAATATGCCATGTGCAACGTAGAATGATTGAAAAAGATATTCTAAGGTTTATCTCACTAAGTTCTTACGAACTTACAGAAGTTATTTCTGTTTTAAGGTATATAAAGGAATAAGCACCGAGAGACGATGCCAAGGCTACACCAATAAAGCGACGCGCTGGGCTGTAATGCATACAGAGGAAGTCAAATGGCTTGCTCGAGTCTACGTGGGAAAGAAAAAGTTTAATAAAAGAGAAGTATCCTTAGCTTTTCACATGTATGAATTTCGAGAATGAAATTTCCTAACTTGGGGAGAATTGTAATAGCTCGCTCAACGAAGTCTTTGTATCTGATTACTATTTGGCGTAGAGTTGGTAAAATAAGGCTAGATAAGATTAAGTAAAGTATTTGTCTTGGCTAGGTATAGAAATTCTGTGTGTTCCCCACTTGTCGAACTCTTAGCCTTGGTGAGAGTTGTGGTTTGGCAGACTCTTCTGTTAATTACCCGCCACGCTAGATGCTTTGGGAGAACTCATTAAGTTCGTATATTTTTAGATTTGTTTATTATTTGGTTAGTTAAGTTGCCTATAGTCAAAACACATCCTCATCGTACCATCATTCTTCTTCACAAACAAAATCAGTGCACCCTAAGGCGATACACTTGGTCGAATAAACCCTCTATCAAGCAACTCTTGTAACTGAATCTTCAACTCCTTGAGTTCTTTTGGTGCCATGCGATAGGGCACAATGAACATCGGTACAATACTAGGATAGAGCTCAATACCAAATTCCACTTCACATTCCTGTGGCAAACCCGACAACTCTTAAGGAAATACGTCAGGAAAATCTTTAACAGTGCGAATATCCTGAACTCTCAACTTTTTTACTAACTAAATTCATCACATAAGCTAAATAAGCCTTACAACATTTTCCCAACATCTTTTTAGCCTTCATAGCCGAAACCACATTAGACTTAATCTCGATCTTTCACCAACAAAAACAATTTCCATCCCCCACTATTCCTCAAAATAATCTGCTTTGTTTCAAAATCTACCTTAGCCTTATGTTCAGTCAACTAGTCCATATGAAGAATAACATCAAAATTGTAAAAAGTCAATTCGATAAGGTCAACAGAGAAAACATGCCCTTGAATCATAAGGGAGAATCTACGATAAAATTTGTTCACTACTACACTATCACCCAAAGAACTAATAACAGTCATACCCAAATCAATAGTCTTAACAAGAATCCCTAACTTGCAAGCCAATTCACACAAGATATACGAATGCGTAAAATCAGAACTAACCAAAGAAAACAAGGGAGTAGACTGCAAAGGAAAAGTACCTACGATAAAATCAGTCGAATCTTGACTCTCCGGTTCCCTAACAGCATAAACCTGAGCTAGACCTCCAGACTCAACCAGTGAAGCAATAGTATAAGAAACAATCTGTTTCCTAAATGATCTCCCATTACCTATACCACAACCACAGCCTTTAGCAAGCACAGAAGCAGGTGTTTAACTCTGAGTCTACGACACCTCAACTCTATTTGGGCAATCCCTCAGAAAATGTTCTTTCAAAACACATTTAAAACATCCACCTGTCATTTTATGGCACTCACCAAAATGCCTACGCTCATAATGTGCACAAAGCGACCATCCAGAACCACTTGTCGAACCACTAGTATCAACTACAACACTACTCTATTGTCTAGATTGACTCGGTCGAGACCTACGTCTCCTACCCCTACCAAAATTATGAATATCATGCCCTCTCTTAAACAGTCAACCAGAAGAAACATCAGAAGTCCTCTTGCAAAACTCAAAAACCATAGAACAAGGCGGCTTAGCTAAAGTCTCCTCAACTGCTTTAGCTCTCTCAACTAACTCATCAAACATGTCCATGTTCTAAGCTACCAAATAAAATCGAATCTCACGATTAAGGCCAAATCGGAGCCTCTTACAATGGTCTCTCACAGAAAGAATCATCTCAAGAGTAGACTGACTAAATCGCACAAACTCTACCTCATAGTCAGCCACTGACAAATCTCCTTAAATCAAATCCAAAAACTAACACTTACGAGCCTCCATATGTTATTCACCCATAAACTTACTCTTAGAGACCTCAAGAAAATATCCCCAATTCATATGATCAGTAGTAGTCATCACCTAATAGTATTCCACCAATGATGAGCCTCACCATCGAGTAAGGACATAGCACAACCAACTTCACATCGTCAGAACAATATATCTGCTCGAGGATCCTTTCAACCCCTCCAACCAGTACTCAACTGCCATTGGATCAATACCTTTTACCCCAGAAAACTCTTTACCACCTAACGCTTGCAAATGTTCAAGTGGCAAACCTCGACTAACAGATGCAGGATTGGCAGGTGCAGAGCAGGTGTCGCATTTGTAATTCGCTAAAACGCTCCAATGATTGCTTCCATCAAAGAGCCTACACCCTCATCAGGTATGTTCACTCTATGTAGCAGCACAGGAGGTGCAGAGGATATACGATCCTCTTAAGAATTATCTCTCACATTAACACGTCTACGAGGCGTATCTAATAATCTAACACAAAAACAAAAAATAGACAAAGGTATGAGTGGCGAGGAGATGATCCAAGCTACATTCTTACAACAAACTTTAGGATTAAAGGCAATGTGTTCCTGTTCCTACCTCACATGTAATTCAATCCGAACATTTCAAAAATTTTCACGCAATTCAAATAGAAATACTTCAAACAATTCAAGCAATCAGCATAACTTGGGTTCCTAAATCCATTAGTTATGAAACCCCAATTCATACAACAATCACCTAACTCTAAGTAATAATAAACCTAGGCTCTGATACCACCAAATGTAACACCCTATACCTGGTCCGATCGCTAGGCCTGAGTAACAAGACGATACACCACTATCTCACATCATACACATCATGAGTCGATACATTGGTAAGCAACCCTCTTATATTTAGTATTTATTCGAATTCCAAGTCATCCATATGTTAGTCATCATTTAAAACATGCTAAACATACTTCAAATGTATCTTAAGAAACAACTAAACATACATTGGGACCATTTAGAAAAAAATTCCAAAATTGTTATCTAGGTATCAATACTGAACATAAGGTATTGACAATTCTCTCAAGTGGTATCAATACCACTTGGAAAATTAATACCAAAATTGTCTATTATTTCTCGTATAAAAACCAAAATCTCGATACTCATGACAATGTATTGATGCCAATTTACATTACTGACTTCTTGCACATTAAAAAATCATGGAGGTATCGATATTAAAACTTGAATATCGGTATCCCTGCTATAGACATAAAAAATCCAACAATTTGAAGTATATAGTCCAAGCTAACTTAAGTCTAATCAACGTGCATCATTCTCATCATCAAATGTGCATCAAAATGTCAAAAATGGCCGTCCAAAACATCATAACCATGATTGAGCAAGAAACCAATAAATCATGCTTAAAGTCCATAAATTCTAAAACATAATAATCAAGTAAACAACTTAAAGGTCACAACAAAAACTAGTATATAGTCTAGCACATTGCCTTATTCCCAAAACATAATCGGATAAATAATAGACACCTATGAATAATTAAAAATAGACTTGTTTGAATTACCCCTCGAAACCACACCGCTCACATAGGAAACACAACTAATCTGCATTGGTTCAAATAAGAGTGGGTGAGCTTAACAAGCTCAGTGAATACTCAGAACAACCACAACGCAAACAAGTGATTATGCATTAACATAATAACCATATGTCACATTTACAATATTTCCAACTTTAATGTCATATTACATTCATTCAAACAACTTTCATGGGTTCATTTACATAATAGCCGCATAACATTTAAACATATATCACATTACACATTAGTCATAATTTATGATAATTTGGCACTTGAGCTATGAAACGTAAAAGTGGGTTCTATCACCACACATCAGACACACAGATCTCCAACACACCAAATGACTCACAGAGTCGAATATATCTCAAAAAGTGAAGCATAAAGCTAACACTCTCCAACACACCAAACTTGTCCAATTGAATAGAGCTTAGCTCACATTCCCTTATCCCTCTAACCTGTCCTAGGGCCTCAATGCCCAAAACACAACACAAAAGTGAGCACTCACAATCCTATGACATGTCAACTATATCCAACGGTCTCATAGGTCAAAAGGCTAAAATATCCACAATATTATCACATGTTTACTTACCGATTTTTAGCACATATTCACTACATATTCACAATCTCCACAATGTACAACTCTGCCAACTTTTGCAAAAATAACTGGTACCACTACCAAGAAATGTGCACTCTTCGAAAATTGATCAACTATAACCCAAACTGAATCATTCTTTGATGGCGTCAAATGCAAAACTGAAACAAAATCTATAGTGATCCTTTCCCACTTCTATTCAGGAATCGCAATCGATTGCAAAAAAACCTGAAGGAAATTTATGTTCAGCTTTCACCTTTTGACACACCAAACATCGAGCCATAAAATTCGTAACATCATGCTTCAACCCAGGCTATCAATAAACCTCACGGAGATCATGAAACATTTTACCACTACCAGGATGCATAGCGTAAGGGATACTATGTGCCTCGGTAAGGATCGCTTGTTTTAAATCCACATCTTACGGCACAAACAATCTACCTCAGAAATTTAAAATACCTTCATCATCAACATCAAAGTCTATCTTAACACCTTTCTCAACTTGACGAATCCTCCTCAAAAAATCTCCATCTAATGGTTGTTTCTCTTTAATTTGTTGAGCCAAAGTTGGACTAACTTGAAGTTCAGTTAACAAACCACCATCACTAGCCAAACTCAAACCCGAAAACATATTCTCTCAGCTCTAACATCAATTTCCTACTTAAAGCGTCAACAAAAAAAGTTGCCTTGGCATGGTGATACTCAATCACACAATTATAATCCTTCAAAAACTCAATCCAACACCTTTGCCTTAAATTCAACTCTTTTTGGGTAAGGAGGTACTTAAGGCTCTTATGATTCATGTAAATAACATACTTTTCCCCATACAAATAATTGCGTCAAATCTTAAGCACAAATACCACAACAACTAATTCCAAATCATGGGTGGGATATTTGCACTCATGCGTCTTCAAATATCTTGAAGCATATGTGATACGAGCTCGGTTGTAGATGTCTCGAGTCGTATTTGTTGCCGAATTGAGAATTTGAGTAAGAGTTTGCGTGTTCTGAGTTTGGTTTAGAATTGTAGTAAAATATGTTACTGTAACAAATAATATAGGCTTCAAATGAAGGGTGAGAAATAGGTGAGGAAATGGATAGCTAAATTCGACTGAGGCCAAAGAAAGAACCAACAATAAAGGAAATTGTTGACCCGAATCTTAACAAGGCACTTAGATGATTTTGGTTTGGAAGTTGATAGTTAAACCTTGACCTGCTATCAAAGATGATAGGAACCAGAGGTATATGAATGCTACACTAGCAAGGTGATAAGTTCGGTTAACAGGAAAGAATTGACGCCACAAGATAGCTTGATAAGTCGATTTAGTCCCAAGAGAGAACAAGGAGAATTGGATAATCTCACAAGTTTAAGTCTTAACATAAAATTGACAAAAAAGTCCCTCCAACATGCTGATTACAACATATTTATAGTAAAAGAGAAGCCTAGCTGAATGGTCACTAATAACCAACTTAAATGAGCTAATTAATAAGCTGAAATATCTTAATAACTAAGCTCAATCCTTTTGAAATGTTCTAGGCCTTGGAAACGATAATGGGCAGCAGCTTAAAGTTCCAATTCAGCTGAATAAATGAGCTAATTTCTTAGGCTGGAAGAGTTCAACGTTTTGAACAGCCAATGACTTCAATTCTCTTCATTAAATCAACCTTGAGAAGCTTAATGAACACCAGCAGCATTTAGTGGCATGTTGGGCACACAAACAGCTCCTAAGTGTGAACTTGTGGAGACAATCGGTCACAAGGTGTGAAAAGTCAGTTTTGAACAGCCATCAAATGTGAAAATAATATGTAAGCTAAATAGCCATGTGTGAACACTCCCTTGTCCATTGCAATGCACGAACAGACCCTTAGGGAAGAGGAATGAGCTGCCAAATTAATTGGTGTATTATGCTCCCTTTAATGCCGTCCATGCACCAAGCTGATTCCAGCTGAATTGACACTTACGAACAGGAATTAAAATTCGGTCAAGACACCTTTAATGAGCGTAATTAAGTTGCCTTAGCTTAGGACACTTTAAATAGCTGTTAAGACTAAAACAAATTAAATGAGCTAAATACAACTTAAATTGCTGTAGTAATTTAGACAAATTAAATGACTTAGACCTATTAATGCCGAAAGTACTTAGACAAATTAAATGGATTAAAAACACATTTAACACTTAACTAAATTAATTAAATACTTAAACTAAATTAACTAAAATTTATTTAAGCAGCTAAGTTCTATTCCAGCAACTAAAATGCATAAAATTAAAATAAACTCAAAACGAGGAAATAGGCTCATTAAGCTGGAAACAAGCTGAATTGAGCTTAACGAGCTGGAATCGAACTAATTCAACGTTCAAAGGATTGCAAACAACGCTTAGGGAGCTGGACCAAGGGCGTTTCTGGGGTGTGATCGTACCAATATGTCACAACCTTACCCTATTGCATCAATACACAATCAAGACCCAAATACGAAGCATCATTATAAACTACAAAATATTTTCCAAGTTTTGGTTGAATCAATATTGGTGCCTTAGTCAAAACTACCTTAAGCTGTTAAAAACTCTTTGCCCTTCATCAGTCCATTCAAACACCACATCTTTCTAAAGTAGTTTCGTTAAGGGTGTAGCAATAAGGGAAAATCTTTCAACAGATCTATGATAATAACCAACCAAACCCAATAAACTCCACACTTTGGTAACACTCCTAGGCGACTTCCATTCTAAGATTGTCTCAATCTTATTAGGATCCACTCGAATCCCTGCTGTCGATACCATATGTCCTAAAAATGCAACTTCCTTAAGCCAAAATTCACACTTACTTAACTTAGCAAACAACTGTTTATCCTTCAAAATCTACAAAACAACCTTAATGTGCTCATCATGATCCTCCTCAAAATGAAAATACACCAAAATGTCGTCTATAAAGACAACCACAAATTGATCCAAGTATGAATGGAATATTCAGTTCATCAAATCCATGAACGTGGTAGGAACATTTTTTAAAACCAAACGGCATTACCAAGAACTCATAATACCCATACCGAGTCCTAAAAGTAGTTTTTAACACATCAGACTCAATCACCTTCAACTAATAATACCCAAATCTTAAATCAATCTTTAAAAACACTATTGCGCCTCGGAACTAATCAAACAAATTGTTTATTTAAGGAAAGGGATACTTATTCTTGATGGTCAACTTATTCAATTGTCTATAGTCAATACACATCCTCATCGTAACATCCTTCTTCTTCATAAATAAAATTAGAGTACCCCATGGAGATACACTCAGTGGAATGACCCCTCTATCAAAAAAAAATTGGAACTGAACCTTTAACTCTTTGAGCTCTGTTGGTGCCATACAATAGGGTGCAATGGATACCAGTGCAATACCAGGTTAAAGCTCAATTCCAAACTCTAGTTCTCATTCTGGCAGTAAGCTAGGCAACTCTTTAGGAAACATGTTAGGAAAATCCCTATCGGTTCAGATATCCAGACCTCTAAACTCCTTACTAACCGAATTCATCACATAATCTAAGTAAGCTTTACAACATTTCCCTATTATCTTTTCAACCTTCATAGCTGAAACCACATTAGAAAGAAATCCCGGTCTTTAACCAACAACAATAATTTTCAACCCATCAATATTCCTCAAAGTAATTCGCTTCGTTTTAAACTCTTCCTTAGCCATATGCTTAGTCAACGAGTTCATACCTAGAATAACATCAAAATCAGAAAATGGTAATTCTATGAGATCTATAGAGAAAACATGCCAAAGACAAACCAAAATCTCTTACAATGATTCTTCTTAATCAAAACCATTTCAGGAGCATATTAACTAAGGAGCACAAACTCTGCCTCATAGTCAGCCACAGACAAACCACCTTACACAAGGTCCAAAAATTCCCACTTACGAGCTTCTATATACTGCTTGTCCATGAACTTTCTCCTAACTCAAGGCAGTAATCCAAAGTTAGACGATCAACAGTTGAACCTTTCTTGACAGTATTCCACCAATGATGAGCTTCACCATCGAGTAAGAACATTGTGCAACCCAATTTCTCCTTGTTAGAACAGGACATCTACTCGAGGATCCTTTCAACTCCCTTTAACCAGTACTCAGCTATGGTCGAATCGGTCCTTTTAAACCTAGAAAACTCTTTACCACTCAACGCTCAAAGACATTCAAGCAACAACCTACGATTCATAGGTGCACGATTTGCAAGTGCAAGAGTAGGGTTAGCACCAGTAATCTGCTGAAATGCTCCAATTATCACTTCCATCAGAGGGCCTACACCATCATCAGGTATGTTAACTCTACGTGGCGACACATGAGGTGCAAAGGATGTACCATCCTCTTAAGCATTAGCTCTCACATTCACACATCTAGGAGGCATATCAAACTAGAGGTGTGAGTTGTGGAGGAAATGATCCAAGTCTTGTTCTTGCAAAACTTTAGGATTAAAAGGCAATGTGCTCTCATTCCTACCCCACATGCATTACGAACAAGAGATATCTCATGCAACTCAAGAAATCAAAATAATTTAATCACTTGGATTTCTAAATACATAGGTTACAAAACCCTAATTAGCATATCAACAACAACCGTCTAGATCCAAGTGTTAATGAATCTAGGCTCTGATTCCGCCAAATGTAACACCCTATACCTAGCCCAATCGTCGAGCTTGAATACTAGGATGCTACACCACTATTTTACTTCATATTCATCATAAATCGTCACAATATTACACGTGCATCCTTTTTTTTCTTTTATTATTATAACATTCACATGAAACGTAAGTCATACAAACTTTAAGGAGGTTGAATCATGCTAAACATTCATAGAATATTCATAAAGTAAGTACTAAACATGTATTAGAACCATTTAGCAAAAATTCCCAAAACTGTTACGTAGGTATCGATACTAGTAGTGTAGTATCAATAATTTTCTAAAGTGGTATCGATACCGCTTGGAAAATCAATACCAAATTAGCTTATTGTTTCTTGTTTTACAAACCCAACTTTCGAAAAATATTAGCACCACTGACAAAGTATCGATAATTTCACCCTGAGTATCGATACTCAAGATAAAATATCGATATCGACTAGCAAAATTAACTTCCTGCACTTCAAAATTTTCAAAGGTATCATTTTTAAAGCACGAATATCGATACATCTGTTCCAAACCTTAAAAACTCAACATACATCATCACATAAATTATTCCAAATAGGTTCTAAACATCATGCATCAATTGACATAAAATAAACACTGAAATTTCTGAAATAACAGTCTCAAACATCATATTTAAAGTCCACAAATTTCCTAAGCATAATAGGCATGCAAACAACTAAAAATCATAACAAAAACCAACATAACATCTACCACATTGCCTTTTATTCCCAAAACATAAATAAACAAATGACACCTACTTTTAGCAACTTAAATATTTGGCATGGATTACCCCTCGAGTCCACACCGCTCACACCGGCACTACTTATCTGCAATGGTTAAAAAGGAGTGAGTGAGCTTAACAAGTCATTATGAAAAAATGAAACATACATATAATATATTCATAACACCTTCAACTCTTATGTCACATTTACACGTTTAATCATCTTTCATGAATTCTTTTACACATTAATCATATGAATATTTAAGCACATGTTACAACACATATAAATCACATTTAATCACATTTTATGATACTTCGGCTCTTGAGGTTATGCAACATACAGTGGACTCTATCACCACTCATCGGATACACAGATCTCCAAAACACCAAAATAACTTGTACAATCGAACATGTCCTATAAATGAAGCATATAGCTAACACTCTCCAACACACCAAACACACATATCCTGGTGAATGGAGCTTAGCTCACATTCCCTTATCTCTTCGAAAACTGTCCTTAGGCTTCAATGCCCAAAAAATCACATCACAGAAGTGAGTACTCACAATCCTATGGCATGCCAACTATATCCAACTGTCTCATAAAATCACAAGGCCAAAATAGCCACATTATTATCACATTTTTACTTACCGATTTTCGCACATATTCACTACATATTCACATCGTTAGCAAATTATAATCACTGTCACATGGTATGAAAACATACCCACATTTTTACTATCACATGGCATGAATAACAAATCCACATATTTTCTTTCACAACAGTCATCACAAGCTTATAGCACATGTTTTAGCATATCATATATGTTCATATTTTTACAATTGTACAAGCACACATAATCACATTTAATCGTAGGCGTGAGAACACTTACTCTCAGAATTTAGAGTAAGGGTTTAGGCTACCTCTAAATTCCCAATTACACAATGAATCATCTACGAGCAGCGATTCCAAAACACTCACCAAAAATACGGTTTTTTCGGAAAATCAAAAGCTGAGACAAGTTTTTCTTTCCCTTTGTCTCTAATTGTTGAAGGTCCTATTGACTTCAAAAATTCAACAAGACAAACCACACAAATACATAATTAACAATCAATCATTAACTCACCTTAAACAGTAAAAAACAATAGCCTAAACTACGTTCTCTTTTAACCGAAACCTTCAACATAGAAAATTTTAAATTCAAATATCTTGGCCTACGCTTAATATTTTTGCACGAAACGAATTCCATTCATCTACATATTCATCTACGACTAATTCCTAACCTTTCAACTACACAAAACTACATGTTTCAAGGTATCGACATTTTTTACATGTTTTGGCCATTATGATGAAAAATCATTAAAACCGAAAAATTCTTAATGAAAAATTCAAAGTAACGTTAGAAACCTTCTAATCATGTTAAAACAAGTTGAAACTCAAAAAATTCTTAACGAAAAATTCAATGTAACATTAGAAACCTTCTAATATCTTAAAACAAGTTGAAAAACACTTTGAAACCATGTTTTAATTCACAATCTTGAAATTCACCATTAACGACTTGATTTTTAGCTTTAATTTAAAACATGTGTTTTAATGGCTATAAATTCGATTTAAAAGTCTAGATATAATTTAAAACTAATGGAATGACAAATGGATACCTTCGATGGAAGAAAAATGGACTTTGACACAAATTCAAGAAAACCCACTCTTAAGGAAGATGTGAATTAATGAGCTTTTACAATATTTTCTTGAAGATTTATGAAGATTGATGCTATGAGAATGAAGGGAAATAATGGAATTGGAGTTTGAAGAACAAAAAATGAAAGAGAGGAGCTTGGGGAGCAAGGGACGACACAACAATGAAATAGGGAGAAACTATTGTGAAAGAAAAGTATAGGTGATGGTTCTTTTGGTTGAATTTTAAAAATTGGCTAAACTAAAACATAAATGCTCACAGTTTTGACCCTGTTACAGATCAATCCTCTTACTAAAATTAAAGGTATTTAAAATTCATTCTCAAAAATTGGTTTAATTTCCCAATAGTCATTGTCGAAAACATTATCGTTTACCAACCTTACAAAATTTTGAGCACATATAAGCTAAAATTCCTAAAATACCCTCGAAACTTCTAAGCCCTATTTTAGGGTGTGACATTTAGGCTACCTCTAAACTCCCGATTAACATAATGAATCATCTACGAGTAGTGATTCCAAAACACTCAGCAAAAATACTTTTGACTAGAAGTCGAAAGCTCAAATAAGCTTTTCCTTACCTTTGTCTCTACTCGTTGAAGGTCCTATCGACTTTGACACTTCAACAAGAAAACCCACACAAACACAACACCAACAATCAGCCAATAACTTACTTCAAACAGTAAAAAACATAAGCCTAAGCTAACTTCTCTTGTAATCGAAACCTTTTACTTAGAAATCTTAAAACTCGAATATCTCGATCTACAATTAATATTTTTGCATGAACCGAATTCCATTCATCTACATATTCATCTACGACTAATTCCCAACTTTAAACTATACAAAATCCCTTAATTTATGGTATCGAAATTTTTTGACAAGTTATAACTATTTTAATGAAAATTTATTAAAACTCAAGAATTCTTTAACGAAACTTCAAAGTAAGTTTAGAAACTTTCTAACTACATCAAAACTAATTGAAAAGCACTTCAAAATCATATTTTTACACAAAAACCCGAAATTCACCAATAATAACCCAAATTTTTACTTTTATTCAAAATTCATGATTTAATGCTTAAAAATTAGTTTTAAGGATCTAATAACACTAAAAATTAATAGGGAAATGAATTGTTATCTTCGGTGGAAGAAAAATGGAGGTTTTGTCGAAAACCCGAAAACCCACAATTTGATAATGAAGAAAACTATGGTGATTTTTAGTGTCTTTCTTGAAATCTATGGAGGTTTAAGGTTTGGGTGTTGATAGAAATAAAAGTAATATAGTTTGGAAATAAAAAATCGAATGGAATGTGTTTGGAGAAACAAGAGACACCACAAACCAAGTAAAGGAGGAAAACTAACGTGAAAATTGTTGATCGGGGGTGATATTAGGTTCAATTTTAAAATTTTTTCTAACTACAACATAAACACTGTCAATTTTGATCATGTTACAAATTAGTCATTTTCCTAAAATAAAAGGTCGTCAAAACACTTTTCTAAAAATTGATTTAATTTTCTAAAAGTGTTTGTCGAAAACATCAATAGTGTACCATGTCACAAAATTCCAAACACTCTAAAGCTAAAATCCCTAAAATAACCCTAAAACTCTTAAGCCCTATTTTAGGGTGTTACAATTCTCCCTCTCTAAAAATAATTTCGTCCTTGAAATTACTTAAGCTAAATAGATACGGATATTGCTATCTCGTCGCCTCTTTGGCTTCCCAAGTAGCCTCTTCAGTCTTGTGGTTGCGCCACAAAACCTTAACCAATAGAACTATCTTATTTCACAAAACCTTCTCTTTACAAGCTAAAATCTCAACCGATTCATCTTCATAATTGATATCAGTTCGAACTCAAATCTCCTCTTTGGCACAATATGCGAAGGATCTAGACAATACTTCCACAACATAGACACATAGAAAACATTGTGAATTTGCTCAAGTTTCGGTGGCAACTTGAGTCGATAAGCTACCGAACCAATCCTCTCAACAATCTCATAAGGTCCATACCTTGGACTCAATTTACCATTCCTACCAAATCTCAAAAACTTCTTCCAAGGTGAAACCTTCAAGAATACCTTATCTCCAACTTCAAACTCGATATCCCGATGTTTCAAATCTGCATAAGATTTCTGCCTATCAGACACTGCTTTCAGACGACCACAAATCAGGTTCACCTTCTCTTTAGTATCACGAACTAAATCTAGTCCAACAACTCGCTTCTCATCCAATTTTTTCCAACACAAAGGAGTCTTACACTTCCTATGAAACAACGCCCCAAATGATGCCATGTGAATAATCCCTTGGAAACTATTGTTGTAAGCAAACTCTTTTAAGGGAAGATATCACTCCCAACTACCACTGAACTTGATCACACAGCTTCACAACAAATCTTCTCAAACTCTAATTACCCTCTCTGACTGACCATCAGTTTGGAGTGATAAGCCATACTGAAACTAACCATCGACCCCAAAGCCTTTTGCAAACTCTTCCAAAACCTTGAAGTAAACTGCAAATCCCTATAAAAAAATAATCGAAACTGGAACCCTATGAAGATGAACAATTTTAGCAATATACAAACTGCTAACTTCTACAAAGAATAGTTACTATGTACCGCTAAGCAATGCGCACTCTTCAAAAACCAATAAAAATTACCTACACTGAATCCTTCTTCGATGGAGTCAATGACAAACCTGAAGCAAAGCCTATGGTAATCTTTTCCCACTTTCATTCAGGGATATCGCAATCGGTTGCAACAAACCTGAAAAAAATTGATGCTTAGCTTTCACTTTTTGACAAACCAAACATCGAGCCACAAAATCTGTAACATCACACTTCAAACTAGGCCACCAAAATATCTCTCGAAGATCGTGGTACATTTTACCACTATCGGGGTGCATAGTGTAAGGGCTACTATGCGCCTCAATAAGAATTGCTTGCCTTAGATCCACATCATGCGGCACACATAAACTACCTTGAAAGATCAATATATCATCACCGTCAATATCAAAATCTCCCTTAACACATTGCTCAACCTGTCGAATCCTTTTTAATAGATCTCCATCTAGTGATTACTTCTCCTTAATCTATTGCGACAAAGTCGGCCTTACTTGAAGTTCAACTAACAAACCACCATCACTAGCTAAATTGGAACGCGCAAACATAACTCTCAATTCCGTCATCAAATTTCTACTTAAAGTGTCTGCAACAACATTAGCCTTACCAGGATGATACTCTATCACACAATTATAATAATTTAAAAGTTCAATCCAACACCTTTGCCTTAAATTCAACTCCTTTTGGGTAATGAGGTACTTAAGGCTTTTACGTTCTGTATAAATCACACACTTCTCTCCATACAAGTAATGGCACTAAATCTTAAGTTTAAAAACCACAGTAGCTAACTTCAAATCATGAGTAGGATAATTGCGCTCATGCATCTTCAACAGTCTCGAAGTATAAGTCACAAATTTTCCCTATTGCATCAACACATAACCAAGTTTTGAATACGAAACGTCACTATAAACCACAAAATCTTTTCCAGGCTCTAATTAAACCAACATAGGTGCCTTAGTTAGAACTGCCTTAAGCTATTCAAAACTCTTCTGCCTTTCATCAGTCCATTCAAACACCACATCTTTTTGAAGTAGTTTCGTTAAGGGTGTAACAATAAGGGAAAACCCTTTAACAAATCTACGATAATAGCCAGCCAAATCTAGGAAACTCAGAACTTCTGTAACATTCCTAGGTGGCTTACACTTTAAGATCGCCTCAATCTTCTTTAGAGCCACTCGAATCCCTTCTGCTGACACGACATGTCTTAAAAATGCAACTTCTGTGAGCCAAAATTCACACTTGCATAACTTCACATACAACTGCTTATCTCATAGAATCTGTAAACCAACCCTTAAATATGCATTTTGATCCTCTTCAGAATGAGAATATACCAAAATATCATATATGAAGACAACCACAAACTGATCCAAGTACAAATGGAATACTCATTTAATCAAATCCATAAACGCAGCATGGGCATTAGTTAAACCAAACGATAGGGCCAAAAACTCATAATGCCCATACCGAGTCCTAAAGGCAGTTTTTAAGATGACAAACTCCTTCATCCTTAACTGATAATACCCTAAATCTTAGATCAATCTTCGAAAACATTGTTGCACCTAGGAACTGATCAAACATGTCGTCAATTCGAGTCAAAGGATACTTGTTCTTGATAGTCAACTTGTTCAACTGCCTATAGTCAATACACATCCTCATCGTACCATCCTTCTTCTTCACAAACAAAAATAGTGCACCCCAAGGTGATACACTCGGTCGAATAAACCCTCTATTAAGTAACTCTTGCAACTGAATCTTCAACTCCTTGACCTATTTTGGTGCCATGCGATAGGGCGCAATGGACATCGGTGCAGTACCAGGATAAAGCTCAATAGCAAACTCCACTTCACATTCCAGTGGCAAACTCGGTAACTCTTCAGGAAACATGTCAAAAAAATCCTTAATAGTGTGAATATCCTAAACTCTCAACTCTTTACAAACTAAATTCATCACATAAGCTAAATAAGCCTCACAACCTTTTCCTAACATCTTCTCAGCCTTTATAGTCGAGACCACATTAGACATAAATCCTGGTCTTCCACCAACAACAATAATTTTTAACCCATCAACCAAAGAAAACAAGGGAGTAGACTGCAAATAAAAAGTACCTGCGATAACATTAGTTGGATCCTGGTCCTCTGGTTCCCTAACAGCATAAACCCGAGCTGGATCTCCAGACTCAACCTGTGAAACAACAATATGACAAACAATCCATTACCCAACCGATCTCCTATTACCTCTGCCATAACCACAGCCTTTAGCAGGCGTAGAAGCAGGTGCCGAACTTTGGGTCTACGAAACCTCTACTATATTATCACAATACCTTACAAAATGTTCCTTTGAACCACATTTAAAACAACCATCTGTCATCTTACGGTACTTACCAGGATACCTATGCTCACAATATGTACAAAGCGATAATCTAGAACCACCTGTCGAACCACCAGTACCAACAACAACACTACTTTGTTGTCTAGAGAGACTCGGTCGAGACCCACGTCTTGCAACCCTACTATAATAATAACTATTACGCCCTCGCTTAGGTGGTCGACCAGAAGCACCATCAAAAGTCCTCTTACAAACTCAGTAACCACAAAATGAGGTGGCTCAGCTAAAGTCTCCTCAACGACTTTAGCTCTCTCAACTAACTCATCAAACATCTCCACGTTCTAAGCTACAAAATAAACTTGAATATCATAATTAAGCCCAAATCGAAACCTCTTACAATAGTCCCTCTCAGAAAGAATCATCTCGGGAGCATATTGACTAAGTTGCACTAACTTTGCCTCATATTCAGCCACTAACAAATCTCATTGAACCAAATCCAATAACTCACGCTTACGGGCCTTCATAAACTTCCTCTTAAAGACCTCAAGAAATTATCGCCAAGCCAAACAATCAGTAGTAGTACCTCTCCTAATAGTATTCCACCAACGATGAGCCTCACCGTCAAGTAAGGACACAACACAACCCAACTTCTCCTCGTTAGAACCAGACATTTGCTTGAGGATCCTTTCAACTCCTTCTAACCAACAATCAGCTATAGTTAGATCAATATCTTTTACCCCAAAAAATTCTTTACCACCTAACGCCGCAAACATTCAAGCGACAAACCTCGACTAACAGGTGTAGGATTTGCAAATGCAGAAGTAGGGTTAGCACCAGCAATCCGCTAAAACGCTCCAATTATAGCTTCCATCAGAGGGCTTACACCCTTATCAGGTATGTTCACTCTATGAGGTAACATAGGAGGTGCAGAGGATATACCATCCTATTGAGTCTTAGCTCTCACATTAAAACATCTAAGAGGCGTATCTAATAATCTAACACATAAACAAACAAACGGACAAAGGTGTGAGTTGCAGGGAGATGATCCAAGCTACATTCCTGCAACAAACTTTAGGATTAAAGGTAATGTGTTCTCATTCCTACCACACTTGCAATTCAATCAAAACATTTCAAACATTTTCACGCAATTCAAATAGAAATACTTCAAACAATTCAAGCAATCAACATAATTTAAGCACTTGGGTTCCTAAACCCATAGGTTGCGAAACCCTAATTAACACAACAATCACTTAGGTCTGAGTGTTAACAAACCTAGTCTCTGATATCACCAAATGTAACACCCTATACACGGCCCGGTCGCTGAGCCTGAGTAACAAGGCGCTACACCATCGTCTCATATCATACACATCATGAGTCGATACATTGGTAAACAACCATCTTATATTTAGTTTTTATTCGAATTCCAAGTCATCCATATGTTAGTCATCATTTAAAACATGTTAAACATACTTCAAATGTACCTTAAGTAACAACTAAACATACATTAGGACCATTTAGCAAAAAATTCAAAACTGACGTAGGTATCGATACTAAAGGTGAGGTATCGATAATTCTCTCAAGGGGTATTGATACCACTAGGAAAATCCTTACAAAAATTACTTAATGTTTCTCGTATAAAAACCAAAATCTTAGAAATTATCAATACCTTTCAAAAAGTATCGATTATTTACCCCTAGTATTGGTACTCGTGACAAGGTATCGATACCAATTTACATTACTGACTTCTTGCACATTCAAAAATCAGGAAGGTATCGATATTAAAACCCAAATATCGATACCCCTACTATAGACATAAAAAATTCAACAATTTCAAGTATATAGTCCAAGCCAACTTAAGTCTAATCAACGTGTATCATTCACATCATTAAACAAGCATCAAAATGTCTGAAATGATCATCCAAAACATCATAACCATGATTGAGCAAGAAACCAATAAATCATGGTTAAAGTACATAAATTCTAAAACATAATAATCTAGTCAACAACTTAAAGATCATAGCAAAAAATAGTATATAGTCTACCACATTGCCTTATTCTTTAAACATAATCGAATAAAAAATAGACACCTATGAAAAAGCGAAAATGGACTTGTTTGGATCACCCCTCGAAACCACACCGCTTACACTTGAAACGAAACTAATCTGCATTGGTTAAAAAAGGAGTCGATGAGATTAACAAGAGCAGTGAATGCTCAGAACAACCACTATGCAAACAAGCCATTATGCATTAACGAAACAGTCATATAACATATTTACAATATTTCCAACTTTAGTGTCATATTACATTTATTCAAACATCTTCCATGGGTTCATTTACATAATAGCCACATAACATTTAAACATATATCACATTACACATTAGTCATAATTTATGATAATTTGGCACTTGAGCTATAAAACGTAAAAGTGGGTTCTATCACCACACATCGGTTACACAGATCTCGAACACACCAAATGACTCATACACTCGAATATATCCCAAAAAGTGAAGCATAAAGCTAACACTCTCCAACACACCAAACTTGTCCTATTGAATAGATCTTAGCTCACATTCCCTTATCTCTCCAACCTGTCCAGGGCCTCAATGCCCAAAACTCAACACAAAGGTGAGTACTCATAATCCTATGGCATGCCAACTATATCCAACGGTCTCATAAGGTCAGAAGGCCAAAATATCCATAATATTATCACATTTTTACTTACCAATTTTTAACACATATTCACTACATATTCAGATAACTAGTTCAATATGTTCACTGTCACATGGCATGAATAACATGCCTACATATTCACTTTCACAGCAGTCATCACAAACATATAACACAGTCATAGCATCACATTTTAGTTCTCATTAGCACAACCACAAAATCACATCTATCACATACTAAACATAGGTAAGAGAACACTTACATTCAGAATTTAGAGTAGGGGTTTAAGCTACCTCTATACTCCCAATTAACACAATGAATCATCTACGAGCAGTGATTCCAAAACGCTCACCAAAAATACTTTCACCAAGAAATCGAAAGCTCAAACAAGCTTTTCCTTGACCTTGTCTCTACTCGTTGAAGGTCCTATCAACTCCGACGCTTCAACAACACAAACCACACAATCACACAACCAACAATCAACCAATAACATACCTTAAATAGTAAAAAAACATAAGCCTAAGTTAAGTTCTCTTGTAACTGAAACCTTCTAATTAGAAAAATTAAACTCAAATTTCTCGATTTACACTTAATCTTTTTACATGAAACAAATTCCATTCATCTACATATTTATTTACGACTAATTCCCAACCATTGAACTACACAAAACCCCTAAATTCATATTATCTACATTTTTCGACAAGTTATAACTATTTTAATGAAAAATCATTAAAACTTAAGAATTATTTAGCTAAACTTCAAACTAAGTTTAGAAACCTTCTAATTACATCAAAACTAATTGAAAAACACTTTAAAATCATGTTTTTACTCAAAAACCTGAAATTCATTGTGAACGACCCTATTTTTTACTTTTATTCAAAATCCACGATTTAATGGTTAAGAAATCAGTTTTAAGGATACAATAATACTAAAACTACTAGGGAAATGAATGGTTACATTTGGTGGAAGAAAAAAGGAGGTTTTTTTGAAAACCCGAAAAACCCACAACTTAATAATAAAGAAAACTATGGTGATTTTTAATGTCTTTCTTAGAATCTATGGAGTTTTAAGGCTTGGGTGTTGATACAAATCAAAGTAATATAGATTGGAAATAAAAAAATTGAATGGAATGTGTTTGGAGAAACAAAAGATGACACAAACTAAGTAGAGGAGGAAAACTAACGTGAAAACCGTTGATTGGGGTGATATTAGGTTCAATTTTAAATTTTGATCTAACTACAACGTAAACACTCTAATTTTTGAACCTGTTAAAAATCAATCCTTTTTCTAAAATTAACGATCGTTAAAACACTTTTTTTAAAAATTGATTTAATTTTCTAAAAGTCATTGTTGAAAACATCAACGGTGTACCATGTCACAAAATTCTGAACACTTTAAAGTTATAATCCCTAAAATAACCCTAAAACTCTTAGGCCCTATTTTGAGGTGTTACACCAACACCGATTGATAGTATGTGACATCGCGACGTTAAGTGGCCTAATGTCTTAGTGTGACAAACTATTTGGCAACGTCACGACATGGAGAAGGTGACGTCACAAAATCGACCCTGAATTTTTAAAACTTTACAATTCGGCTATTTCCTACTCAGGTCTATAAAAGAGCTTTCATAAACACGACTAAGGCTCAAATTTAATTGTATATCATATTATGAATTTTTTTAAGACATGATGTAATGTTTGAATGATTTATTTATGGTGTATTTGACATTAGTTGCTTTGTCAACAACTATAGCATCCTGTAACTCAAACTCGGCGATTGGGCCGGGCAACGGGTGTTACATAGCTAATGATTTGAACTAATGATTCTTGCATTGAGTAGATTAGTAATTGTTTGATCAGTAACTTATTCAATTATTACATAGTTCCTATATCAATCCGTACGAAAGAATGATAATTGAAATACTTGTTAAATTGTTTCATTATAACAACTATATTACAATTTGACATCATCATGCTAAACGCTATTTCGTGCTTACATTGTTGATTATATATGTATTTTTTAGAGTAAGCATATACGAATAGGTCAAGTATGAAGTTTCATCATCCCATTAGCCAAGTCTTTTAAGCATTTTGATCAATTTTCACTGTCTTGCTTATTAGTCGTACCTTTAGGTTATGTTACTCAATTTCACTTACTACAATTTAAATTTGTATTCAAATCTTATTACCAAAATTTTTCATTCATTTCTCCATTATTAAACCTTAGTAAGATAAAATTTGGATATGCAAGATCCTAATCAAACACACCTAGAATGACACGTTAAAAGTGCTTACATCTGAAGACTATAGAAATTGGATCCATAATGAACAAAAGTGTTATGCCTTAAGGCTTTAAACATGGCCAAAACTGCATGTTCTAGCATACTCGCGGTAATGGCCCCTATGGGATGCAATTCTATCCTCACTAATCACTAAGTTGACTAGGGAATTACATGATATAATCACATTAGCACTTCCACATAGTTCTCATGTTCACATACACGTAGAGATACATCATGTTTTATGATATGAGGCAGATTTCCAAGTCGCATCATTATATCTCTTTGCATCCATTCAACTTCTTATTTTGTTCAATTCAAATCACACATTCACTTATTAAAGTATTTGAGCACTTAGTGCTTCCAACATGGTTTTCACGTACTCATTGCACTTTTTGTGCTTTCCATAATTCCACTTATTATTAAGCTAACCAAGTTACCATTTATCATTCACAAATGTTAGCTCATTTTAGCAATAATTCACAGTTCACCACTGTAACACCTAGTTTAGGCGGGACCTGAGTTTGGCTAGTACTCCAAGAGTAATCTAAGTGGTGTGGTTCTGTCCACCTAATTGATACTTTCGGTGTATGGATTAGTGCAGAGTAGACATTAGAATGCTGTAAGAATTATTCTTAGAATGTGTTGAGTCATGTTGAAGAGGAGGTTGGTAAGAGTATTGAGGATTGTAGACCAAGTTTGTTTAGTCACTAAGCTAGTTTTGTTCTAACGAGGTGGTTAGGGATGAAATAAAAAGGGATGAATCAAATATATATAAAGATGTTAGATTCTCATATATGTTTCTCTACAGTTGTAAACCATTTATATTGCAGTTTTAAAAGTTTGTGACACGTGTCCCACTATGAGAACATGGGTCATATAAATAATGATATGGGTTTGAAGGAGGGTTTTTTCTTCTTTTTCTCATTCAAAATGCTATGGTTGATTTTCCTTGGAGCTGAAAATAGATCTCTATTGTTAAGTTGAATCTAAGGATTGAATTTCACACAAAAGGTTGTTTCATATCTTGGGTAAGCATTATAGTCTTGCATGTTGAATTCTAAAATAGTAAGTTTGATTTATTGTGTGTGAAAAGTAAGATGAAAAGTGAGGCTTTTTTTGGGGGTTCTTTGGGTTTGAGATGGTGTAAAGGTTATACGTAGGAGTTTTAATGGTGTTCATGTGTTTTATAAGCAGTGGTCGCTGCACTTCATGTTGGATGTTAGATCTAGATTTCAAGTTGATATCTATAGTAGTCAGGTGAGTCTCTAAATTGACTATTGCATGAATACTGTTCATATGAGTTATTACTATGGAAATTGATCAAACTATGAAATTGAAACTAGGAAAACAAAGAAAGATGGCTATGCTATTATATGAATGTTTACTATGGTTAACATGCATGATTTGTATGGAATATATGTTATGAGATAAGTGTTAGATTTGGCTTATGATAATGAATTAAAGTGTCAAGTCCTGAGTAAGGTCAATGCATAAAGGGTTTGTTAAGTGAGTCTATGTCGGTTCACCGTAATGGAGTCAAAAAGGGGTCCGTCAGGACTTTAAACACGAATTCTAAAAGAAAAAGTCCATGGCTATGTGTTGCGTGTAAATATGTGATACAAATGTGCAAGCATACATGTCGATTCAAGTAATATAATGATGAGTGAGTATCGTCTCCACAGGGATCAAAAATTGATTACAATTGTTAAAGTATTATCGTAGATTTAACTAATTAAACTGTGCAAAAGAAACATAATATAAATTGATAAAGAGAATTAATGAAAAACTAATAATATCAATTATAACTGAAAAAATGAAAAAACAATCTAAATGTCGTGGCAATTCACAAAGAATAAGTAGAGAGTATTTCTGTTAAATGATAAAGGTTGGAATTACTCAGGGAATATTTTCATAACATAATAATGCTATGGAAAAATTTTGACTAACTATTTCCTAGAGAATTACTACTGTAGTTGACTTACTTTAAAAGTTAGACTTCAGTTATTATCCTGAGTCTGTGTATGTCTACAAGACTCATGAATGATAACCACACTAACGTTCTTCACTTGTACAGATTGCAACTTCTATGTCTAGAGTGCTACAATTATTCTTTCAAATACTCACCTGTATTAATCGATTAATAATTTGATGTATTTAATCCTTTAATAATCAAATCCATCTAAGAGCATAACATATAGTCAAATATGTCTAGAGCTTACACGCATGCACTCAAAATAAGCATAAATCGAATGAAGCAATAATTGTAATCAAAATCATATCATGGGCATTACAGATAATTCAATATTCACCCAAATAATTCCAACCACAAGATAATTAGCTAATGGATTGGGTAATGAAATCCAAAATTAAATCATTCATCAACATTCTTCAAGTTTTACGAATCACAAAAATTACAACCAAGAAAAACAGAACAAAGGAAGAACCGCAGGAAGTTCTTTTTAAGATTTTATGAAAAACCCATGGCATATTTCTCTTCCCCTTCTTTACATATGTGATCTCTTTTTAGCTGCTACCCTTTTGTTCTCTTATGAATTTTTCACGCAATTTCTCTATAGGATTCTGTTGCAGAGAGAGAAACCGCTCTCTTTCTTTTCTTTTCTCCTCACAATCCGTGTGTCCTTTTTCTCTTCTCTCTCCTCTTTTTAAAGGGTAGATATGTCCCTCTCAGCACACGTATTTTGCTCCACTTTTTCAGGGTGATTTATCTGGTACACGTATAGTTGGCTGAGAGTGATGTGGATTAATTGCTACGTCATCTTCTTGGAATTTCCATGACATTTATGTTGGCAATCTATCCCACCATTTTCCATGGCAATGTTTCACCTCCTTCATTTTCTTTTACTCTTCATATTTCCTTCTTCTTGCCTCTTTCATCCTACGTGTACCAACTACTAAATACTACCAAACCTCTTTCCAATAATTAAAAGTAACATAATTTTACAGTTAAAACACAATCCAACTTTAGTATGTAATGCTCTAGTAATAAGCCCAAAATGCAAACATATTTTCTTAATTACAAGCAAATACTTCAGTTTAGAGGCCTGAAATATAACTCTTTCAAGAGTTATCATACCCCCAAACCTAAATTTTTGATTGTCCTCAAGCAAATATTTATGAGTATGCATGAATTCAGGTATACATGAGTTTGCCAAAACATTAGAATTACCTAATATATCATTGAGCTATCTAAAATATATTTTATACCTCCATTCTCAACAATCTTGTATTCAAAAAATTGGTTCAAGTTTTATAGGCATGTTTCACAAGTGAGGTGTAGAAAATAATACCAAAAGAAATAAAAAATCCTAAAAATTTCATGCAATTCTGATTATAGCAAGCATCTCTTCACATACTTAGTATAACTATCCTCTAAAGTCAGTTTCTCTATTTACAACAAATTCTATTCTCTGCATGTTAACAAAAAATTTCTAAGGAATTCATCTTGTCACATGATTAATGTACTTGATGACCTCAATGGAGAAAACAATAGATTGCTAGATATTACATCATGCCACAATTTGAATGGAATTCACTCATGAAGCTAAGGGTTTTAACTAAAAAGATGGATGGAGCAAACAACTACCTCCTTAGCTACTCCGCCTAACACTACAATGGAGTGTCCTTACTTTTTTTTAATCACTCTTATTTGAAACTATTTTTCCAATCAATAATGTAATGGAGCAAACAAAACATTACTGACCTACTCAACAAATCCCAAACATTGGAGTGTTTCATGTATTTTACCATGATAAACATTATTTTTTCCTACCAGCTTATTGAATTTAGATTCAAGAAATCCTAAGTGTATTGAAAGAAACTAATATAAACTAATTGCACTTATAAGTAGGACATGCTACTTTTAAGGATCAATTTTCAAACAACTATCCTAAGCTAAACAGAACTAATTACTCGAACAATTTTCTAAATTTATCAAAGAGTTACTATCCTTATCGAATATTATAGACAAAAATATACTTACCAAAGTTTGGATATTATTTGGAAATTATATGTCATGGCAAAATAAATGACAAAACAACAAATATTAACATAAATATCTAATGCAACCTATATCCACAATACACCACCAAACTTAAAGGATGCATTACCCTCAATGCATAAAAAAAGAAAATAAAAGTTTAGAAAATAAAACACATATTTACAAATATGGAAATGCAATGACAAACAAAAATGAATGCATGAATTAGAAATAAAAGCTTGGACAGAATATTTATTACTCTTAATTTGGTTTGGTTGACTTCTTGGTTGCACGTTTATAATGCTGTTGCCTCTCTATTTCACCACTATCAGCTTGAACTATTTTTCCAGTAGCTGTCTTGTAACGCTTCCTTTTAAGCTGATTAATAGGCACCTTTTCATCATCATTAGAATCTGATTTCGTGAGTTCATCAACCAGTTGATGAACTGCACGTTCTTGTGTGGTCATAGGTGCTTTTAATCTTAGTGTGGTAGTAGTGGTAGGTAGTGTAGGAATACAGTTCACTTCTTCTCTTTCCTAGTCAGAATCAATGTTCATCAATTCTGTCTTCTCTTCATCTCCCTCTGATCTTTTTTTTTCTTCTCCTTAGTGGTAGTGTGTATGGTAGTTCCAGGCTCATCAGCTTTATTTTCATCCTCGTCTCTTTAATTTCATCTGATAGTAGCTCATTTTCATTGAGTGCAAATCCTCCCCTTCTTTATTAGACTCTGTGATCTCATTAATAAGGCAATAAACTAGAAATAAAAATAACATTAAGTAATTAAAGATAAAAATAATAAGAACAAAATTAAAGTAAAGAAATTAAAGAAAAGAAAGATAGAAAAGATTTTTTATGTTTTTTCCAACTCTGCAATAATTTAGAGTTGCTAAGTCTCAAAAAGGTTGAGTTGCTTCTGCAACTAACCGAGTGAGTTGAGCATTTGTTGTTCAAATGGTTTTTTGGAGATAAAAGATATTGTTGAGGAAAACGCCTTGTAAACATTTCTTCCACTATTGTTTCTAGCAAACCAATGGCTTGGCAATCTTCACTCTCATCAACACATTTCAGGGCATCAAATATGTTAAATGTAACCTGCTGATCATTCACCCTCATAGTCAGTTTGCCTTTTTGCATATAAATTAGCTCAGTAAATGGTGGAGGTGGTCATCCTTTAGGTTGTTGATATTGTTTTGTTGTGGCATTTATGTTGGCAACATTATCTAATTCTGCCACAACATTTTTTTGCTGACCATTTTTAAGTGTTGTATGCTTTTCAGTTGGTTCTGAGATATTTTCATGATCGAGTCTTGAGTCGCCCTCTTTTTCCATGGCATCTTTAGCAACATCATTCAACTGAGTTCCACTTCTAAGAGTGATTGCTTTGCAATGCTCTTTTCCTTATGATCTCAAATTCTAAGTATCACTTGGTAAAACTCCTTATAGTCTCGAATTTAAAGAATTTACTATCTGCCCGACTTGATTCTCAAGAGCTGGTAAGGACGCAGCTTGACTCTGGATTACGACATCATTCTTAGCCATATATTCCTTCAATAGAGTTTCTATATATGAAGAAGATGATGTCTACAAGACTCACGAATGATAACCACACTAACGTTATTCACCTGTACAGATCGTAACTTCTATGTCTAGAGTGCTACAATTATTCTTTTGAATACTTGCTTGTGTCAATTAATTAATAATCTAATGTATTTAATCCTTTCATATTCAAATTCATCTAAGAACATAACATACATTCAACTATGTATAGAACTTGCATGCATGCATTCAAAATAAGCATAAATCGAATAAAATAATAATTTTAATCAAAATCATATCATGAGCATTACAAATAATTCAATATTCACCCAAATAATTCCAACCCAAAGATAATTAGCTTATGGGTTGGGCAATGAAATCCAAAATTAAACCATTCATCACCATTCTTCAAGTTTTATGAATCACAGAAATTAAAACGAAGAAAAATAGAACAAAGGCAGAAATGTAGGAAGTTTTCGCTACACTCCAGCTTTTTCTTAAGATTTTATGAAAAACCTAGGGCAAATTTCTCTTCCCCTTATCCGCATCTATGATCTCCTCTTTTTAGTTGTTACCCTTTTCTTCTTTTATGAATTTTCCACGCAATTTCTCCATAAGATTCTGTTGCAGAGAGAGAAATTGCTCTCTTTCTTTTCTTTTCTCCTCACAATCTGTGTGTCCTTCTCTTCTCTCTCCTCTTTTTATACGGTAGATATGTCCCTCTCAGCACACATATTTTACTACTCTTTTTTAGGGTGATTTATCTGGTACACGTACAGTTGGCTGAGAGTGACGTGGATTGAGTGTTGCGTCATCTTACTGGAATTTCCATGACATTTCTATTGGAAATCTATCCCACCATTTGCCATGGCAATGTTTCACCTCCTTTGTTCTCTTTTCATCTTTTCATTCTTCTTGCCTCTTTCATCCTACCTGCACCTACTACCAAAGGCTACCAAACCTCTTTCTAGCAATTAAAAGTAACATAAATTTACAGTTAGAATGCAATCCAAGCTTTAGTATGTAATGATCTAGTAATAAGCCTAAAATTCAAACATATTTTCTTAATTACAAGCAAATACTTCAGTTTAGAGGCGTGAAATATAACTATTTTCAAGATTTATCAACATGGCATCTTCCGAAAGGAATTAAAAGACAGTGATTACCCAATGGGGTTCTCTATGTATCCTAGGACGATGATGGGCAAACCTCACATGACATGAGTTTAGACAAATCTATATCGTAAACACATCATGAAAGAATAGTCTTTTTGGCGAATCCTGACATGATAGACTTTGTGGCATACTCTAAAGGAACAACTCCCATGGGGAATTTTGAAAGAAATGCCCTCGTGGTGCATTATAATAAGGCTCTCAGTGGCGTACCTTAAAGAAATGTTCTTTGTGGTGGATTCTGTATCAAGTTGCTTAGGCGTGTTCGGTATGGGTCTTAAGCGAAATTAGTAAAGTCAATTAGAAATAAGGTTATTATAGATTATGTGGTAAAGTATAATAAGGTTGTGAACCGATCGAATATAATAAATTAAAGAGATATAGAGAAAGAACAAGCTGGTATAGAAAGTGTGTTCAGAATATGAATATTTACGTCTGTACGTTCGAAGGAAATATCTATTGTTTATATATGAACTCTTTCATGAATTTTATTGGTACATTGGTCCAGTCTTGAGTACGTCAAAAGAATTGTTGATTAGGTTGCATGGATTGATCGGATATAAGAAAGTAAGGAATGTATCGAACACATCGATGAGAAGGAAAGAATTCAGAGTAAGCTATGGTATTTGACGAGGATGTCAGAATAGAAATTAAGGAAGCACTCGTCAGGGGCAAAATTAAAAGTTAAGAATGATAAGATTATCCTTACGATTCATCAATTGTGATGTGTAATTATTATATGGGTAAAAAATGTTTCTCTCACTAAGTTCTTGTGAACTTACCTTGTGTATGATGTGTCACAGGTGAAACACTACAAGATAGCGCTAGGAGGGACGAGGCCAGGACTACGCTAATTGAAGGGGCGTATCGGGTTATTATGCATACAGAATAAGTCGGAAGGCGCATTCAAAGTCTAAAATGTCACTTAGAAATCCACATTTTTAGATAATTGTTTTAGATTAGGATTCCAATTTAGATATTATTGTAAATTAATCTTCAAGTATTGAAGTTGTATTTACCTATTGTACATACACATGTAATTTAGTTTGAATCAGTGTGTATTCAAGTTGTACTTAATTGTAAATTGTATTAGTAAATTTAGTTTTTTTTTCTTTTTTACGTATTCGTGTGGTAATACCCAAGACCTGAATTCGGCAAACCGAATCAGAATGAGGGTATTACAACCACATTATGGTATAACAATAATGCTTTGTCACTTCTCTAATCCATTTTAGTGTTATTAAGCCAAATTCATTATTTCCACCATGTTTCTTCCAATTATCAGAACTCACTAAGATATTATTTTCTCATATAGGTATTATTAATTTTATCTAAGATATTCATGGTCATCATATAGTTTATCTACCATTTTAACAATTTCTCATATACTTTATATGATATATATCATTTTCTCACATGCTTTGTCATCATATCATTTAGTTGGGGAAGTTAACAGAATCCATGGTACTTACTTTATTAACAACAAACACTTGAACCCACTCCAAAATATCTTATAGCCATCTCTTCTACCAATCTCCCTCTCTCAACACAAAAACATATATACAAAAAATTACAATGTACTCCAATGACTATTTCATGCTAAAACTCTCAAATATTAAAGGTGGAGATGGAGAGAGGTCATTTTATTACCTTTCTTTGAGATTTCTCTCTCTAGCCATAACTTTCTCTCACTGGCCCACTTGAAGCCCCATACTCAAATGAAGAAGATGATGGTGGAAATCAAGTACAAGGTTGTTTTCTAATAAGATTTAATGGAAGAAAACCTGAGTGTTTGGGGGATTTTCATTTGAGAGAGAAAAGAGGAAGAAAAGCCTCAGGTGGAGAGCTTTTCCTCCTCTCTCAAGTGTCTACCAAAAATAGAAGAGAAAGATGAGAAAAATATCTCATCTTTACCCCTTTTTTATTTGCCGCACCAAAATGGGGTCAAAGTCAACAAGTCTAAAATATTAAAATGCGTGGTCCACAATTCATGCCCATGTTAAAATCTAGTCTAAAGGATCCAAATTATTTCCAATACTTTAACATCTCGTAAATTAATATTTCCAATATAGGTTCCATGTAAAATAACCAAAATGTCCCTTATGTAAAATTACACTTTTGTCCCTTTTTGTCTCACTACTTTTCTTTATTCCATTCAAGGCACCTAATACCTCAAATTTTCAAAAATTTATACTTATCATCCATAACCATTAATATTACAAGCATAAATTTGCATTTAGGACCTTCTCAATAAATTAAAAAATTTACAACTTATCCCCTAAATATTCATTCTCATTCAATTTAGTCCAAAAATCCACTTTTATTCACATTAACTCATTTCTTTGATCATATGAAACTTTATTAATGCTTTTCAACTCATTTCTTCATTGTTGGGAAATTTACACTTTAAGTCTTCATAGTTTTCAAATTCTGCAATGTAGCCCAAAAGTGACTTCCGTCATAACAACACATATTCCAAAGCATCCTTATGTCTAGCAATCCTTAATAACTCCTATTTCCCAAATTTGGTCAAATTGCATTTCATCTTCAAACTTCTCAAATTTTATGATTTGGTCCCTTAATGCCAAAACCTCCTATTCACAGTCATTCTCTCAAAATTTCTTTTGTACAAGTCAAAAACAATTCTTTACAACTTCATTTATTTAACTTGCTTTTGAATTTCTTCAAAATTCTATTGTATCGGGTCTCAAAATTGTACAATTTACTATATTAAAAATTTGAGGCATTACACAATATGCATAGTTTTTCGAACCAAGTATCAATGAGGCTCAAGTAATCGAATGACCTTGCTTCATGGATAGCATGATGAGAAATCAAACTCAGATATCCTTAATGTGTGTTTGAAGCCTACTTTGATACCAATTGAAAGAGCCTCGATTTGTAGTTGTTCCAACTTTATGTGTAAATTGTTGTTAGAACAAAGGTTGTAACGTATAGTTGGAACAAAACAAATTACAACAAAGTGAAGCAAGGAGAAAAGTAAAGAGAGAATAAAGATCAACACATTATATTTATTAACACGGTTTGGATTCACCAATCCTACTTTTGTTCAGCTTTGCTCAAAGAATGATTTTACTCAACAGTTAACCTGGTACAACTATTGGCATATACTCAATCTACCTGTCACAAAAGATAATTGTACCTCCAAACTCAAACCCAATAACAATTACTCTCCCAAATAACCTCACAATTTGTGTCAACTCTCCAAAAAATGTCTAACACAAGAGTGAAATAATACAAAGCAAAGATCAACAACTAGTTGGCTGGAAAGCACTCCAAAAGCACACATTCTTGTGTGTTGATTTATAAGTGAAATATAACACCTGTAAATAAGCTAATTATTTTATCTTCAAAATATATCTTTATTAATCTTCAAAATAGAGCTTCATCTCCAGGCAATTTAAAGCTAACCCAATCCTTAAAAGATAAGGATAAAATTCCACCTACTTAAAACTTTTTCTCTTCAAGAATATTATCCAAAAGATAAGATTAAAATCTCATCATATCTAATTCCTTTTGTACACGGAAGTTTCTTCATTTGACTCTTAAGTACATTTTTTTTTTGTCTCCCAAGGTATTTATGAGTGAGCCCAATTACTAATTTTCTATGTTCTATAGGCCCATTAAGGGGATAGAAACTAATCATTAGTTTTAAAGTTGTTCATTACCTAAGACAAGAATCGAATCATTAGTTTGTAATTCTTTTTATGAATTAAAGAAACTACCATAAAGAACTAGTTTGAGAGAAGAGTTTCATAATCTATAGACTATTATTTTGAAACTACCATAAAAGTAATGTTGAGAATATTGATTAGGATTTTTCTTAAAAATATTTATTCGAATTTATCATGATAGAATTTTATTTTTTTGTAGTACTTTTAAGAAAAAATTGACCTTAACATTGTGATTGAAATGATTAAAAATATTAATTATTTAGACTAACTAATGACATTATAAAAGAGAGGAACCAAATTATATAAAAAAAAATTAAAGCATATAGATTAGCTCTCAAGTTTTAACATAATATAGGAACCAAAATTGAAATTTAAGCCACATATCAGTGTTAAAGACTCTTAAAATATTCAAATTATATATAACGTCATAATATTTTAATTAATTTCGGGTAAATTAATAACATTATAACAATATAAGGATGAAATTAGGTTAAAAAATTAAAGTATAGAGAGTAAATGACAAGTTTAAACATAATAAAGGGACCAAAACTGGAATTAAAAAAAACATTGAAGTACCACATGTGAACAGTATGAAGGTATTTTGAATCTTCCTTTTCTTTTGTAGATTATATTAACATATCAGTAGGCTGTGTTTTGCAAGTGAAATTGATGGCGTTGGGATGTGACTTGAATTGTGGAAAGGATGGAACATCACAATCATATCATCCTTAAGTCCTTCCTCAATCCTCATCAGTGGATAGCCATATCAGAAATTGCTTGGTGGACCATTTCATGTGTATAATGTATAATGTATAGTCTCTTGATGATATTTCAGAAAGTGATGGATGAAGAAGAGCGCATGGGCCATCATATGCTAAACCCACCAAACTTTGCTAACTATTCATCAATCAAACAAAAAAAAATCCCTACCACCTTCTATACATTCAAAAGCGACCTCTAAACCCATATGTATGTCTTCACTTAATGCATGCTTTTGAGTAGAGATCTATCCTTCAACTTTGTATTCATTCTGTTTAAATAAATTGGTTTTTTTTGAAAGGGTTAATTATAATGTTGCCCCTAAATTTAACAACTCATACTTATTTAGTACTTAAATTTTTTTTTACGTAATCAGTACCTAAATTTGAAAAACGTTAGTCAAATTTGTACTTTTTATTGTTATTTGACTAACCCGTTAGATTTTGAAGGTGATAGCCAATAGAATGTTGACACGTGTCTTAAACAATAATAAAAATATTTTTTAAAAATAGGAATGTTTTTTTTTAATTCCACGTGAACCTAAATAAATAATTGTCTAAATTCAAATGAATCTTTTGTCCAAGATCATTCCTCTATTAAATTTTTTTTATATTTTTTATAATTTCAAAAAATAACGTAAAAGTTATTTTTAAAATAAATTTCAAGTTCAATTCATTAATAATTTAATAGAGGAATAATCAAAATATCAAATGTCAAAAATTTTAGCAACAAATTTGATTTTTTTTTGTAGTTTGGTGACAAAAAAAGAAGAAGAAATACTCTAATAATTGGGTGATCATCAATGTATTTATCTAAAAAATATAAATTTAACATGATAAAAAGGTATAATTTAAAGGTTAATTTATTAATCTATAATATATATAAGTTGTGAAAGTTATACATTTAAAAATAATTATAATTTAACAAAAGTTGTGATAATTACACATTTAAAAGTAACTATAATTTAATTTACAATTATTAGTTAAAAAGTTGTTCTAATTCCAAAATAGAGTTATTACTTGAATAGAACAATAACACTATGTTTGGTTGGGGGAATGGAATAGCATTCCCCCTTATTGAATGGTAGATCATTCCTTTACTTGGATGAACTTAATATTCATAATGACCATTACTTCCCTATTACTTATCTTTCCGTAATAACTATTCTTTAGTATCACTAAAGAATGATTATTTCATGCAGAATTGAATAACAAAAAAAATTAATTTTCAGATTAGTCCTTTAAAACTTGAACTTAGAAAATATAAAAATAAATTATTTGAAATTTTTAATATAATTTAATAAAACTATTTAATTTTAAAATATAATTTAAAATAAAATATTTTAATATAAAAATAATTATATTAAAAATATTATTAAATTATATTTAATGATAATCAATTCAAATATGACTAAATTATTAATTTTTTAATAAATTATTTTCAATAATAATTGTATTAAAATTTAATAACAATAACAATGATCATTTACCTAAAAAACTTATGTCAAGGGTACTCTGGTCATTTCAATTTTTTTCCTTATGTTATTAGAACATCATTCCATTTAGCCAAACGCAAGAATACTATTACAGTTCTATTCCATTCTATTTAACTAAACAGTTAAATTACGGATTACAACTCTATTCTATTAAAACTTTATTCCATTACAATGAACCAAATGTAATGTAAGTATAAAATATAAGAAAAAAGTTATGGTAATTATAATTATAATATAAATTAAAAATATTACTTAAGAAACTTTTCACATAAAAAATTTGTGCTAATTTTATTTGAAAAAAAAGGTTGTGCTAATCTCATTAATGTAAAATAAAGTTATTACTTAATATAATTCTAAGCCTAATTAATATTAGAGTTATATACCAATTAAAATTTAAGTTTAACTTTATAAATAGCATTCAATAGTTAGACATATTTGATTAAGTAACAACTAAGAAAATTTATAAATTAATAAATTAGAATTATATATAAAAAAGAAAAACAATAATTTTTCGAAGAGACAATATTGAATCATATTCAAATTACAATGGCACGGAAAAATAGAAAGATTATTTTAACTGATAGTAAAGTAATATAATAATATGATTTTTTTAAATATTATGTTGTATGTTGTTTATATTATATTTAGCAATTGATTTTATTATTTATTTGATATATATGGAAAACGTTTTATGTGACACCCCGAACCCGAGACCGTCGCCGGAGTCGAACACGAGGTGTTAACAGACTTCAAACCACTTATTAAAAATTTTTCCAGACAAGCTGCCAATCTGCGTACTAGTCACTTTAAAAATCATATCTTGAGCTCTGAGACTCGAAATCCAGTTCTGTGAATTTTCCCTGAAACTAGACTCATATGCCCATCTACATATTTTTTTCTAGAATTTTTGGTCGGGCCAATTAGTACAGTTTATTAGTCAAAGTCTCCCATGTTACTGGGGTCGACTACACTGACCTTTGTGCATTACGACCTGGATATCTCCCTGTACAGAGCTTCAATACTGATGCCGTTTATTTCTATAGAAACTAGACTCAAAGAGGAGTACGGTTCTAGCAGGAGTACGGTTCTCGGCTCGAACAGCCGTATCAGAGACCCCTCTCTGACTACCACCCCTACCTCCTAAAATTCTCGGTGGTCTACCTCTAGTTGTCACTCCACTATGTTTCTATTTAGATTATTTTATCATTTACCATTATAAAATTGTATTTAACTTGACTTAATGGAGGACCATCATCACATGGCCGGCCACTTCATGAATTAAGGGCATTTTGACATGCAAATCCATACTTTCTCACCTTGTTATTATTTAATCCTTTCAATTTATCTATCATCTTTTCTAAATTTCTCAACTAAGTCCTTTCATGAAAATCCACATTCCTAAGGCTAATTTTAAACCTTTATTATTTCCACACATACACTACCACATTTAATATATGCAATTAAAATTAAAATAAATTTTCTTGTAACTCGGTTTTGTGGTCCCGAAACCACTTCCCGACTAGGGTCAATTTTGGGCTGTCACAACTCTCCCCCACTCAAGAAATTTTCGTCCCCGAAAATCTTACCGGTGAATAATTTTGGATATCGATCCTTCATAGAGTCCTCAAGTTCCCAAGTGGCTTCTTCAATTCCGTGTTTATGCCACAACACCTTCACTAATGGGATTTTCTTATTTCGCAACTCTTTTACTTCACGCATCAAAATGCGAACCGGTTCTTCTTCATAACTCAAGTTAGGCTGAATCTCGATCTCAGATGGAGTGATTACATGTGACGGGTTGGACCTATATCGTCGAAGCATCGAGACATGGAAAACATTGTGAATCTTTTCAAGCTTAGGGGGTAAAATTAATCGGTATGCAACTGGTCCAACTCATTCGGACACTTCGTACGGACCGATGAACCTCGGACTCAATTTGCCCTTACGACCAAATCTAAGCACCTTCTTCCAGGGTGAAACTTTGAGAAATACTTTATCTCCAACCTGATATTCAATGTCTTTTCTTTTCAAATCCGCATACGACTTTTGACGATCCGAAGAGGCTTTCAAACTTTCACGAATTACTCGGACTTTCTGCTCGGCATCCTTAATCAAATCAACCCCAAAAATTTTACTTTCACTAAGTTCAGTCCAAAATAATGGGGTACGGAACTTGCGACCGTATAAAGCCTCGTAAGGTGCCATCTTAATGCTTGATTGAAAGCTATTGTTATAAGCAAATTCAATCAAAGGCAAATATCTTTCCCATGAACCACAGAACTCTAAGACGCAACATCTCAACATATCCTCGAGTATCTGAATTGTTCGTTCAGATTGACCATCGGTTTGGGGGTGAAAAGCAGTGCTAAAATGCAGCTTGGTACCCAAAGCTTCTTGCAATTTCTTCTAAAATCGCGATGTAAATCTTGGGTCTCTATCTGACACGATAGAAATAGGTACACCATGCAATCGAACAATTTGGGAGATGTATATTTTTGCCAATTTATCGAGCGAAAAATCTGTACGGACAGGGATAAAATGAGCCGACTTGGTCAATCTATCAACAATAACCCAGACCGAGTCTTTCTTATTCTGAGTCAGAGGTAACCTAGACACAAAGTCCATTGTCACTCGATCCCATTTCCATTCGGGTATCATGATTGGCTGAAGTAATCCAGATGGCACTTGATGTTCCGCTTTTACTTGTTGACATATCAAACACCTTGAAACAAATTCAAAAATGTCTCGTTTCATGCCCGGCCACCAAAATTGACGTTTCAGATCGTTGTACATTTTAGTACTACCCGGGTGGATAGACATTCGGCCACTATGAGCCTCATTCAAAATCATCGAAATAAGTTCCGAATTCCTTGGAACACACAAACGACTTCTGAACCTCAAACAATCATCGTCATCCATTTGAAACTCCGATTCCTTGTTCGGAACACACTCAGCCCGTTTTGCAACCAATTCATCATCAACTTTCTGGGCTTCACGAATTTGATGAATCAATAATGGTTTGGCTTTTAATTCAGCTACTAACACATTGTCGGGTAGAATAGACAAGTGCACATTCATCGCTCGTAAAGCAAACAGCGATTTTCGGCTTAAGGCGTCTGCAACCACATTAGCCTTTCCCGGGTGGTAATCAATGACAAGCTCGTAATCTTTCAACAACTCAAGCCAACGTCTTTGTCGCAGATTTAAGTCTCTTTGAGTCATCAAATATTTGAGACTTTTGTGATCCGAAAATACATGGCACTTTTCGCCAAACAAATAATGTCGCCATATTTTCAAAGCAAATACGATGGCGGCTAGTTCGAGATCATGGGTTGGATAATTTCTCTCGTGTGGCTTCAATTGTCTCGACGCATAGGCCACAACTCGACCTTCTTGCATCAATACGCAATCCAACCCGAGTAGGGATGCGTCACTATAAATGACAAACTCTTTGCCTGATTCGGGTTGCACTAAAATTGGAGCTTCAGTCAAATGAGTTTTCAGTTGATCGAAGCTTTTCTGACATTTCTCCGTCCATTCGAACTTAGCATCCTTTTGAAGTAGCTTCGTCATTGGTGTGGCTATCATCGAGAAACCTTTTACAAATCGTCGGTAATAACCGGCGAGCCCCAGGAAGCTCCGAACTTCGGTAACATTTCTTGGAGGCTTCCAATTAAGTATGGCTGAAATTTTGCTCGGGTCAACTCGAATACCCGATGCGGATACCACATGACCCAAGAAGCTAACCTCTCTTAACCAGAACTCACACTTACTGAACTTCGCATATAACTGCTTATCCCGCAAAATTTGCAACGCTAATCTCAGGTGTTCAGCATTTTCGGTCTCATCTCTTGAATAGACCAAGATGTCATCAATGAACACAACTACGAACCGATCCAAATAGGGTCTGAAGATCCGATTCATCAAATCCATAAATACCGCAGGGGCATTAGTGAGCCCGAATGGCATCACTAAGAACTCGTAGTGACCGTACCTCGTTCTGAAAGCAGTTTTGGGTACGTCCGAATCTCGAATCCGCAACTGATAATAACCCGATCTCAAATCTATCTTTGAAAACACTGAGGCTCCCTTTAATTGATCAAACAAATCATCAATACGCGGTAACGGATATTTATTCTTTATGGTCACTTTATTCAACTGACGATAGTCAATGCACAACCTCATGGTTCTGTCCTTCTTTTTCACGAACAATACTGGTGCACCCCAAGGTGAGAAACTTGGTCGAGCGAAACCTCTATCCGTCAACTCTTGCAATTGAGCTTTCAATTCCTTTAACTCGGTTGGTGCCATACGATACGGAGCTATCGAAATTGGCGTAGTTCCAGGTACAAGCTCAATACCAAACTCTACCTCCCGAACAGGTGGTAAACCCGGTAATTCTTCAGGAAAAACATCCGGGTATTCACAAACCACCCGCACAGTTTCGGGTTTCTTTTCTAATTCTTTATCATCAAGTACATACGCAAGGTATGCTTCGCACCCTTTTCTTACATATTTCTGGGCCAACATTGCTGATATTACAGCTGGCAACCCCTCCAAATCCGTAGACTCAACTCAGATTACTTCGTTATTTGCGCACCTCAAATCAATAGTCTTGCTTTTGCAATTCACAACCGTATCATGCGCGGTCAGCCAATCCAAACCAAGAATAACATCAAATTCATCAAACGGCAGAAGCATCAAGTCCGCCGGAAAACAAGAACCTCGAATTACTAGGGGACATCTCTTACACACTTTGTCGACAAGCACGTAACGACCCAAGGGATTTGACACCCGAATTACGAACTCAGTAGACTCAACAGGTAGAGTCTTACTGGATGCTAAGGTTTCACATACATAAGAATGAGTAGAGCCAGGGTCAATCAATGCAATCACATTAGTATCAAAGAGAGTGAAGGTACCAGTGATGACGTCAGGGGAGGATGCCTCCTCTCGTGCGCGAATGGCATATGCTCTAGCAGGAGTACGGTTCTCGGCTCGAACAGCCGTATCAGAGACCCCTCTCTGACTACCACCCCTACCTCCTAAAATTCTCGGTGGTCTACCTCTAGTTGTCACTCCACTAGGTCTTGCACCTTGAACCTTATTCTTCTCATCAAGCTCCGTGCAATCTCTAATGAAGTGGTCCTTCGAACCGCATCCGTAACAGGCCCTGTTAATAGACTTACCCCAACATTCACCTATGTGTCGTCTTCCACATTGGGGACACTCAGGTCTCTCTAGACGATTATTGCCCACACTAGCTACCGAAGTAGTTCGGGAGTCCGTCGATGGTCGTGCTCTGATGGAAATTCCCGCAGTCATCCTCGACTTATTAGTGTCCTCCCTGAACTTCTTTACAGCTGAGAACGGAGCTTTACCCGTCGATCTTTTACGATAGTCTCTAGCTTCAAATTCAGCCTTCTTCTTCCCCTTTCCAAGTTCTTCCGCCTTGCAGGCTCGTTCGACTAGTGTCACGAATTCTTTTATCTCCAGAATACCCACTAGTAGCTTTAAATCTTCATTCAATCCTTCTTCAAATCTTTTGCACATAGCAACCTCATCAGCTACACACTCCCGGGCATACCTACTGAGCCTTACGAATTCATGTTCGTACTCAGATACTGTCATACGGCATTGCTTGAGTTCCAAGAATTCCTTACGCTTTTGATCGATGAACCGTTGACTAATATATTTCTTTCGAAATTCCGCTTGGAAGAAATCCCAAGTAACTCGTTCGTTTGGGACTATGGAAATCAAGGTCCTCCACCAGTAGTAGGCTGAGTCTCGCAACAAAGATATAGCACACTTTAGACATTCATCGGGTGTGCATGACAGTTCATCGAACACCCGAATGGTGTTATCAAGCCAGAACTCGGCCCTTTCGGCATCATCAGTAACTATGGCCTTCAACTCCTCAGCCCCGCGCTTCCTAATCAAGTCTACAGGTGGTTTACTCAGCCTCACAGGATCAGCAACTGATGGCATTACGGGCTCTTGGGGTGGATTATTCAAATTCGGGAATTGTTGGACAGCCGGATTGGTTCGGGCATATTGCGCGACCCACTCATTCATCATGGTAAAGAAGGCTTGTTTAGCCCCTCACCTTGATTATTCGCAGATGACTGAGGTTCAACAGGCGGCGTCCCTTGTGCAGGAGCAGCCGCTACACTTTCAACGTCATCCGCCAAGGTTCTCTCTACACCGGGATCCATTTACTAACCAAAACAAAAATTTTAACCGTCAGAAGTCATCACACATTTAAACATTAACATTAAGGCATGTATAGCTAGACTCATACGTGCTATGGTAGTCCTAGAACCGACTAAACCATAGCTCTGATACCAATCAAATGTGACACCCCGAACCCGAGACCGTCGCCGGAGTCGAACACGAGGTGTTAACAGACTTCAAACCACTTATTAAAAATTTTTCCAGACAAGCTGCCAATCTGCGTACTAGTCACTTTAAAAATCATATCTTGAGCTCTGGGACTCGAAATCCAGTTCTGTGAATTTTCCCTGAAACTAGACTCATATGCCCATCTACATATTTTTTTCTAGAATTTTTGGTCGGGCCAATTAGTACAGTTTATTAGTCAAAGTCTCCCATGTTACTGGGGTCGACTACACTGACCTTTGTGCATTACGACCTGGATATCTCCCTGTACAGAGCTTCAATACTGATGCCGTTTATTTCTATAGAAAATAGACTCAAAGAGGAATCTATAAATATATGGCATGGCTCCTAATTATCTCTGGTTAATTCATAATAAATTTACAAAGTCGGAACGGGGAACCCAGAAACCGTTCTGGCCCTGTCTCGCGAGAACCTGAATATCTCTTAACATAATGTCCATATGATTGTTTCGTTACTTCTATATGAAAATAGACTCATCGAGCTTCGATTACATAATTTAGCCACTATTTAATTCCATTCCTACTAATTGTTGTAATTTTTCAATCCCACGTCACTGCTGCTGCCAGCATCTGTTACTGAAGCAACTATGTCCATTTAGTGATTTCTTATTGATCTTTCTAGTAATTCATCATACATATCACAAAATTATAATCATGACTAGCCATACCAAAGGCTAATCATTGTCAAACATCCCCCCCCTACTACACTTTTGCCATAACATAAATTTTAACACCAAAAATAATCAACCATGACATAAAGATCGTATTACCAAGACTTACGACCTAACGTTATAAAACCAAATCCAACCGAACATTTATGCCATTTTCGCATGGCTAAAAGTTTACATACCAAAGTTCAAACATAACATAATAGCCTATACATGCCGAAATGTTCTCCTAGACCAACTAAGAAGAAAGTACCAAAGGTTGCTAGCCGGTGTGATGACTTCGACGACGGCACGATCACGCAAAAAGAGACGAGTCCAAGAAACCTAGAATAGGTGACAAGCAAACACCGAATGAGTATATAACTCAGTAAGCCATAAGCATTCCACAACCATCCATTAATAAAATTATCACAACAGGAAACAATGAAATGAGGTTAAGTACTCCATCCATACCAAACTATACCATAGTTCCTTAAACCCTATGGTTCAATCTCATACCAAGTCCTACATTGACCTTTCATACATCATTTTACTTTCGTTATAATCATACAATTAAACGAACTTTCACCTATTCCACAATGAACCTTATGTACGTGACTTCAACTATAATCGTCACATAGGTTCAAAACTTACCAAGCTCAACTCCAAATATAAACATAGCGCCTATTAGCCATGAACTCAAGGTACTTACCTTTTCCGCTGTCCAAAATTGACTCGGTAAAGCCGCACCCTTCGTGTAAATAATTTGTGGAAAATATATATTGGGTTGCACACATAATGTTTAGTAATCACCCACGCACACTCAGTGCCATGCACTTTAAACTCACACACTTAGTACCATGCATTTCAAGTTCGCACACTTACCTTTTTCCGCTGTCCAAAATCGACTCGGTAAAGTCGCACCCTTAATGTAAATAATTTATAGAAAATATATATTGGGTTCGCACACATAGTGCTTAATAATCAACCGCGCACACTTAGTGCCATGTACTGTAAACTCGCACACTTAGTGCTGTACAATTTAAACCCGCACACTTAGTGCCAATCTCATGATCATAAATGTTTACACCCGCACACTTAGTGCCTAAACCAACAACTCAATTCATCTCACCTCTTTTCTTTTTATTCAATACTTTCATCACCCCATGCATACATGTATAAATATATATATTTATCGTTCCATTCAGCATTATTACATAGACGTTATAACCATTTAAATTGATACAAAATATATGCTTAATGACTTACCTTAGGTCGGATGAAGTGATTCCCAATCAACTACTCAATATTCTTTGCTTTGCCTTTGCTTGATTCCCCTCCTTTGGATTCTTGAGCTTGATTAAATAAATAAGTTTAGTAATTTAATTTACCTTGCAAGATACCTATATATATATAAATTTAATAATTCCATTTTTTTTTACAATCATCCTTGTTCAAGACATCCAAGTCTCAACTAATGTTCATATTATATCTCAAAGCCAAATGTATTATCCCTTCCAAAATAATATTATGCCAAATATGATTACATTCAAATATACATAATTATGAATCAAACTCAACTTTGTAAACCAACCTCCTCATTTGGTCGATTGTATAGAATCAAAGAAATTTCACCAATGTGCATACTATATAGCCGAATATGCAAGATCAATCTAACATCACCTATGTACTTAATTTTAAATGCCGAATATACAATTTCGATGCAATATCATTTTTTTTTCATTTCATTTGAGCACATAGTTCCTCCACATAATAATTTGGCCGAATGTTTCTACTACCAAAAACTCCACATCTATCCATAATATCATACCAAGGTTCATATATCTATTAGCTATTTCATTACTCATCTTTCTAATATTCCATTCCAAAGCATCAAACACTATCCTCTTAACATCTAACGATCACATCCGAATGCCCATTTTTTTTTCACCAAATAGAGAAATCACCCTATGGGTTATAATATGGATTTGTCTATTAACTAAATTTAACAAAATTTAATGAAAAATAACATGCAATCTTACCTTGATTAATCCCTTAAGTTGACCGAATGCTTTTTAACCATTTTTCTTTCCTTCTTCCTTTATGTTCGGTTTTGCAAGGAGAAGATGACACTCTCCCACCTTCCATTTCTTATTAATTTATGTTTCTATTTAGATTATTTTATCATTTACCATTATAAAATTGTATTTAACTTGACTTAATGGAGGACCATCATCACATGGCCGGCCACTTCATGAATTAAGGGCATTTTGACATGCAAATCCATACTTTCTCACCTTGTTATTATTTAATCCTTTCAATTTATCTATCATCTTTTCTAAATTTCTCAACTAAGTCCTTTCATGAAAATCCACATTCCTAAGGCTAATTTTAAACCTTTATTATTTCCACACATACACTACCACATTTAATATATGCAATTAAAATTAAAATAAATTTTCTTGTAACTCGGTTTTGTGGTCCCGAAACCACTTCCCGACTAGGGTCAATTTTGGGCTGTCACATTTTATAAATTTATTTAACAATTATTTTTAAATATTATTAATATAATTAAAATTACATTGAATGGGACACTAGAAAGTAATAAAATCATAAAAATATAAGAAAGATGAAATAAATAATTAGAAGTTTCATTGATACTAATTACAAAAACACTTGCAGAATAGATTCCTTAATTTGTAGAAAACTTGGATTGTTTCTAAGGCATTTAAAACATCCATCCAACTCAAGAAAACCATTAATTAATATGCTATCTAACACAACTGCTTTCGCCATTTATTAATTTTCTTTTCTTGGAATAACAACCTAACACTAGATGTTTTAAATGGAAATTTTCTACCTATAATTTGTATTATTAATTATTAAGTTCTGCTAATTCAGTTAATTATCTAATTTTAAATGGAAGTAATTGATAACCTAATTTTTAGAAAATTATTAACCAACTTTCGACTGAATTAGATCGGTTAACCGACCGATTAACCGAATTAGATTAGTTCGGCCAGTTAATTTGATTTTAATCGAAATTTGAACACCCCTAAAAATGAATGAGTTTATGTGATTTTTCTCAAGATTAATTTTTATCATGTATGTATGAGTTTTTCGTACAATTTTTATTTTGCATTTAAGTTCCATTACATGTGGACCTTGTTTAGATTTATTTGATGTAGGTTTGGATTGTGGAGTATGCCTTGTATTTCGGTTAAATTAGGATACAAACAGAGATTGACGTCGCAACGAGGAGGAGCTCCTTGTCCCAATGAGTAGCTGATGTCACAGCTAGAAAAAGATTGTCGTCCCGATGACGCAACGTCACCTCGTCCCGATGACGCAAAATCCATGTCACAACGTGGCGATGTGTCATGCAATTTTCTCTATTTTCCTCTTCCAATTAAACTCTGATTATTAGTCCTAGTCGAACCCTGATTAGTGTAGGTTATTTTAATATTATTTGACCTACGAATTTAGCCTATAAATAGGTCTTTTTCCACCCTAAAAAAACAACCCATAACACATTAGTTTTTACAAACTTCCAGAGAATTTTGTTTTTAAGTTTTTAGGGTTCTTATTTTTGGGTTTTGGGGTTTAGTTTTATCTCCATCTTTGTACTATTTGTTTTTTCCGTTATAGTGAATTTATCTTTACCCGTAGTTTTTTATCCCCTTTGTAGGGGGTTTTTTACGTAAAATATTTGTGTTTGATTTTTCAATTTCTTTATTATTTTATTTGTTTGTTGCTTAATCTGGTTTATCCCTAACAAACTAGTATCAGAACTAGTTCAATTTCTACAATCAATCCGTTCAAAGATGGGAACAACAAGGTTTGATATTGATAAGTTCAATGGTATCACATATTTCAATCTGTGGCAAGTTCGGATGACAACAATTCTGATTCAAAGCGATCTTGAGAAGGTTCTTACAAAGAATAAGCTTACAGTCATAGATAAATCGAAATGAGATAGGTTAGATAAAAAAAAAGTTCTATTCATGATTCAATTATGTCTAACAAATAATGTGTTGCAGGAGGTTTTGATGGAGAAAATGACATTCACCTTATGGAAATGCTTAGAAACTCTCTAGCGACAAAGTCTTTGGCTAACTGATTGGTGTTGAAACAACGTTTATACACATTTCGCATGGACAAATGTGAACACCTTAGAGGTCACATCAGCCAATTTATTACTCTTTTGAATAATTTAAGAAATGTTGAGATTCAGATTGACGATAAAGACCAGACTATGCTATTATTGTGCTCTTTACCCCATTCATACAAGTCTTTCAGGGAAACCCTGATTAATGGCAGAGATAATCTCTCATTTAAGGATGTGAAGTGTCATTTGTTGAGTAAAGACAAACTCGATAATGAGTTTGGTTCGGATAGAAAGTTAGATAGGCAAGCATCAATTTTGGTAGCATCAAGGAAATGAGACAATAAATGTCGCTATTATAAGAAGTTAGGTCACATCAAGGAAGATTGTTACAAACTATGAAATAAAAGGGTTGCTGAGAGCAACAAGAAAAATTTAGCTGGTGTTAATTTGACTAATGACAAGGGTGATAATTTCTTATTGATGTCAACAAGTGAAAGCTTCGAGCTTACGTCCGAGTGGATCATGGATTCGAGGTGTTCTTTACGCATGTGTCCTAATAGGGATTGGTTCTCCACATACAGTTCAATTGAAGGTGGAGTTGTACGTATGGGGAATGATTCACCTAATAAGGTAACCAGTATTGGTATTGTTCAGGTCAGGATGCATGACGGGACAATTAGGACATTGCCTTAAAGAAAAATCCCATCTCCTTGGGAATTTTAGACTAGAAAGGTTGTAGAATTAACATCAAGTCAAACAACATTAAGATATCTCGTGGGGCTCTCGTTCTAATGAAAGGTAAAAAGATTGACAATCATTATGTTTTGGAAGGATCAGCAGTGACTGGTGAAACAGGACGTCCCTCATCTGTTAAGGAGTTGAAGTCGACTTGTTTGAAGCTGAGACAACTCAGTCATAGGAGGGAAAAATGTGTGACTGTTTCTTATAAGAAAGGTTCTCTTTTGGATATAGGTTTTGAAAAGATAGGGCACTGCGTTCATGGAATTTAGACCTGGGTCAGTTTTGATTTGGCAATGTACAAGTCGAAGACTAGAAGTCTTCCAGCTTCTAAGCACAACTTCAACTCAATTAATATTTTGCATAGTTTGAGATAGGCCCATGGCGGGTTTTGGCAAAGAAGGGTTTGTGAAAATTTGAGTCAAGGTGGAGATTTGTGGAGTATGCCTCGTATTTCGGTCAAATTAGAACATAAAAAAAGAGTGACGTCGCAACGAGGAGGATCTTCTTATCCGGACGAGTTGTCGATGTCACGACAAGAAGAAGATCATCGTCCCGACGACGCGACGCCGACGCGAAATCCACGTCACGATGTGGCGTTGTGTCATGCAATTTTCTCAGTTTTCCTCTAATAGTTAAACTCTGATTATTAGTCCCAGTCGAATTTTGATTAGTGTAGGTTATTTTAATACTATTTGACCTATGAATTTAGCCTATAAATAGGCATTTTTCCACCAAAAAAAAATAATCCATAACACATTTAGGTATTAGCTTTTACAAACTTCTAGAGAATTTTGTGTTTAAGTTTTGAGGGTTCTTATTTTCAGGTTTCGGGGTTTAGTTTTCCATCTTTATACTATTTTTTTGTCGTTATAGTGAATTTATCTTTACCCGTAGTTTTTATCCTCTTTGCAGGGATTTTTCTATGTAAAATATTTGTGTTTGATTTTTTCAATTTCTTTGTTATTTTATTTATCCGTTGCTTAATCGGGTTTGTCCCCAACATGGATATATTATGATTATAAGTCTTCTCATTTTGTATTTTGTTATAGTTGATTTTAATTGTAATTATAAGAATATATTAATAGTAATTATAATTTAAGTGTACATTGTACTGATTGGTTATGATTGTTATTACATGAATGTATTGTTTATTATTGCAAATCGTAATTGTACCTTTAAAAAAAGTTTTTAAGTTTGATTTTATGATAACTACATGCATCTCATGTATAATAAAAGCTATCAAAATTAATTATATATGTATATCTATCACACGCACGTGTGGAAATTACTTTGATGCAAGTGAAAATTACAGTAAATTAAAATTGTAACGAAACTAATAATAGGTAAATACCTATGATAATGAAAATTAATTGCACTCCCATATTAAAATTGAAAATACTATCATGTTACGATGTTGTAAAATGTATATATATTGTACTAAAATTATTTTCAACAATTCTTCGCATCTTGCTTTCCTTATAATTTCATTTTATTCAAAAAAAAAAATTGCAAATTTAGCGATGAACAAATTCCCGTTGCACTGAACTTGTTAATATTTTTGTAATCCCACCTTCATCTTATAGATATCATCTTTGATGTGATATTTTGTGTCTACTGTAAGTATCAAAGTTCCAACTAGATTAACAATATTAAGTGTCCTCCAATTGTTTATCTTGAATTGGTACCGAGTTTATTTATTAGATTAACTGAATAACATTAGAATGTATAAAAAAATTCAAAATAAAGCTTTGAATGAAGTAGTAAAGAAAATATTTTAAACATGTTAGTAGCATGGGTTCACTATATGCAAAATTTTTATTGGTTTCATTTAAAATATAAAAAGACAAAAGTACCCTCTTAAGAATATGATTGATTTATACATAGAAGGGTATTTTCATAATTCCCTTAATCGAATTGAGACCCGGTTGATGGTAATGACAACTTTGTCAAGAATTTAAATAGTAGTATAGATACACAAGAAATGGGGCGAAACAATCTTTGTAATACTATTGAAATGTATAAAATATCAATATAATTTTTTGGTTGAAGTAGTAAAGAAAATATTTTTTTGGTTGTATGGATTCAAATATCAACATATGCAAATGTTATATTGGTTTTATTAAAATTTAAAAAGACAAAAGTACCCTTGTAAGAATAAAACCTTTTTTAGAAATATGTAAGGGTAAATTAGTAATTTCTCAACTTAAATCATGAACTTTAAATTGAGTAAATTTAAAAATAAATTCGCATAAAATTTTTCTCTCTCACATCGTGTATCTATACTATTATTTAACCCCCTAACTGAGTTGGTGTCATGTGTTAACCAAGTCTAATTTTTTATTTTAATATCGTACATATTAAATGTGTTATTTTTAATTAATTTCAAATCATATGTTTTATTATTTATTATATGTTATTTTCAAATGCATCCTACGTTTTATTATGTATTATATGTTACCACCACTCTTGGTAATTTTTGGCTCTCTGCCTTGACTAGGTGACCAACCTTTATTATCAGTGTTGCACTCTCCTCCATACTCCTCCCTTGTTATATCATTGTATCAAAAATTGGTGTGGTGAACGTTGATAATATGGTTTTGCAATCTTAGAGAAGTATCTTTGTTGATCCATATAACCCCATGACGTGAATTCAGTTATGAGTTAATTCACGATTTAAGTGTCCTGATAGTGTAAATAGGTACTTGCTTGGTTCATACTAGAAATATGAAGAAATAAATAAACAACAGATAAACTTGGATATAACTTGCGAATATAGACAACCAGAAAAAAACCAACGCTATATAACAATGCAACATGTTGTCTATATTGTTGTTAACACTCAAAAGTTTAGGTGGATAAGGTTGATCGCCACACTTTGGGATGGAGAACAAAGTGATAAGATTGGGTTGGTGAATGCCACAAGAAAGGAATTTCTTGATAAGTTTGGTAAGTTCTTAAAGAACAAAGAGTTTAACTCAAATGAATTTTTATCATAAAACGTCCAACCTTACAATGTTAAAAACTAATGTGATTGAAAGTACCATGCATGTTCAAGGACTTTAATAGCTTTAATTCTTCACTTGAAAGATTGCAATTGTTCCCCATCAGCTGACCAGCCCTTGGTATACCTTTTAGAACAAAATAGATAAACATTAAGACACTACAAATAGACTAATAAAGCTGTAACGAAATGGACACACTAAACACACATTTAGGACACATTAAATATGCTTAAGACACACAATAATGATGTAATAAACTAGGACATAGTTAAACACACATAATAAACATGTAATAAACAAAACATAATAGTTTAAGACATATTTAAGATGTTCAAATAAGAATTAAAAAAAGTTGTGGAAATTATTAAACTTAATTAAAAAATGAACGTTTTGGGCCTTAAGAGCCCACAAATGTCACTCTAAGTTTTTCATCATAGCCCACGTTTCTAGGCCCAAATGATAGTTTCAGACTTGGCCCAATTAAGGGACCGAAGATCACATCATTCTCTCCCTCTTCGGAGCGATTTGTCATCAAATCGATACCTACATAATAAAGGAATGAGTAACCAAAGTTCAAGTGTTCAAAACAATTATCAAAAATATTTTTAAAATCCAAAACTTTCTTCTCGAGATTTAAGGCCTCAAAATCTTTCGAAGACAAATCAACCAACTGGTTGTGCCCATTAAAGCTGTGTCCCTCATTTTCTTCCTTATCAAAAGTTTTCATGCTTCCACGAAAAGGAACCTGAAATAAATCAAAAGAATTGTGAAGTGGGTTAGGGAAATAATAACGCTCCTCACATTCTTTTTCTCTCATTGCTAAATCTATTCCTAGAGCTCGCGTACACTCGACTCTTTTTGATAAAAAGTTTAACTTCTTTCTGGATGTTTTCTCTTTCTTTCTCTTGATATTTGTACCTTTCTCTTTCTCTTCAATTTTAAACACCTCATTTTCAGCAGTTTTGACTCCCTCACTCTCCCTTTCTTTTTCACCCACATTATTGTCACGATTTCATCATTTCACTATCTTTTGAAGTATTTCCCGCACGTTCATCCTTCATAACTCGAATCTGGTCTTCATACACTTTTTTTTAGAGTCATTGGTGCAAGCGTAATGGACTTGTCATCAAGATTGAAGGTATAACGATTAGTATATCCATCATGCATTACTTTTCAATCATATTGCCACGACCTTCCAAGTAAGATATGCATGGCATGCATCGAAACAACATCACATAAAATGTCATCGGAATACTTACCAATCGAAAAAGTAATTAACGCTTGTTTAGTCACTTTAATTTCTCCTCCATCATTAAACCATTGAAGCTTATATGGTTGTGGATGCTTCATAGTTGGCAAACCAAGCTTCTCGACCAAAACGAAACTAGCCATGTTGGTGCAGCTTCCACCATCAATAAACATACCACACACTTTTCCATTGATGTGGCAATGAGTGTGAAATAAGTTTTCACATTGTTGCTCGTCTTTTTTGGATTGAATAGCCAAACTCCTTTTGATGATGAGGATTTCTCCTTCGACAAGAAATTCTACATCACTCGATTCTTCGTTTGGTGGAATAGACTCTTGCTCGTCCTCATGTTAAGACTCAATCTCATCACTATCCTTAAGTATCATCAAACTTCGGTTGGGACATTGGCTAGCAATATGACCACGTCCCAAGCACTTGAAACACTTCACATCACGAGCTCGACCTTGTTGCACTTCATTCTTGCCTTTACCATTGGAAACATAAAGCTTATTACTTTTAGACGCTTCAGATTAATTCTTCACTTCGAACGTAACATCTTTTTTTGTTGGCATTCGAATTCCACCGAGAAGAGGACCCCACATTATTCGCAGGCTTCGATAAACCATTCCGCTTAAGTTGTGTCTCCGTTTTAATAGTCATCTGCACCATATCGGTTAACTTCGTGTAGTGTTGTAATTCCACAACGTTGGCTATCTCATGATTTAATTTGGCCAAAAATTGAGCCATGGTCGCCTCTCGATCTTCATCAACGTTGGCTCAGATCATGACGATTTCCATTTCCTTGAAATATTTCTCAACACTCTGGTTGCCTTGAGTCATGAGTTACAATTTCTTATAAAGATCTCGTTGATAATGGCTAGGAATGAACCGTCACCTCATGATAGCTTTCATTTTGTCCCACATTTCCATATGACACTCCCTATTTCTTCTCCTACTCACGGTTAGTTGATCCCACCAAATCATGGCATAATCAAATACTAATTGGCAACAAGTTTTACCTTTTTAATATCAGAGTAGTTGTGACAGTCGAAGATCATCTCAATCTTTCTTTCCCACTCCAAGTAAGCTTCAGGATCATTCCTCCATTGAAATGAAGGAATATTCAATTTGATGTTACTAAGGTTATCATCAACTCGCACACGTTCTTGCTTTTCTCTAGTAAATTTTCCTTTACTCCCCTCACTTCAGATAGAAGCTCTTTCAAGTGCCTCATTATCATTCCCATAATAACCATCAATATCAAACTCATTGGATGCTTCACCTTCTCATACGCTAGGGGTTCTTGGAATTCTACCCCTTCGTACTCTCATCGATCTACCCTACCCCCGTCGCATTCTTGCTTCCATAGCGTCAAGTCGTTCCATCGTCTCCCGATTACTATCCATAAACCTACACATTTCCCTCGGCAATACCTCAATTTGTAGATTCAGAACTTGGCCTCTACGTCATTCGTTGTTTGCTTGTTCTATTTGAGACATATTTCTCAATAAAAGGATTATTAATAAAAAGGATTGATTTTGGAGAGAAGTACCTTACTAAACAAAACCTCACAAGTCACTCCAAAGGAAATTGCTCCACTCGTGTTTACACACAAATTCAGAGGTTTTCACGCGAATGATCTCACTTCACTCGTGCCTTTTACCGCTCTTAATTTATCTCTTGATTCTAACAGAACTAATAGAACACAATCAAGAAATTGAAATTGTTGTGGCAAAAGGGTAGAAATAAGTTTCAAAAAGGGTTTAAGGGTATTTTGGGTATTTTTGTTAGAATTTTTTTGTCTTCACCAAAAGTGTCAAAAAGATGAAAAAAAGGGTTAAGTATGGTGTGTAGGAATGTTTCGGATAGAAGGATAAAATGGGAATTTTTTGGGTCAAAATTTTTTTGTTATCGCCAAATTTCACGATCAGGCATAAAATAGGCTCCAAAATATGAATCAGAAGAAATTTTTACAGGAGGGTTCTTAGACTCTCTTTTTTTAGTTCTTATTCATTCTTTTCCTTTTTCTTTCAATTCTTTTCTTTTTTTCTTTTTTCAAAATTTTTTTTCGGGAAGCTTGGGTTAATGAATGTACCTCATTTAGATTTTGATAGCTCTGATACCAATTGATGTGAATTTAGTTACAAGTTAATTCACAATTTAAGTGTCCCGATCGGCTAAATAGGTACTTGCTCGATTAATAATAGAAGTATGAATAAATAAATAAACAAAGGATAAACTTGGATATAACTTGTGAATATAGAAACTAGAAAAGAATCAACGCTATATAACAACGTGACTCATTTTCTGTATTGTTGTTAACACTTGAAAGTTTGAGTGGATAAGGTTGATTGCCACACTTTGGGATGGAGAAAAAAATGATAAGATCGGGTTGGTGAATGCCACAAGAAAGGAATTTCTTGATAAGTCTAGTAAGTTCTTAAAGAACAAAGAGTTTAACTCAAATGAATTTTTATCATAAAACGTCTAACCTTACGATGTTTAAAATTAAACTACTTATAGGAAAATTAGATGGTAATCGAATGGCCAAAAACCTTATAATTTCAGTCATCAATGTGGGTGGCTGCTCATTAATATGTTGGGACAAGTTTGTGCATGCTTAAGGGCTAAGCAACCTTGAAAAGCTTGATTCTTCTCCCTTTGTGGATGGTAGCTTTAATGGAACATAGAAATGATCAAAGACATTTTCTAGATGGCTGCTCATTTATCCCCCTCATTGGATGGTGCATTTCTGTGTTGACTGAATGGTCACTTTCTATCCCACACGAACAACCACTTTGGGTGTTAAAAGAACTTGATGCCTTGGTAATTTTGAACAGCCCCCTCCTCTTCATGCACTTCATTAAATAGTAGATTATTCATGAATGGGAAAAGGAAATGGTCAACTTCTAGAAGGTGTTGGTTCATGAATGAAATTGGTCATTCATTTACTCTCGAAGTCCATCAAAAATCCTTCATGCATTAGCCTTAATGTGACCGAAAGTACCATGCATGTTCAACGACTTTAATAGCTTTAATTCCTCACTTGAAAGGTTGCAATTGTTCCCCATTAGTTGACCAGCCCTTGGTTACCTTTTAGGACAAAATAGATAAACATTAGGACACTATAAATATACTAATAAATCTGTAACAAAGTGGACACTCTAAACACACATTTAGGACACATTAAATATGCTTAAGACACATAATAATGATGTAATAAACTATGACATAGTTAAACACGCATAATAAACATGTAATAAACAAAACATAATAGTTTAAGACATATTTAAGATGTTCGAATAAGACTTAAAACAAAGTTGTTGAAATTATTAAACTTAATAAAAAATGAATGATTTGGGCTTTAAGAGCCCACAAACGTCACTTTAAGTTTCTCATCATAACCCACATTTCTAGGCCCAAATGACAGTTTCAGACTTTGCCCAATTAAAGGACCCGGGATCACATCACCCCATCAACCCAACCAACTCTTCTACTCCAACAGACGCTTCCATCTTAGTCAACCCAAGATCATATTCTGGCTTAACCTCCACCTAGAATCCTTCTTCTTCTTCTCAACCCGCAAGACCACCTTAACATTATGCATCTAACCTCCTACCATCTTTGGGGCAATTCATGAGGACTTTGAATAAACTGTTGAATTGCAATCTAACTATATAGGCTGCACCAATTGTTTCTACCCATCCAATGGCTTTGGTGCCTCCAACCACCGTAGAGCCTCAGTCATCTTCTAGCATATCTCCTCTTGGTTGATCTATTGTAATTTGACATGTCAAATTAGGCTCTATTAAGTACTTAATGAGCTTGTTCTCAATTAGTTTATGAGTATTTTTAATACTTTTATCGATTCTTAGAATTTAGTGTTAATGATAGTTTTTCTTACACTTTACTTCTTTTGAGACCCAAATAGGAAAAACAATGTTATTAGGACTCTAATGATTTATTTGAGCTTGTGTAAGGAAATGAATAAGGTCAAACATCGAGGATCTCAACTTTTGTAGGGTCGCAAAAAAGGTGCATGTGTGTCGTGACACTGACCTTCCATCACCTCAACAATGTGAACTTCAAAGAAAACTCAACTTGGAGTAACTCGTTTTTGAAGTTGCAACACTAAGTGTGTAGTTTCCTGACACCAAGCCTCCAAGTCTCATCAATAAGCCCTCGAGGTCGCGACTCCAAGCCAATTGTCGAAGTGAAGGGACCTAGAGTCACTGCCATCAAGCTTATGACACCACCAAGGCTGTGTGGCGACACCAAGTGCCCCAAGCCAAGCTTGTGTCTACTATCACTAAGGTCGTGACAATAACAAGGCCATGTCGCGACACTAAGAAGCTCTAAGCCAAACTCGTGCCCACTTCCACAAATGTTGCGACACTGAAGTTTATCAGGTGGAAAAAAGTATAGGGGCTATTTTACGTCCAAACTCAACTGAAATCATATAATTTTTAAGGATTCTTTTTTAATGTTAAGGTTAGGGAATATGATGTATTTAAGGCATCTTTATGCCACAACAAAAAAGAGGGATCTTTATCATCTTTTTGTCGACATCCTTTATTCCATCACCATTTTTAGCTTTCTAAGTTTTTCCTTTCTTAGCTTGGTAGTTATTTTATGATATTTTTGATGTCCATGAAACCAACTAATACTTCAACAAAGGCAAGTGCACCTATCAATTAATAGTATAGCTACGATGACCACAAATATCATTCCCACGAAGACTAAAAGTACTAGTAATTACTAATTTTCTATTATTTAATAGGTAAATTGGAGTGATTAATTAAAACTAAAATTAACTAAATTAATTAACTAAAGAATACGACAAAGAGCAAATCAGGAAAACAAACAATTAACAACCAAAAAGCGAAACAATACCCAGAAAAGAATTCACCTAGATTTCATTTGTCATTATCAATTTGAATTAAACAATTTCTTCACTTAGTATCTTGATTCATAGAAATCCTTAAATTATGCTAATATCTCTTTCAAGACTAAGAGCAACTGACTTTAGGTTGATTAATTGAAATTTCTTTTTAATTAAAACCCCATTATCGCATTAACTCAATTTATGAATCCCCCTATTAGATTTGACTCTAATTTGGTAGATTTATGTCGTCCTATTTCTAAGGTTGCATGCAAATACACTTAATTATGCTAGATCTACTCTTAAACAGGAACTTTTCCTCCTCTATTCAAGCACATCAAACATGGATTAATAATCCAGAACTATTAAACCAAAAATTAAGCACACAAAGTTAAGAACAAGATCCAAGTATTTATTGCATAAAACATAAATCAAAAGACAAAATTCATCATAGGGTTCACCTCCCCTAGGTATTTAGAAAATTAGTTCATAATCACAAATAAAAACATCTCAAAGACAATATAACAACAAGAAATAATTAAACTCATAATAAAGTTCATAGAAATCAAAAGGAGATCTTCAATCTTAATGGAAATATGCTTCCGAGTCAGCTACAATGGTGTTTTATGAGTTTTTTTCTTCAAAAATCTCCAACGATCCACTCCCCTCTTCTTATATTTGGTATATATAGGTCTTAGAATGCCCAAAAAACTTAAAAATTACATTTTTTTCCTTGTGTCCAGAATGCGATTCGCAAAATCTACACAGTCTAGCACATGGCCATATGGCAGCCCGTATGGCTCACACGGCCATGTGCCCAGGCCGTGTGACTCCTGAAACTTGCTTTCATTTTTTGATTTTCGCTCGTTTTTTGCTCTTTTTGCTCCCAAATGCCCTCCTAAGTTTAAAAACATGAATTTAAAGGATTATGAGTTTAGAATTAACCATTTTACATCGAACAATCATCCAAAAATGCATAAGAACGAGATTAAAACATGTTATTTTCATCACTTATCAATTTTCTTCTTATTGTTTTTGCTACCATTTTTGCTACTTCACTTTTAGTTTTCTTCCAAAATGATACAAGTATCTTTATTGTTATCTTGGGTTTTTCTTTAAAGAATTCAATAGATTTGCATATATTTAATTATTAAAAGTGTAAAAAAATTAACTTGGGTTCTGAATTTATCAACATTCCTGCTGTCAACATTTTCATCAAAGACTCCTTTAAGAGTCATTAATCATTTTTAAACCCTTATCTCTTTTGTGGTTAATTAATGAATCATTTAAGCATGAAATTAGTTGGACTTTGTGTTTTTATGATGAGTAGGAACTAAGTTTTAGAGTGATTGGTTGATTAAAATGTTGCATAATTAATTTTAAGGTCAGAGATTAAATTGCAAAAATTGGATTAAATCGAATAGAATTCAAAACCAGTGTTTCTTATGGTTACATTTCTTAGTGTATGACTTATAGCAACAACGAGTTAATTCTATTTGATTTCAAGCTGAAAAGGATAATAACCAAAGCAAGACAAAGGTAACCCTCAAGGGAGGATCCACCGCTGGTAAAACCACCAATTGTCGATCCACCAAATAACAATCCATTATTTGAAGATCCACCTTTAGGCCTTCCAAATGTAAAGGAACCCAAAAACTTCTATCCGACCGAGACGAATGGAAAACTGCACGTTGAAAGATTACGCCATGCCAAACTTGGATGTTGTGCAAGGTAGTACCAATTGACCCACCGTCAATGCAAACAATTTTGAGATCAACCCGACTATGATTCAAATGATACAAAGGAACCTCCAATTCTAAGGCTTAATGAATGAGGACCCCAATAAACACCTTAAGTGTTTTCTAACTCTTTATGATACTTTTAAGTATAATATGGTACTTGATGACGTTATACGTCTTCAGCCATTCCCTTTCTCTTTGTGTGATGATGCTTTTATGTGGTTGGATTCGCAATCGGTAAACTCTATCACAACGTGGGATGAGCTAGCCAATTGATTTCATGCAAAATATTTCCCACTAAGTAAAATGATGAAGTTGAGGATGGACACCACCAACTTCTAAAAATTGAAGGGTGAATCATTGTATGAGGCTTGGGAGCGCTTCAAACCTTGTTATGTAAGTGTCCTTACAATGGTCTTTATGATTAGTTGCAATTACAAACTATTTATAATGGTTTGGATGGGAATTTAAGGTCTAGCTTAGATGGAGTGTCCGTGAGGGCATTCATGTATAAGATGTATGTTGAAGGTTTCCTACTCATCGAAGATATAGCAATGAGCTCCTGTATGGGGTCAACTGATCGGTTTACATATAGAGCTAAATCACCAACTGTGAATGTAATCAGTGGCAAGGACAAGTTTCAACAAATCCTCGAGAGGCTTAACAACATCAAAATTAACTCTAATATACCTCATATTCCCATCCAACACAACCCTATGGGCGTTCATATAATTGGAAAAAATGAAAACGCTTGTTAGGTAAATCACTAAGAAGACAATTATGCTAAGGTAAACTATATGGGAAATAGGGTGTAACATCCCGATTTTGGGCCTAGTCAGAACAGTGGTTTCGGGACCACAAATCCGATGAGGAAAATTTTATTTTTACTATATTTTTATGGCCTACAATTTCACAGAATGATTTCCTGAATGATTTCCTGAAAATTTCGTTCAAAAATTTCGACGTTTGGGCACTCAATTTAGTCAAAAGAACTAAATTGTAAAAAGTGTAAAAGTTAAGTTCTACATGTTAGAGGTGTACAATTTTTATGAAACTTTAAATTGGAGGTCCTTATATGGTAATTAGACCATTGGTTAAGTTGGTAGACAAAAATGGACATGAGATAAGTGAAATAGGAAAATTTTAAGTTAGGGACAATTTGGTAATTTAGTAATAAAAAGAATTAAAAAGGGAAAAAGATGGCAAAATGTGTTCATATTCTTCATGGTGAACAAAAATAGCAAGGGAGAAGCCATAATTAGGGTTTTCAAGCTTCCAAGCTCCATAGTAAGTGATTCCAAGCCCCGTTTTTAATGTTCTTTACGTTTTTTGAGTCCGGGTAACTTGATTTAGCTTATTCTAGCAATAATTTAACCTAGGGTTTATATTTGGAAAAATACCCATAGTTGAGATGTGTTTATTTTGATATTTTATGGTAGAATATGAAGCTTGAAATTATGTTAAACAACTTTTGCTAGTCGATTTTAAGTGAAAACGAGTATATTGACATAATCGGTAAAAATACCTAATGTTCATAAATACATGCTAGAGTGGGAATTTGATGTTGTCATAGAAGGGAAAAATTTTTAGCATGTCATAAAACATAAGAATAAGAGATGAAGTTTAATTTCTGAGATTTGGGGCAAAAGTGTAATTATGCAAAAGTGTAGGGGCAAAATCGTAATTTTTTCCAAAGTTCGAGTTAAGGATTGTTTTGATGAATGTGAGTATTAAATAAACTAAATTTTCTATTATAGATCAAGAAAAACGAAATTCAGAGTTAGACCGGGGAAAGAAAAAGATAGATGACTAAGTTGCTAGATGTGGTCAAATTTTGTACCGAGGTAAGTTTATGATAAATAAATGAAATATTTTAATAATTATTATTAATATTGTTATTTTCCAGCAATTATATATTTATTTCTTGAATTTATTTAATGTTGACTCAAGCATGAGATGACGAGAATCAGTGTTAAAAAGCCCCGTTGAAACATTAAGAGTGTATTGGATACAAATGTCATGACATTTGGGTAAAGAGGTCCCATGTAAGACCATGTCTGGGACATGGCGTTGGCACCGAGATAAGAGGTCCCATGTAAGACCATGTTTGGGACATGGCGTTGGCACCGAGATGAGAGGTCCCCCGTAAGACCATGTTTGGGACATGGCATGGGCACCAATATGAGAACTCCCATGTAAGACCATATCTGGAATATGGCATTGGCCATACAGGAAACATCCCATGTAAGACCATGTCTGGGACATGGCTTTGGCATGTTATTATCAGATATGAGACCCAAGTATCCTTATTATTCAAATGTGGCTCAACGTGCTAGAAAACAAATTATGTTCTATGGAAGTTCAAGTAAAAGTATAATTAGCAACTTCAGGTGAGTTATAAGAGTTAAGAATATGTAATGATATCAGTGAGAACCAATATTTCAGCAAGAGAAGAGTAAGTTGTAATCTTAAGCTATCTAAATAGGTAAGTAAATAAACAAGTAAATGAGAGTAAGTAAAGAGGAAACTTAAGAACATGATACTTGCATATCATTATTTGTGTTAAATGTTGTTATTTATTTACTTGTAAACTTACTAAGCTTTATTCTTACTTCTTTTATTCCTTTTTCTTTCATATAGTATTATCAAGCATAGTCGGGATCTTGAAGACGTCGGAGAGCGTTCACACTATCAACCACCACAACTCGGTATTTTAAGACGATAAATGTTTCGAGCTATGGCATGTATAGGGACTTAGTCATTTCGATTGTATATTCTTAAATTATGACCAAAAGATGATATGTAAATCCTTGATGATGAATAGTTATTAAAATGGCTAAGTATGAAGGTGTTTGTTGTTATAAAAGTCTAGGTGATAAATTATGCTTAGAAATCATGAAAAAATAAAAATTGGCAGTGAATCAGTTTTGAGACAACAGTAGTGATGTGATTTTGAAAAATCACCAAGGATAGTAGAAAATTAATTAGAGGGTGGATGAGATATATAATTAAATCTTATTGAGTCTATTTTCATAGAAAAATAACAATGTAGACAAAGGAATTATGTATTCTAAGATATTTGCATTTTAGTTAGACAAGGTCAAAGTGGTTTTTGGAATCCCCTGTTCTGACTTTGGAAAATCATTAAAAATTGTAAAAAAATAGTTATGAGTTGTAATTTATATTTCTAGATTCCTTATTGAGTCTATTTTCTGTAAAAATAAGTGAGAACACCTTATAAAGTCTGTACAATGAGATAATTAAATTTTAGTGACGAGAGGTCAGGATAGTTGATCAGTGAAATAGGGGAGAATTTAACTAATAAAATGTACTAATTGGCTGAACCAAAAATTCTGAAAAATTTATGGTAAAAATATATATGAGTTTAGTTTCAGGGAAAATTTACGTATCTAAATTTTGGGTTTTTTAGCTCGAGTTATAATTAATTTAGTGACTACTGCGCAGGTGGACAATTTTATTGTGAATAGTGAAATAAATTATTTTTATTTGTTTAAGTAATCGGAAAATTTTTAATGTTCCCGGTTGGGACTTGAACCATTTCCGTTGCATATTTTAGGGTCTCGAGAGCTATTTTAGGGACATATTGATTGAATGTGAGTGAATTAATTTTAAAAGTAATTTTTTTATGCTCCAAACTAGTAAGTTAAGTCAGGTAACGCCTCGTGCTCGACTCCGGCAACGGTCTCGGGTAGGGGGTGTTACATAGGGGTGGTAACCCTTACTCGAATACCTATAACTTGGGGTGGCGTGATCATCTCAACCTTAGGTGGGGAGTAAACCAAGAAGGGACCTGCTAGAAAAATCCCGATTTGAAAATAGTTTTCTTGTACAATGGCAAAAGTAAAATTTTGACAAACAACCCGGTTTGTAATCTTTCTAGCAACAAACCATAACTGAATTTATTCATGTGTCTTCAGCTTAGCAGACACTCATTGTTCTCGACTTTCAACCAAATAATCTTCTTCACTATTCTTCTCATACCACAAATTGCTTCGAATGTGGGCTCAAACCAATTAAATCGAAACACAAAACTAGAAAAAGTTCTCTCTTTTATTTTGGGTGAAAATGAAAACTTTCTTCTTAATAGAGACTGGTAGAATTGTTATTTTGGAAAAATATATGTAACAGTTGAGAATAAATTCTCTCTATTTTTCAAAAGAGTAAAAATCTCTCAGAATTGTATCAATAGCTACCATCTATTTATAGGAAGAGAAGGTAGTACCCTTGTTGAGTTGTAGTGGTTTATTTCAAATTAAAAAACAAAATCTTATTCATAATAGGACTAGGGTGGATGACACACCCTAGTATTCCTACTAGGGTTGCCGCCCGCTTTACGTCCATGAAGGTTTTTGGGCCTCTCTCACATTAGGTCCAAGTATGAGTACTTCTTGGGCCTTTCTGACTAAGTACTCTGTAATTTGATCCAACCGAATTCAATTATTCTATTTCTCAAAATAAAATTTAATATATTTATATATATAATAATTTTCTCATCCCTATTTTACTCCCAACAAAATTTTGATGATTGTAAGTGTACCCTAATAAAATGTTGACGATTTTGTCCCTGGTTTAATTTTGAGAAAATATGTTCAATATTTCCCAACTCAACATGTTCACTATGATCGAATAGTTTATTTTCATTTCCAGGCTTCAAATTAGTCCAAAAACATAAACTTATTCTTCCAATCTGTTTTTAAGTAATCTATATAAGATTGCAAATTTTCATTTTCAAGCTTCAAAATAGTCCAAAAATATAAACTTATTCTTCCCATCAGTTTTTAAGTAATCCATATAGGATTGCAAATTTTCATTTCCATTTCTATTTTTGGAAACCTACAATCATTTCCAAATGATTTCATTTATTCATTTAAGATAAAACAATAATCATTGCTGAATGTTTCTCATTTCTCATTTTCTATTCATTCTGTTCATTTCTATTCAAACACATAATTCATTTCTGGTTTCAATGAACTAGCGGAGGGACCGATTGGACATATCTAGTTGGGGCTCAAATGATTTATGATTAAGTTATGGCTTTTCGCCTATTCATTATAAACTCATTTAGTCACGAAGTCAATCCACTATAGTATTGTTACTTAGCTTTCCCCAATGACATACCATTATGAAAGCAACTACTCTATACTTGTCCAATGACCTTGTCATAAGTGTGTTACCCTCATAAGATACTCTTGATTTCTTTGGGATAATATATATTCTCCCAATATGATCCTATTTTATCTCATGGTAACCATTACATCTTCCTTTATGAAAAGTTAATCACTATCATATAATGATCAAGTAATCCATCACAAAGACGAATGACCTGTGACTATGTTTACTTTTCATCAACCATCTAATGCCAATGAGAGGGTATCATTTACCCATGTTTTGGGCTATGAATTCCACTATTTTGAATGACGCTACATACTAAACAGCTCATACACCTAATACACCAACTTTCGGCTTCTTATCTATTGGAACGCAGGCTTTTACTTACATCAAAGTGTACGAGTCACACATACATAGCCTGTCATCCACTCAGGATTTAGGTATGTCACACATGAACGTCACAAGTGAATAAATCCATAAACAGATTCAGGATCTATTCTCCTTGGGTCCTGCCCAATGTACTGTTAGTCCAGTCAACCACATCTATGTCTCTATCTTATAAGAGTCATCTGCTCCGATGCCTAAGACAAGGCATCTCCTCAATTGGATTTGATAGAGGACATATTAGTTTTTCAATCTGTTTGCTTATTTTCGATTAGACTAAGGACATTTTTAGGTTCGTCTACTAATACAAGTTGTCTTTCTGTACTACGAGTCGACCACGTAATACCGCTTAATATTAATTAAACATTTAGACAATCAATGAGCAATATTTGTTTCCATTTCACTTTGTGTGTAAAAAACCATGTGAGGATAATTATACAAAGTATATTAATGTAATTAATGAATTTGTTTTATTATTCAATCTGTTCGAAAGATTACAAGTGTATTTAAATGAAAACACTACAATTAAGGTACCAAATCCAACAAGACCTCCAACCAAGGTCTAAGAATTTAAACACCCTAGGCAAGCCCCTTCTTACTAGCCTCTAGAACCTTATAGGCCCTAATACCTTGAAAGAAAGCCTGCCTTTAACAACGACCCGCTAATGACCATTAGGGTAAGTAAACTCGAGGAAAGGATGTATTCGATGCACGAGAAAATGTGTCAAAAACAAGGCCAACTAGGTCAAATTCTCGACATATTAAAAACCAATGTTGGAAACAATATCCCTAGTAATACAGAAACTAACCTTAAGAGGGAAGGCAAGGAACATGCTAAGGACATTACCCTCCAATTTTGAGAGGTGATGAAAGAACCAATTAAACAACCTAGTGTTGAGTTGGAAGAGGAGGAAAACAATGCCCTCATTTCTAGTGTTGGAGAAGGAGTAGAAAAGAAAAATCAGAATGAGAATAAACCTAGGGAAGTTAACCCTAGTGGTAAGCAAGATAACTTACCTAGCACCGTAATTGTACCATTTCCTGCTAGGTTGGAAGAGAGGAAAAAGAAAGACAATGAAGAGTTCTTAAGTTTCCTTAATGTGTTTAAAGCTTTGAATGTTAATTTACCTTTACTTGAATTGCTTGAGAAAATGTCTAAATACGCTAAGTTTCTTCGAGATATTATGTCTAGGTATAAACAAATAGGTAAAGGTGTGAAGATAACTGTAAATCTTGAGTGCAGTGTTGTGATAGCTAGGAAAATCCCTCTTAAGCTTAAATACCTCGGTAGTTTCACTATATCCATAAAGATAAGAATAGTGAACTTTGGAAAGGCCCTTTGTGACCATGGACCCAACATTAAGCAAATGTTTCTCCCTACCTACCATCGACTAGGCTTGAGAGAGTTGCGTGACACTACGGTAAACTTCCAATTAGCCGATAAGTCTTTGGTGCACCCCAAAGATGTTCTAGAGGATGTAGTGACAGTGAGGTAGTTCATCCTTCCAGTTGATTTTATTGTTTTAGACTTTAAGAAAGATTTTGAGATCCCCACCTTGTTGGGAAGACCATTCTTAACCACTTCTAAAGCCATTATTAATGTTGACAATGGTGAATTAACAATGAAAATAAATGTTGAAGTAGAAGTGTTTAAAAGTGTTGATGAATGTCCTAACATGATTGATTTGTATACTTATTTGGCTTATGTTTGTCGTTCTACTTGCTCTTTTTTCTCTCATGCTACTAATCAACTTGATCAAATGTGTTAGAAGTGGTGAAAAGTTTCAGGTACACCCTCAAGGCCAAAAGGAGTCAAAATCAAGAATAGATTGGCCATGCTCTGACACTCTACGAGCAGCAAGACCATATGATAAAGAGGCGTGTAGAATAAGATCACAAGTTTGTCCAAGTCATGGATTTGGCTTAGGGCTTTAGACAAATAAAGGAGAACACGAAGTGAAACGCAAATAAATCTAAGTCAGATTTAAGAATTAAAAAGTGCATCAATTAAAAAAAGTAATAAAAAAGTAGAAAAAGAATAAGGAATCCAAATTAGAGATTAGAAATAATTAAACAATAGTATAAGAAAATAACAAAGGAACGAAACAAAATAGATGAAAAAGATGGAAAGTGGTGTGTAAAAGTCCTAAGGAGACTTGGAAACAAAATGAATCCTAAACCCCATTCAAATGAATCTAATTTCCTCTCCAAGAAAGAAAACTTGGCAAGAAAAAGCTTGAAGATGATTCCCATAATCTAAAAAGATTGTTAAAACTCTTTTAAAAAGATACTCAGAGAAATTATTTAAAAGAAAACTCAAAGAGAATTTTATTAAATCGAATTGAATAATGAATGAATTACGAATTGTGTACAATGAAGAAGTATTTATATAGGCTATGTAACACCCCAAACCTGATTCGATTACCTGGATCTGAATCTTGGATGTTACCAACAAATGCAAACAAGAACTTAGCCTACTTATACAAATTTTCATCAATGGTTAACTACTTAATTACAATACTTCGAACCAAAATACATAGGTATATACGATGAATGAATACAAACACAACGCATGGTGATTAAATTAAAACAATAGCTAGATTCAAATCTTGATCTAGCACAAGTATCCTAAAGTATGGATTCCCAGGCTGGCTCAAACTTTGAACACACTGTTAAACTTGCTCTGTATGCATAATATACCGATACACCACTCCTTTGGCGTAATCCTCACCTTATTCCTCTCGGCACGATCTCACATTCCACCTAAAACATAAAGAATAACCCATGTAATTTTAAGGGAATTTAGTGAGAGATAATCATTTGTACCTTAGTGGTGGTTTTCCAAAATTGAGCAGTTAGTCCATTACCATTAATTTTTTCCTTCTTTAATCTTCAACCATCTATTTGTAACACCCCAATTCTGACGGGCACAAGGTATGGCGTATGGTCCTTAAATAGTTTGATTAGTGGAGTAGTATTTGCCCCAAGTGCATCTTTTGGCACGTAGAGTGGGTGGATTCAGTTATGTGTTTAAAGGAATGACAGGTAAAAAGGTAAGGGGATACTCAATTAGGTTTCTTGGAATTTGTAGACTTTGATAAGACAAGTCAGTATTGATGTGACACTTGTAAAGTTTCGATAAAGACATGGATTACTTTAATAGGGTATTCCTGTTTGGATAAGAGGAGTTCTCTTCCCTCCCCCACCCCCTTTTCTTCAAAAATGTTGAAATCTAAGGCTAGAGAAACATAAGTCTTTCTTTAAGTTGGATCTAAAATCTTAAATTCTATTAGTGATTTCTCCATGTCGAGGTAAGTCTTATGACTCTAAAAAGGTAGATCTGTATGAGTGCATGAAGAATTAAGGATTAGTATAAGGGTTTATTTAGGTTTGATATAATGGTAAAAGTCATTCGAATGGGTTTTGATAGTGTCCTTTTGTTTTAGAAGGCAATGGTTGTTGCAATGCATGAGCGAATGTAGGATCTGGAGTTCAAGCTACTATCTGTGTTGTTAGGTGAGTCCCTAAATTGACTCATGTATGTGTGTTGTTATTTTAGATATTTCTATGAAACCAAATGGATTGTGATTCTCTCTCTATGTTGACTCTATTGTGTGAGTCTCTAGGCTGAGTCTTATATGTATACTATCTATACTTGAAGATTTGTAAAAGATTGATTAAAAAATGATTTTGTGCTCTAGGAAGTTACAATATGTTATGTATGTGACCTTATGTATGACTACTGAAGAATGTTTATAATCGTGTTAATGATGGTTAAGAATGATATGCATGTTTGGTATAGATCTGATAAGTTCAAATAATGCGATGGGAAGTGTGGTCGTGCATGTGTGTCTCAGATATGTGTTATGTAGTATGTTCTATTAAGAGTCTTTGCCTATCTCTACAGAGTCGTCTAAAGGGGTCCGTTGGGACTTTAAACACAATTTTTGAAAGTAAAAGTCCATGGCCATGGCACCATATTGAGTAAGACCATAGCTAGGTTATGGAATCATATGAAAATAACTAAAGGAAAGTTATTACCTAATGGGGTTCTTTGTGTGTCCCAGGATGATGATAGGCAAACCTCACATAATGTGAGTTTAGACAAATCCAAATCATAAACATGTCAAGAAAGAAATGCCTTTTTGGTGCATTATGAAAGAAATGTCTTTGTGGCACATCACAAAAGAAATGCCTTTGCGGAGCATTATGAAAGAATTGTCTTTGTGGCAAAGAACAAGAAGATCAACCTTTGTGGCAATCTCTATAAGGATGGCCCTTATGGCAACCCTCTGAAATGAAATGCCTTTGTGGCGAGCCCAGAAGGAGTGATGTTTATGACGAACTCTAAAGGAACGATATGTATACTGAACTTATGGTAAGATATTTATAATGAGATTTCTTTGTGATAGCTCTATATGGAGTATATTGGTGAATCTTGTATGGCCTTCAAATAATATCAGAAAGACTAGTATGCACCAGGGCATTTGGCAAATCCAAAGTAAGGACCAAGTAAATTTCTAGAAAAATTGGTTAATTTTCTATGACTAGTAATTCGAAGAAAGACATGTATCATTAATTATTAAGAGAAAATTATAGTTGAAGAAATAACAGGTAAGGAAAGTGACTTTAGACATTGTCTTGCGAAAAGTATGAGCAAGGGAACCATAATCAAGATGGGCCAAAAGAATGTCCTGAGAGGATAAAGTTATTGGAAAAATAACGATAATAGATGAGGATCATGCCATAGTAAGTAGAAGGTATGATGATGTTCTACAAATTGGTGTGTTGCTCATGGTAATAGATAGTTGAAGACTAAAGTATGAAAAATTTGGTGGCAATGGACTATCCATCCAATTATGGAAAGCAATGATTAAAGTATAAGTAATCATCACTCACTAAGTTCTCATGAACTTACATGGGTTATTCTTTGTGTTTTAGGTAAAATATGAGACCACGCCGGCAGGAACGAGGCCAGGACCATGCCAAAGAAGTGGCGTATTGGTATATTATGCATACAGAGCGAGTTTGGCGGTACGTTCAAAGTTTGGGCCAAAGCCTGGAAGTTCAGACCTTAGGATATTGTGTTAGATTAGGATCTCAATCTAGTGATTATTGAAATTTTAATTACCTTGCGTAGAACTTGTAACCAATCATTGTATATATTTAAGTATTTTAGATCAAGGTTCTGTAATTAAGTAGATATCCGTTGATGGAAATTTGTATAAGTAGGCTAAATTTTTGTTTGCATTTGTTGGTAACACCCAAGATTTGGATCTAGTTTATCGAATCGGGTTTGGGGTGTTACACTATTACCGTCAACAATACACAAATTTTGGAGCATAATCATTCCTTCGTTTTACTAAGTCATGATCAATATCCAATATTGTCACCTTCCCAATAACTTCATCCTCTCAAAACATCCTTTTCAGCCCATCTTGAACATGATTCCCTTGCTCATAATCTTCACAAAATTAAGTCTGAGGTCACACTCTGTACCCATTCTTTCTTAGACTATCATTTTCTTCTACAAATTACAAACATATATCCCTCTTCGAATTTGCCAAACATAGCCATTCATAATTTGTTCTTCAAAATCTTCCTTGATCCTTATTCTTCAAAATCTTCCTTGATCCTTACTTTGGATTCGCCAAATACTTTGGTGCATACTAGTCATTCTGATATTAATTAAAGGCCAAACAGGTTTCGCCATAACATCCCGTATACAAACCGCCTAAAAGAAAGCTCATTAAAAACATCTCTTCAAAGGTTTACTACAATTCATCATGTGGGTGTTTCCTTCTGAGTTTGCCATACATACCATTACCTTAGAGTTCATCATTCCTTCAAGGCTCGTCACAGAGGAGTTTTATTTCAGAAGGTTGCCATGAAGGTCATCCTTACAGAGATTGTAACAAAGGCTAATCTTCTTATTTTTCACCAGAAAGGCATTTCTTTCATAATGCGCCACGAAGTCATTTCTTTCCTAATGTGTTTACAATATGGATTTACCTAAACTCACATCATGTAAGGTTTTACTCATCATTGTCCTGAGACACACAGAGAACCCCATTGGGTAATAATGACCTTCCTTTAATTCCTTTAAGATGTGCTATGACCATGGACTTTTCCTTTCAAAAATCATGTTTAAAGTCCCAACGAACCCCATTAGATGACTCTATAGAGAAAGACATAGACTCACTTGATTGGCTATTCATAGAGTGACACCATTTCAAACTTAACACTTCGATTCATTGACATACCTCATACTATCACACAACTCTTTCATGCATTTTAGTTGGGTTCATACAAACATCTTTCAACTTTAAGATTCTCATCACTTGTTTAGACTTGTCAGATTTCAAACAACTATGCATAAAAGGCCCATCCAACATTCATACCATACTTTTCCAATGCCAGTTACAGAGTTCATTCAATTTCCACGAAAATATCTAACACAGACAACACACATACACGAGTCAACTCAATGACTCACTTGACAACTACGAATAGCAGCTTGAGCTCCAAATCCAAGATCCACTCAGGAACTACAGTAGCCATTTCCTTATAAAACAAAGAAAAAACACCATCAAAACCCATTCAAATGACCATTACTATCATCTCAAACCTAGATAACCCATATACAAAACCTTGATTCTTCATGCACTCACGTAGATCTACTTTTTCAAAGCCATAAGACTTACCTTGTAATGAAGAAATCACTAATAGAATCTAGGGTTTCAGATCCAACTTAAAGAAATATTTTGGTTCCCTCTAGCCTTAGATTTCAATATTTTGAAGGAAGAGGGAAGAATTGAACTCCCTTATCCAAACCTGGATATCTTTATTTTAATCCATGCATTTATTGGAACTTGAAAAATGTCACATCAATATTAAATTGCCTTATCAACATTTCACAACTTCCGAAAAACCTACTTGAGTATCCCCTTATCTTTTAACTATCTTGGTTCACATTCAGTTGGTTTCTAACCAGCTTACCTTGAAACTTAACTTGCACAGTACTACAGTTACAGGGTGCATTATACCTTTGGCATAAATTCATACCTTTAAAACCATTTTCCTTAACCATAACCTTATTCCAACTAACGTAGCAAGTTCGCATAACACCTCCATCCATTTAAACATGTAACAAATCTTCCCACCCTATACACCAAAAGATGCACTATGGTGTAGGGATGTGCAAAATTCGGGTAAAACCGAAAAAATTCGATTAACCGACCGAATTCTGTTAATCGGTTGGTTAACCGAATTTTTTCAATCGGGGGTCGGTTAAATATTTTTTGATTTTTTGGTTAATGGTTAATTCGGTTCAAAATCGGTCGGTTAATCGAATTTTTTCGGTTTAACCGAAAAAATTAGTAAAAATTTAATATATAAATAGGCCCACTATTCACCTAAACCCAATCCGAACCCAAGTATCCAACCCAGCCTAATTACCCAACCTAACCCAATCATAAAAATTACAAATAATTTAATAAATAAAAATAAAAATAAAATTCTAAAACTAAAACTAAAACTAAAACTAAAGTCTAAAAGTCTAAACAAATAATTTAATAAATAAAAATAAATTCAAAGACTTATGTAATGTTTTTAATTATGTAGTGATTCAATTCGGTTAATTTTTAACCCAAAATAAAAAACATATAATTTTCAGTTAATCCGGTTAACCGACCGAATTCACCAAAAAATTTTCGGTTCGGTTAATTTTTTTGAAAAAATTTTGGTTTGATTAACGGTTAAAAATGTTGAAAAGTCGATTAATTCGGTTAATGTTATTTTGGGTCGGTTAACTGACTGAACACCCCTACTATGGTGAATACCATTCTGCCAATCGTACTTCTTAAAGACTATGTGCCAGACCTTGTACCTGCTAGAACCGAGGTGTTACAACTCTCCTCCCCTTAACAAAATTTTGTCCTTGAAACTTTCATCCCTCTTAGAAACTCCATCATTAGGATGAAATTGACCATACATGTCAACCACATATCAGCGACGATGTGAATTCCTTTACCTGAGCTTCAAAGTTTCCTTCTTACTAGCATACTCCTCAAAAGTCTTATTAAGGAGATATTATTGAAATGCTTCTTTGGACAGAATCAAATTTTGGGCAGTTTAACACTTGAGCTCAAACGCCACACTCATACCTTTTTGACAGGTGTCAAACGCTCGTTGGAGAATTTGAACAGAGTAAATTCTGGAATTTTCATTATTTTCATTATTTTCTTTAAAACTTTGGGAATTTTGTAAATATATCTTATATGTGCTTGGATTTTACAATTAGGCACTTATAGAGTTTAAATTATAATATGTTTGTTTATTATAGGATTTCAATTATCATTAATTAAGTATTTTTTAGTAAAGTACTTATCAATTGTTGAATGTTACTATAGCATCTTTTTACTCAAGTTAGGCGATTGGGTCAGGTAAGGGGTGTTACATATAGTGGTATCATAATTACGGTTTAGCCGACTCTTGGATTTAACATAGAACGTTAAAATCTAGAAATTAAATGTCATATAAACCTGTGATAGTGTGATATTGATTGATCCGATCTAAATCCTGTTTTTATTTTAGATTTGAAAGATGTTGGTGTCGAAACCATTTTATTTTGAAGAATAGGAATCGATTTTGAAAATGGAGTGAGAGTCACCACCGATCTTTTAATGAGGTGTGATCGGATCACCTTGAAAATGATTTTAGGTCTACGAATTTTGAGAAAATAGGTTCGGGAATCGGTTACGCACGAGGAAGGGTTAGCACCCTCGTAACGCTCAAAATTGGTACCGAATTGATTGCTTAATGTCTTAATATCGAAACCTTGAAAAGATTTTAATGTACGATCCTTGATGAGAAAAACTTGAACAAACTAGATTGAATAATAAGACGCATTTATTTCGAAGAAATAAATTGTCACACTCAGTAAGTTAGGGTGTTACAATTCAATCTCCGAAATTAAATGTGTTCTTTTTTAAGAAAAAACATGAGTTTAAAGAAGGTTATTTGATTGTTTAAGTCAATCGAGAAATCAGAATCCAGTAAGTTAGGGTTCAATTTCGCGAAATTCTTAAACCTCAAATATTGTCTTTATTTTAAAATTGAGACAACAAAATGCCGCATCCAGTAAGTTAGGATCCAACGTTTTGTAGTCTTAAGAGCTTTATTTTTACAATTGTATGGTTTTAATAAAATAGATACTTAATGATATAAATTCATCGAGAAGAATTGAAGCCTAGTAAGTTAGGACACGATTTTCTCGAGAACTATTGAACCCCAAGCCTTTTTTAGGAGTTTTGAAATAAGATATTATAATGCTTTAACGAAATGCAATTTTTACAAACAATATAATAAAGTATCAATATACAAATCAAATGGTGAATAGCAAGCTAAATTTACAATTTGGAGCAACCCAACATATAAAACATCAACATTGATAATCAAATAAACTAATAATCAATCTTAAAAATAACAAAATGAGAATAATTAATATAAAGATAATTTAATCACGAGTAAACCACTTAAAATAATCAAAATGAATACAAAATTTGAAAACAAAATGTAACACCCCGAACCCGAGACCGACACCGGAGCCGAACACGAGGTGTTAACAGACTTTAAGCCCCTTATAAAAAAATTTCCCAGACACTGCCAATCTGCGTACTAGTCACTTTAAAAATCATATCTTGAGTTTCACAACTCGGAATCCAGTTCCGTAAATTTTTCCCTGAAACTAGACTCATATGCCCATCTACATATTTTTTTCTAGAATTTTTGGTCGGGCCAATTAGTACAGTTTATTAGTCAAAGTCTCCCATGTTACAGGGTTCGACTACCCTGACCTTTGCGTATTACGACTTGGATATCTCCCTGTACAGGGCTTCAATACTGATGCCGTTTGTTTCTATAGAAACTAGACTCAGAGAGAAATCTATCCATATATGTTATGACTCCTAATTATCTCTTATTAATTTATAATGAATTTCCAAATTCGGAACAGGAAATCCAGAAACCGTTCTGGCCCTGTCTCACGAGAACCTGAATATCTCTTAACATACTGTCCGTATGATTGTTTCGTTACTTTCCTATGAAAGTAGATTCATCAAGGTTTGTTTACATAATTTATTCACTATTTAATTCTCTTCCTACTATTTTTAGTGATTTTCCAAATCTACATCACTGCTGCTGTCAGCATCTGCCTTTAAGGTAGACTTTACCTATTTCATGGTTTCCATGATTCAACTAGCCCTTTTTGCATAAATAGCACAATTTATGAAAGTGATTAACCATCCCCATGGCCAATCCTTGTCAAGCATATCCACACCAAATGATTATAACAATATACTCAAACACATATAAGCCATTTTCGCATGGCTATCCAAAATTTATACAAGTCCAAAGGGTCCACGACCCACAACAAACGGGTAGTCCTATACATGCCATTTCGAAGTTCAACCAAAATTGTACCAACAGGGGGCTTTGATAGTGTGGGCGACTTTGACCTCAAGATCCCGAGTCCGATAGCTGGAGAACCAAATCTATAAAACAGAGGAGCAATAAAACGGAGTAAGCAATTTATGCTTAGTAAGTTTTGAGCAAGGAATTCCAGCACAACAAAAGTATAGCATTCATATGGCTAAACGGATAATTTCATATGCACAAATTATCGATATCATACTTGCTTCACATTACCAACCCTTATGTACATACACAAAAGATCAACTCAGCCAAAGGCCGGTAGCTCGTTTATCAACTGAGCGAATACTTATTTGTAAGGGCTCAACTAAATTCAAGCACATACGAAACATACCTCAATGTTGGGATGTTTCGAGAGTATTAACTGGAATTTTACAGCAAGTTCATTCATTCCCAAATCACGTACCTTCGGAATTTAACCGGATATAGCTCCTCGTTCAAATGCCTTCGGGACATAGCCCGGTTATAGTAATTCGCACAAATGCCTTCGGGACTTAACCTGGATTTAGTAACTCGCACAAATGCCTTCGGGCTTAGCCCGGAATTAGTATCTCGCACAAATGCCTTCGGGTTTAGCCCGGAATTAGTATCTCGCACAAATGCCTTCGGATCTTAGTCCGGATATTGTCACTTAGCACAAGCCTTCGGGACTTAGCCCGGACAACATTCAAATAACCATGCACATTTAACAATAAATCATGGCACATTCGTGTTTCATTTTCGTTAGCAAAACTCAAACACAAGACACTTATCATTCTTGTGATTTCGGCTCAATAGCCACACACAAAGAGCATGATTTTGATTTGCTTAAAACATGATCTAATCAAATCTTAATTTAAGCTCTCTTACTCAAGAACTTACCTCGGGTGTTGTCGAACGATTCCGATAGCTATTCGACCACTTTTTCCTTCCCTTTATCGGATTTAGTTCCCCTTTGCTCTTGAGCTTAATTAAACAAATAAATTGATTTAATCATTTGAGCATCGAAAAGAGGAACACAAGGCACTTAGCCCATATTTATACATTAGACATTAAAGTCACATATGTACGGAATCATGAATCAAACTCAACATTTTAGCTAATTTTTCCCCCTTGGCCGAATATGCATGTCTATTTTGGGGCCGATTTCAACACTTAATACATTCTACAAGTATGGTCACTTGTATTGACTAAACACCCTTTTGTTTCAAGTTCAAAACTTGGCTAATACACACATATACACACTAGTAAAGCATCCTCTCCCTTTCCATCAATTTAACACATGCATTGCTCATTAACATGCAAAAGTTATATTCGGCCTTAGCACACAACTTGCTAGCCGATTCTTCTCCATTTAGCAACCAATGCACATATGTGCTCACTCAAAAATGCTAAAAAGGAGGTTCAAGAATCATCAGGCCACCATCACATGCATCATTAACAAGCTTCATATTTAGCATGCAATGGCATTAACACAAACTCCACCTAGGCCGAATCTTAACTCATCCTCATGCCTCATCACCACAACATCAAACATCAACCAAGAATGATGCATCCATGGCCGAGTGTCATTTCCATCACATAGCAAGATTTAGACCATGGGCTAGGTAGAACTCAAGCTAACAACTAAAACATGCATGCATCTCATGGAACATCATCAAACATACCTTAGCCTAGCTACATGCATGGCCGAACCTCTTCAACCTTTCTTCTTCCTTCCTCCTTAAAACTTTTGGCCAAGGATGAACCAAAGGATGAGCATTTTTTTTCTTTGTTTTTTTCTTTCTAGTTTCGGCTAAATGAAGATGAGAAAGGATGAACAAAAATTTTCTCCTTTCTTTTATTTAGCTCACGGCAATGGGGGGGAAAACAACTATACACATTTTTCTTTTGTATTCATCATACTCCTTTTTATTATTTTATGCCCATGCCCCTTATTTTATTTTTTTCCTACATACCTCACTAGGCCAACATGTTCCCAACATGTTTCCACCCATAGCATGGCCAACCACTAGCTCAAATTTTGGGTAATTTGACATGCAAACCCATCATTTTCACAACATGCATTAATAGACCATTTTAAATTAGCCTATCATATTTTCACCATGTCTCATATCAATCCCTATTTAATAATTTCTCATGCAATTGGCAAAATTGGAGAATGAAACTTCCACATACTCATGTACACACATAATAAGCATAGAATATGGAAATCAATTATTTTTATGACTCGGTTTTGTAGTCCCGAAACCACTTCCAGACTAGGGTCAATTTTGGGCTGTCACAACTCTCCCCCACTTAAGAAATTTTCGTCCCCGAAAATCTTACCGGTAAATAGGTTTGGCTATCGTTCTTTCATCGAGCTCTCGGTTTCCCAAGTAGGTTCCTTGATCCCGTGTTTGAGCCATAACACCTTAACTAACGGAACCCTTTTGTTTCGCAACTCTTTCACTTCACGAGCTAGGACACGCATCGGTTCTTTTTCATAACTCATATCGGCTTGAATTTCAACCTCTGATGGGCTAATTATATGCGATGGATCAGATCGATAGCGTCGAAGCATCGAAACATGAAAGACGTCGTGAATCTTTTCAAGATCAGGGGGCAAAATCAATCTATACGCAACCGGACCAACTCGTTCGGAGATTTCGTACGGCCGAATGAATCTCGGGCTCAACTTGCCCTTACGGCCAAACCTGAGTACCTTTTTCCAAGGCGAAACTTTAAGGAACACTTTATCTCCCACCTGATATTCAATGTCCTTTCGTTTCAAATCCGCATACGATTTTTGACGATCTGTGGTTGCTTTCAGACTTTCACGGATTACCTTTACTTTCTGTTCGGCATCCTTAATCAAATCAACTCCGAAAATTTTACTTTCACCGAGCTCGGTCCAAAACAATGGTGTACGGCATTTACGACCGTACAAAGCCTCGTAAGGTGCCATCTTAATACTTGATTGAAAACTATTATTGTAAGCGAATTCAATCAAAGGTAAATACCGTTCCCATGAACCACTGAACTCGAGGATGCAACATCTCAACATATCCTCAAGTATCTGAATTATCCGCTCAGATTGACCATCGGTTTGGGGATGAAAAGCAGTGCTAAAATGCAGCTTGGTACCCAAAGCTTCTTGCAATTTCCTCCAAAATCGCGAGGTGAATCTCGGATCTCTATCCAACACGATAGAAATAGGTACCCCGTGTAATCTCACAATCTGAGAAACGTACAATTCAACTAGTCTATCCAATGAAAAATCCATACACACGGGGATAAAGTGAGCCTACTTAGTCAGTCTATCGACAACAACCCAAATCGCATCCTTCTTACTTGTTGACAATGGCAGTCCGGACACAAAGTCCATTGTGACTCGATCCCATTTCCACTCGGGTATCATGATCGGCTGAAGTAATCCTGAAGGCACTTGATGTTCCGCTTTCACTTGTTGACATATTAAACATCTCGAAACAAGGTCGGAGATGTCTCGTTTCATACCATGCCACCAAAACCAACGTTTCAAATCGTTGTACATTTTCGTACTCCCCGGGTGACTTGACATTCGGCTACAATGGGCTTCGTTCAGAATCATCGAAATGAGTTCCGAACTCCTTGGAACACACAAACGACTTCTGAACCTCAAACAATCATCATCATCAATTTGAAACTCCGATTCCTTGTTCGGAGCACACTCAGCCCGTTTTGCAACCAATTCATCATCAACTTTCTGGGCTTCACGAATTTGATGAATCAATAATGGTTTGGCTTTTAATTCAGCAACTAACACATTGTCAGGTAGAACAGACAAATGCACATTCATTGCTCGTAAAGAAACCAATGACTTCCGGCTTAAGGCGTCCGCAACCACATTAGCCTTTCCCGGGTGGTAATCAATGACAAGCTCGTAATCTTTCAACAACTCAAGCCAACATCTTTGTCGCAGATTTAAGTCTCTTTGAGTCATCAAATATTTGAGACTTTTGTGATCCGAAAATACATGGCACTTTTCACCAAATAAGTAATGTCGCCATATTTTTAAAGCAAATACGATGGCAGCTAGTTCAAGATCATGGGTCGGATAATTTTTCTCATGTGGCTTTAATTGTCTCGACGCATGGGCCACAACTCGACCTTCTTGCATCAATACGCAACCCAACCCAAGTAGGGATGCGTCACTATAAATGACAAACTCTTTGCCTGATTCGGGTTGCACTAAAATTGGAGCTTCAGTCAAATGAGTTTTCAGTTGATCGAAACTTTTCTGACATTTCTCCGTCCATTCGAACTTAACATCCTTTTGAAGTAGCTTCGTCATTGGTGTGGCTATCATCGAGAAACCTTTGACAAATCGTCGGTAATAACCGACGAGCCCCAAAAAGCTCCGAACTTCGGTAATATTTCTTGGAGGCTTCCAATTAAGTATGGCTGAAATTTTGCTTGGGTCAACTTGAATACCCGATGCGGATACCACATGACCCAAGAAGCTAACCTCTCTTAACCAGAACTCACACTTACTGAACTTAGCATATAACTGCTTATCCCGCAAAATTTGCAACACCAGTCTCAGGTGCTCAGCATGTTCGGTCTCATCTCTTGAATAGACCAAGATGTCATCAATGAACACAACTATGAACCGATCCAAATATGGTCTGAAGATCCGATTCATCAAATCCATAAATACCGCAGGGGCATTAGTGAGCCCAAACGGCATCACTAAGAACTCGTAGTGACCATATCTCGTTCTGAAGGCAGTTTTGGGTATGTCCGAATCTCGAATTCGCAACTGATAATAGCCCGATCTCAAATCTATTTTTGAGAACATTGAGGCTCCCTTCAGTTGGTCGAACAAATCATCGATACGCGGTAACGGATATTTGTTCTTTATCGTCACTTTATTCAGTTGACGATAGTCAATGCACAACCTCATGGTTCCGTCCTTCTTTTTCACGAACAATACTGGTGCACCCCAAGGTGAGAAACTTGGTCGAGCAAAACCTCTATCCGTCAATTCTTGCAACTGAGCTTTCAACTCTTTTAACTCGGTTGGTGCCATACGATACGGAGCTATCGAAATCGGCGTAGTCCCAGGTACAAGCTCAATACCAAACTCTACCTCCCGAACAGGTGGTAAATCCGGTAATTCTTCAGGAAAAACATCCGGGTATTCACAAACCACCGGCACAGATTCGGGTTTCTTTTCTAATTCTTTGTCATTCAGTACATACGCAAGGTATGCTTCGCACCCTTTTCTTACATATTTCTGGGCCAACATTGCTGATATTACAGCTGGCATCCCCTCCAAGTCCGTAGACTCAACTCGGATTACTTCGTTATTTGCGCACCTCAAATCAATAGTCTTGCTTTTGGAATTCACAACCGCATCATGCGCGGTCAACCAATCCAAACCAAGAATAACATCAAATTCATCAAACGGCAAAAGCATCAAGTCCGCCGGAAAACAGGAACCTCGAATTTCTAGGGGACATTTCTTACACACTTTGTCGACAAGCACGTAACGACCCAAGGGATTTGACACCCGAATTACGAACTCAGTAGACTCAATAGGTAAAGTCTTACTGGATGCTAAGGTTTCACATATGTAAGAATGAGTAGAACCGGGGTCAATCAAAGCAATTACATTAGTATCCAAGAGAGTAAAAGTACCGGTAATAACATCAGGCGAAGAAGCATCCTCGCGGGCACGTATAGTATAAGCTCTAGCAGGCGCACGAGCCTCGGATCTGGTCGTAGCATCTCTAGATCCTCTCTGACCACCACCAGCATTGCCCGTATTTCCAGATGGTCTACCTCGAGCAGTGGTAGCACCCGGTTTCCCACTCTGATTTACATTCTGTTCAGACAACCTCGGGCAATCTTTAATGAAGTGGTCAACCGATCCGCACTTGTAACAGGAGCGGTCAGGGAATCTACAACTCCCCGAATGCCATTTACCGCAATATCAACATTTCGTTCTGTCTCGACGTTCATTCCCGACACTGGCGACCGAAGTGCCTCGTGTACCCACAGGGGGTCGATCACGATCTCGTCTAAAAAGGCCCGAAGTGCCTCTCGACCAGCCCACATCATCTCGAAATTTCTTCGATGCCTATTGAAGAGACTTTCCCGAAGATCTTTTACGAAACTCTCCAATTCCCTCATCAACTTTTTGTTTTTCTTTTCTAAGCTCTTCGGCTTTACAAGCTCGCTCGACAAGTACTACGAACTCTCATATTTCAAGAACGCCAACGAACATTTTTATATCTTCATTCAGCCCATCCTCGAAGCGTTTACACATAATAGCCTCGGACGAAACACATTCCCGAGCGTATCTACTAAGTCTAACAAATTTTCGCTCGTAATCAGTAACTGACATAGAACCTTGCTTAAGCTCAAGAAATTCCTTCCGTTTTTGATCAACAAATCTCTGACTGATATACTTTTTCCGAAACTCAGTTTGGAAAAACTCCCAAGTTACTTGCTCTCGGGGCACAACAGAAGTCAGAGTACTCCACCAATAGTAGGCAGAATCGCGTAGCAAGGAGATAGTACACTTTAGGCATTCATCGGGTGTACAAGATAGCTCATCGAGTACCCGGATAGTGTTGTCCAACCAAAATTCAGCTTGCTCGGCATCGTCGCCATCCGTAGCCTTAAATTCAGTAGCCCCATGTTTTCAGATTCTGTCAACTGGGGGCTTATTTGACCTTATTTGGTCAGTTACCGGAGGTATTGTAGGTGCGGGGGTGGTATTAGTCGGGAATGGAGGTTGTGGAACAGCCGTATTAGTTCGAATGTATTGGTTGAACCAATCATTCATCACGCTATAGAAAGCTTGTCTAGCTTCCTCATTCGGGTTACTAGCATTAGGTTGAGAGTCCGCTGGCGCTGTCCCTTGTGCGGGAGCAAGCGCTACACTCTCAAGATCATCAGCTACCTCTCGGTCGGGATCAGGATCCATTACTATAAATAAACACATTTACAATTGTCAGAAATCACCACACTATCAAGTAATCACATAAAATGGCATGTATAGCTAGACCCAACGCATTACGGTAGTCCTAGAATCGACTAAACCGTAGCTCTGATACCAATCAAATGTAACACCCCGAACCCGAGACCGACACCGGAGTCGAACACGAGGTGTTAACAGACTTTAAGCCCCTTATAAAAAAATTTCCCAGACACTGCCAATCTGCGTACTAGTCGCTTTAAAAATCATATCTTGAGTTTCACAACTCGGAATCGAGTTCCGTAAATTTTTTCCTGAAACTAGACTCATATGCCCATCTACATATTTTTTTCTAGAATTTTTGGTCGGGCCAATTAGTACAGTTTATTAGTCAAAGTCTCCCATGTTACAGGGTTCGACTACCCTGAACTTTGCGTATTACGACTTGGATATCTCCCTGTACAGGGCTTCAATACTGATGCCGTTTGTTTCTATAGAAACTAGACTCAGAGAGGAATCTATCCATATATGTTATGACTCCTAATTATCTCTGGTTAATTTATAATGAATTTCCAAATTCGGAACAGGAAATCCAGAAACCGTTCTGGCCCTGTCTCACGAGAACCTAAATATCTCTTAACATACTGTCCGTATGATTGTTTCGTTACTTTCCTATGAAAGTAGATTCATCAAGGTTTGTTTACATAATTTATTCACTATTTAATTCTCTTCCTACTATTTTTAGTGATTTTCCAAATCTACATCACTGCTGCTGTCAGCATCTGCCTTTAAGGTAGACTTTACCTATTTCATGGTTTCCATGATTCAACTAGCCCTTTTTTCATAAATAGCACAATTTATGAAAGTGATTAACCATCCCCATGGCCAATCCTTGTCAAGAATATCCACACCAAATGATTATAACAATATACTCAAACACATATAAGCCATTTTCGCATGGCTATCCAAAATTTATACAAGTCCAAAGGGTCCACGACCCACAACAAACGGGTAGTCCTATACATGCCATTTCGAAGTTCAACCAAAATTGTACCAAAAGGGGGCTTTGATAGTGTGGGCGACTTTGACCTCAAGATCCCGAGTCCAATAGCTGGAGAACCAAATCTATAAAACAGAGGAGCAATGAAACGGAGTAAGCAATTTATGCTTAGTAAGTTTTGAGCAAGGAATTCCAGCACAACAAAAGTATAGCATTCATATGGCTAAACGGATAATTTCATATGCACAAATTATCGATATCATACTTGCTTCACATTACCAATCCTTATGTACATACACAAAAGATCAACTCAGCCAAAGGCCGGTAGCTCGTTTATCAACTGAGCGAATACTTATTTGTAAGGGCTCAACTAAATTCAAGCACATACGAAACATACCTCAATGTTGGGATGTTTCGAGAGTATTAACTGGAATTTTACAGCAAGTTCATTCATTCCCAAATCACGTACCTTCGGAATTTAACCGGATATAGCTCCTCGTTCAAATGCCTTCGGGACATAGCCCGGTTATAGTAATTCGCACAAATGCCTTCGGGACTTAACCCGGATTTAGTAACTCGCACAAATGCCTTCGGGCTTAGCCCGGAATTAGTATCTCGCACAAATGCCTTCAGGCTTAGCCCGGAATTAGTATCTCGCACAAATGCCTTCGGATCTTAGTCCGGATATTGTCACTTAGCACAAGCCTTCGGGACTTAGCCCGGACAACATTCAAATAACCATGCACATTTAACAATAAATCATGGCACATTCGTGTTTCATTTTCGTTAGCAAAACTCAAACACAAGACACTTATCATTCTTGTGATTTCGGCTCAATAGCCACACACAAAGAGCATGATTTTGATTTGCTTAAAACATGATCTAATCAAATCTTAATTTAAGCTCTCTTACTCAAGAACTTACCTCGGGTGTTGTCGAACGATTCCGATAGCTATTCGACCACTTTTTCTTTCCCTTTATCGGATTTAGTTCCCCTTTGCTCTTGAGCTTAATTAAACAAATAAATTGATTTAATCATTTGAGCATCGAAAAGAGGAACACAAGGCACTTAGCCCATATTTATACATTAGACATTAAAGTCACATATGTACGGAATCATGAATCAAACTCAACATTTTAGCTAATTTTTCCCCCTTGGCCGAATATGCATGTCTATTTTGGGGCCGATTTCAACACTTAATACATTCTACAAGTATGGTCACTTGTATTGACTAAACACCCTTTTGTTTCAAGTTCAAAACTTGGCTAATACACACATATACACACTAGTAAAGCATCCTCTCCCTTTCCATCAATTTAACACATGCATTGCTCATTAACATGCAAAAGTTATATTCGGCCTTAGCACACAACTTTCTAGCCGATTCTTCTCCATTTAGCAACCAATGCACATATGTGCTCACTCAAAAATGCTAAAAAGGAGGTTCAAGAATCATCAAGCCACCATCACATGCATCATTAACAAGCTTCATATTTAGCATGCAATGGCATTAACACAAACTCCACCTAGGCCGAATCTTAACTCATCCTCATGCCTCATCACCACAACATCAAACATCAACCAAGAATGATGCATCCATGGCCGAGTGTCATTTCCATCACATAGCAAGATTTAGACCATGGGCTAGGTAGAACTCAAGCTAACAACTAAAACATGCATGCATCTCATGGAACATCATCAAACATACCTTAGCCTAGCTACATGCATGGCCGAACCTCTTCAACCTTTCTTCTTCCTTCCTCCTTAAAACTTTTGGCCAAGGATGAACCAAAGGATGAGCATTTTTTTTCTTTGTTTTTTTCTTTCTAGTTTCGGCTAAATGAAGATGAGAAAGGATGAATAAAAATTTTCTCCTTTCTTTTCTTTAGCTCACGGCAATGGGGGGGAAACAACTACACACATTTTTTTTTGTATTCATCATACTCCTTTTCATTATTTTATGCCCATGCCCCTTATTTTATTTTTTCCTACATACCTCACTAGGCCAACATGTTCCCAACATGTTTCCACCCATAGCATGGCCAACCACTAGCTCAAATTTTGGGTAATTTGACATGCAAACCCATCATTTTCACAACATGCATTAATAGACCATTTTAAATTAGCCTATCATATTTTCACCATGTCTCATATCAATCCCTATTTAATAATTTCTCATGCAATTGGCAAAATTGGAGAATGAAACTTCCACATACTCATGTACACACATAATAAGCATAGAATATGGAAATCAATTATTTTTATGACTCGGTTTTGTGGTCCCGAAACCACTTCCCGACTAGGGTCAATTTTGGGCTGTCACACAAAAATAAAATTTTGTCAATTACAAGTTATGATGCATTTTATACACACATATACATGTATTAAAATAATTCCATATAAATTATACATATAAATATAATAATCACGAGATATCATGGTGAAAATAAAATTTGGAACTATATTCTAAAATACATTATTGAGAAATATAAAGTAACATATCAAATTCTTTTAAACATATTAAGTGCGATAAAATAAATAATAATGTATCAAATTGACAAAAAGTATATGTAAAAGAATTTGAAATAATGTTGATAAATTTAAATCATATGGATAATAATTTAGAATAATAGTGTACCATATCCTAGAAATTACGCTAATAATTAGTTCAAAAATAATATTAAGCCAATATTAAAATAATATTAAAAATAATGAATTGATAAAAATTGATTTCTTAAAAAGGGTTTGAAAGCAAAATTAAATACATAAACATTTTTAAAATCAAGAACCAAGATCAACAAATTTTAAATCTAATCTTAAACAAAATTAAAAATAATAACAAAGAACTAAATTAAATAGATATATCATAGATTCAAAGTATGGATGTATAATGATTACAAATATAAAATACAAGAGAAAATAGTAATTTATTACGTTTTAGATTATGATAGTAAATTTAAATAATATTAAAATAAATGTTGCAAATAGGACTAAATGCTATGATGTATGAAAGCAGGATTAAAATGTTGTTGAATTTCAAGAAAGAAAACTAGCTTAGTATTCAATTAAAATTGATTTTAAAAGCGAAGGACCAAATCAGCAATTATGCGCAAACATTAAGAATATTTCAATTAATCATCGAAAATGGCGCCGTATAGTCTTAGATCTAAATGAAAACATAACCAAATGTGTGATACCAATTACAAATAAGTTAAAGGAAATCAGAATTGTAGTTTCCGTGAACACACAAGGACCTATTAAGCAAATAGACCACTAGTCCAGTATGCGCGGATCCTACCCCGGATCGGGTCACTGCCTGGATCGGGCTATCGAACGACACCGTTTCAGTTCCAATGTATGGGCTCTGAGCGGCGACGTTTTAAATCTTGCGTTTAAACTAAAATAAACTCTAAAAAAACTGTCGCCCACAACATTAAAACAAAACCTAAAATAAAGTAAAACCCTGCGCCGTTCTGTGCATTGAGAACATTCAGATGGCACTCGAACCTAGCCCGTTCTCCGATGGCGGCGAAGAGGGCTAAGATCGCGCTACCAGGTACGTCCCTCCCTTTCTTTCTAATATTTCTCTTTTGAACAACGAGTGATGAACATAAAAACTAGAAAAAGAAAGTAAAGAAAAGAATCCAGTAACAACCAAAATAGAAAGGAATAAAACCCAGAAAATCACCTTTCTCTGTTTTTTGATTTTTTTGTATTCTCAATTTTTGTATATTGAATGCGTAAAAAAACAATGCCTTTGCCCTTTGTTTTATAGGCCGAAAGTAAAAAAGAAAAAGAGAAAAAATAAAATAAAAATACAATCGTTTTTCTTTTCTCTATTGTGTTGTTTTCGTCTTCTTTGCAGGTACGGAGGCCAGCTAGCGTACGGAGGTGGTGGACGTGGCACAGTGTGCGTGGGGGAGGCGTGCGTGGCAGCGGCACAGGAGGCTCCTGTTGCTACTAGGGTTTTCGATGTTTGGGAAAGTCTGGGGCTAGGTTGGGTTTTGATTTTGGGTTGTTAATTTGGGTTAACGGGTTGGGCCACATTGGGCCTGTGTATTTGGACATTAAACTGGACACTTTATGGGACCTTTATTTATTTGATATTTTTTCATATCTGGGTTTTAATAGTTGGGCTCGGGCCGGGCAAAATTTGGGTATTACAGTTGGCAGAATCTGATTGTGCTGACACTGATGAAGTGAATAGTAATGTTCCAACTAGTGAACAAGAAGCAACTCGTAGTTTATCAATTCCACAAATGCCTGAAAACGAAGTTAAAATTTGTTTTCTTTGGTTTAATGGGTCAATGGTTCACGGAATTCATGTGAACCAAACTTGTGGCTCAACAACCTCCACCCTTTGTTATACCTCCTATGGTACGTCCACCTCATCAAACAACTAAAACAAGTCGATGGATTCCTGTTGATATGGTCATAAAATATGGTGCTAAGGAATTCCAAGGTAGAACGGAGGATGTCCAGTTAAAGTAGAGTATTAGCTGAAAAATATTCAACGAGTATTTAATAAAATGTCTTGTTCTCCTAATGATTATCTTAGATGTGTCATATCTTTACTTAAAGACGAAGCCTACAGTTGGTGGTCAACATTAACAGCGGTAGTACCAAAAGATAACATCAATTGGGATTTCTTTAAAATAGAATTTAAGAAGAAGTATGTCAGTAAACGATACCTAGATCAGAAAAGAAATAAGTTCTTGAGTTGAAGAAAGGTAACTAGTCGGTAGTCGAGTATGAAAGAGAGTTTGTACATCTCAGCAAGTATGCTCGTGAAATTATGCCGAATGAGGAAGAAATGTGCATCTGTTTTGAAAACGGATTAAATGATGAAATTAAAATGTTGATTGGTGGGACAAAAATACAGGAGTTCGTTGTTTTTTCAGATTGTGCTCAAAAGATAGAGGCAATTTATAATCACAAAAGGCAAAGAGATAGGAAAGCTCAGGAAGTTGGTAAAAAAAAGCTTTTCTAAGTCATTTTCTGCACCGCTAGCAAAGAAATCAAAAGAAGATTTTAATCGTGTTACATCACCATCTTGGTTCTCGGGTAAAAACACATCGAGACAACATGATTCAAAATCTCAGGTTAAACCTACTGATAGCAAGGGAAGTTTTCGCAACACTTCGAGACCAGTGTGTGAGCATTGTGGAAAACCACATGATGGTGAATGCAAGACTAGAACAAATGCATGTTACAGATGTGGTGGAACATATAATTTTGTACGAAACTGGCCGAGATTAGTGGGAGATAGTGAAGAAAAGAATGAAAAGTAGTTGTCTACCCCTCAAAAAGGTAGACGTCCTGGCCAGAGTAGAAATACTGGAGCAAGTCGTAGTGGGGCTAAAGATGCAGCTATCATATCTGAAGCTAGAGCGCCTATGCGAGCATACATTATCCGAGCCAAAAAGGAAGCTAGATGAATATGGCATTTTTGCATGCAACCAATATGCCCAAAAGGCACCTAAAACATGAATCTTAAAATCAACCTAAACACATACCTGTTTTGGCATAAATCAATATACACAACCACAAATCATCATGCCAAGACATAGCACCATTGACCATAGGTCAAACCTCAACAAAATATACCAAATTGATCATTAAAAACATACATCTACTTGACCATTTCAACATTAACCATTTAAGCACCAAAATGTCAAAATGTCAAAATGTCATCACTCATAAAACCACATATATATATACATGCCAAACTCATCAATTAAGCATTAGACATATTCCACCTATACATGCCATTATAAACACCACTAAAACCTCAAAATCTACCGATAAATTCGATGGATAGTGTGATGGATCTCTGCCTAGCTTCCAACCCGATCAAGCTTCCGATAATCTATAAGGTAAAGGAAAATAACTACGTAAGCAATATATGCTTAGTAAGTTCGTATAAAATTTAATCATAATATTCCATTTCAATAATAAAATTTATATAATAAACATAAATCTAAGCTAATGCTATAAGATTCATAAATCGATGTGATCAACAACTCACAAATGAGTAAGTTTCTTTAATGTTTCATATATTTATCATTCATAACGTGATAGGATTTTATGGGACTTAATAGATAATCATCAACCTTTCTATAAGATTATACACTTCTAAATTTACTCTCTTTTCATTCCTTTCCCATGACTTATCATAAGCCTAAACAACATTATCAATTCCCAACTTAGTGTATTTATCCATATATAGGTATATTCATTCATAGCATACATAAATTTCTCATATATAGTACATCATTCAAACTTATTACTCCCTTTTCATCAAATTTCATTTCAACTATGAATTTACCATTTCATTACCTTTCCTCACTCATTTCATATGCATAACACACAAGTTGTAAGCATAACATCAACCATGACTACAAGCTAGTGCATTTAAACATAGCTTTTTTGGAAGCAACTATCAACCATTGCATAAGAAATTACATACTTTGATTTATTCCACATTTTCATGGACATAAGCACATTACCAATTGAGCATATACCTTTTCAATGTATTTCATTCAGATTAAACATGATATAATTCAATCATAAACTTGGCATAAGCCTAAGCACCAACAACAATATATGTTAGCATAATTGAATATAATTCATGTGAACTTAACATAGATAACCATTATACTTGAGCATGATCCAATTGGATTTATCATCCTTCATAACATATCATGTTTTCCTTGTATCACTATTTCAATAAGTTTCATACACACATGTCTTGGTTCATGTAGAACACTTACCATTTCATTTGCATAATACAAAAGACATAAACATAATATTTACCATAATCACAAGCTAGTGATTAAACACATAACTTAGCAATATCATCACATCGTAAGATATGGTATATAACCATAACATCACTTAAATCATACCTTTCATAATCATGAATATTCATACTCTAATCATTGGTACATCATACCTTTCCCTATTTGTCGTAGTGAAGTCAATCGGAACCCTTACCAGAGCTCACACAAGCGTCCTAAATGATGGTCAAAACCATCCCTTTTCTTTAATCGATGGTCGAAACCATCCCTTTTCATATTCGATGAACACTATAAAGATGATTGAAACCTCGGTACATGTTTCATATTGTGCCATAGTCCAACTATGGTCTTACATGTGCACTTCCATAGTCTTACGCTCATAGTGTCATAACCCGGTTATGGTCTTATCATTAGAATGCCATAGCCTAGCTATGGTCTTACATATATATATACACTGTCATGGTCCAACGATGGTCTTACATCTAAAAAACTGCCATAGCCTTACCATGGTCTTATGTAAACATTGCCATGGTCCAACCATAGTCTTGTACATTTTTATGTTGTGCTGCCATAGTGTCTTTCAACCCTGGTTTTATTCATTTCCTTCAAGCTGACAAATTTGATTCACATATATACACAAATAGATAATAATTTATCAAAACAGTAATTAATTGTACTAACCAAGTTACGAACTTACCTGGCTAAACTGTAGAAATGACAAAGTTTAGGGGCATTTTGGTAATTTTCTATTCTCTTCGACTTTCCACTCGATCTTAATCTAATTTAATAATTTTATTCAATCTATTAATTTAGACAGTAAAACAATGTATTTTATGCAATTTAGTCATTTTTGAAATTTTTATAAAATTGCCCCTAAAATTTTATTTTCATTCAATTTAGTCCCTAAGCCTAAAACATGCAAAGTAACCATTTTTATTGAAATTTTACACTAGCTGAATATTCATAGCCTCCCTTTCAGCCCATTTTTGCAAAAAATTCACATCAAATCCTTGTACTTTTATTATTTTAACAATTTAATCCCTAATCGATAAATTAATCAAAAATCACTTAACAAAATTCTTTTAAATAACAACTAATATTTCAAATTCATCATTTAACATAAAAAATCACTAGATTCATTAATGGAAATATTCAAAATCTTTAACAGTTTTAAAATCGAAGGTATGAGCTAGTTGGACCTAGTTGCAACGACCTTAAAAACATCAAAATTACTAAAAACCGGGTAAAAATCACTTACCATGCAAGAGAAAATCACCAAAAGCTTCATCCTTAACTCCATGGTATTCGGTTGCAAAGTAGAAGAAAGATGATGAATATTCACTTATGTTTTATTTTTCTTATGTTTTCATTATTATATTAACCTTTTATTTTATTTTATGAATAAAATAACATATAAAACATTATAATTAAAAGAAATAAAAGCATCCAACCGTCCCACTATCTTTAGTATGGCTAATTTACTCAATAAGTCCATCCAATTATAATTATTTAATCAATTAATACCTTTAAACTAATAGCGATTAATTTTTTCAACTTTTAGAATTTAGTCCTTTTTGCTTAATTAACTATCGAAACGTTAAAATTTTTCAATGAAAATTTCATACCACCTTAATGAAATTCTGTAAACATTTATAAAATTATTTACGGCTCAATTTATAGAAACAAGGTCCCGATACCTCATTTTCTAAAACCACTTGACCTTAGGGTCTTACCACTTGAACTTAATTAATCGCTTAAATAACATAAATTATCAAATCAAAAACCTTTTTTAAAATCATATTTAACTCGTAAATATTAAATAATAATATTTACAAACTTTTCAGATTAGGTGGCCCGAAACCACTATTTCCAACACCACTGAAAAACAGGCTATTACATTAATCCATTGGGTCAAAGTGTGTTAGTTAATTTAATATGTCGGAAGTGTCCACTGAGAATTTAAGGTTGTGACTTTTCTATCGATTTGATGTTGTTACCCTTTCGTGAATTTGATATCATTTTGGAATGGATTGGTTGATGTTACATGGTGTTGTAGTAAACTGTAGACTGAAATGGATTGATATGAGATGTCATACTAGTGAAATAATTACATTTCAGTCAAATAGATCAAACAGTGTTACAAGAGTTATTTCAGCTATTTCGGCACATAAATTGATTCATAAAGATTGTGAGGAGTTTGGGCATACATATACTCGAGATCCGAAGTCAAAGCTTGATCTGAAGTCAATCTTGAAGTCAAAGATGTGTTCCCTGAAGAGTTACAGGGATTGTCACCAAAATGTGAAGTTGAATTTGTAACTGATCTGATGCCTAGGACTGTTCCGATATCGGTCGCACCGTATCGAATGGCACCAGCTGAGTTGGAACAACTTAAAGCACAATTGTAAGAATTATTATATAGAGGTTTTACGCGACTGAGTGTATCACCCTGGGGTGCACATGTATTATTTGTGAAAAAGAAAGACGGGTCGATGAGATTGTGTATTAATTACAGACAGCTGAATAAGGTCACAATAAAGAATAAATATCATTTGTCTCGTATCGACGATTTGTTTGATCAATTGAAAGGTGTAAAAATATTCTTGAAAATAGATCTCATATCGGGATATTATTAGTTGCGAGTTAAATATGCCAGCGTATCGAAAACTACATTCCGAACTCGTTATGATCATTATGAATTTTTAGTGATGCCATTTGAATTAACCAATGCCCTTGCTGCTTTTGTGGACTTGATGAATTTGGTTTTTTAGGCTTTAAGATTTAGGGTTAGCTCCAAAAAATGTTTCTAAGGCACGTAGTTTCATGGGCTTAGCTAGTTATTATTGTCGATTCGTTAAGAATTTCAATGATTGCTTTACCGATAACCAAGTTGTTGCAGAAAAATATTGAGTTTATTTGGGCAAATAAATGCCATCAGAGTTTTGATCAACTAAAAAATATGTTAATGAAAGCTCCCATACTAACTCAGCCTGAATCCAAAAAAAAGTACGTTGTTTATAGTGATGCGTCTCGCTCAATGGATTAGGTTGTGTATTGATGCAAACCGAAAATGTAACACCCCATACTTGGTTCTATTACCGGACCCGAGCTACGAAATGTTACGAATAAATGCGGAACAATCACATGCAATTTAAAACATTAAATGATTATATAAATACACACATTAATTATAAAAAGAAAACAGGACTAAATTGAGCTTTAAAATACGATTGATTGTATTTAGGCATGAAAAAGGACTAAATTGTAAAATTTTCAAAACTTTAAACTATGTATCAGTACCCAGGAAATAAGTATCTATATTTTTATGATAAGTACCAATGCCAAAAATCGATATCAGTACCATTTTGGCATTCTGTAATTTGAAAACACTGTTCATTTGATCAAGTATCGATACCTTGGTCACTGGTATTGATACTTTTATCCAGATGGTCAAAAATCACTAGTTTAAAATTTTTATTTCATGCCAAAACCTATTGCTTAAATTATTGATACAAATAGATACACATTTGACCTACATAAAACTCACCAAACCCATTACAAACATGCCATAATTCAACCAAAATATATTAACCATCTTACATATTATAATTAACAACTAAATATGCAATTAGGTACCATTATCTTAATACTAACCAATATGCCAATTGGCACCATCACAAACAAACCCAAATCATAACTCAATTATACATACAAACATGTATCATCATAGTACAATTGAACTTGTACATAATCAAAACTTACCATATCATTAAAACAATTTAATGTAATGAATGCATACACTACAACTATCAACTAACACATTTACCATACATTTCACCCAAGATTACCACTTCTCAACCATTTCATGATCCAAAATCAAGCTTACTATCACACACTATCATCATTTACCCTTTATACATACCATAGTAATCATTAAATTCAACCTTATATATGATAACCATTATACCAATTTACAACTTCAACTTATATCTTTATACCATAAACCCAAATTAGCCTATGTACATAACATATAACCATCTAATACACAAACTACAATCAAGAACCAAAGTACTAACATTCAAGATTGACCAACAACAATATGCCTGTATACATGCCACAAAATTGAATTTTAAACGATAGAAATACTACTAAATCAATACCAGGATAGTGTGAGCTTCTCTACAATCCGAATAATAAGAGAGTAAGCATTACAATTGCTTCGTAAGTTCATAGGTAATAAAATTGAATAACTTACCTCAAGTTACTTAGCTTGAAAAAATTTACCTATCATGACAAATCACATATCAAAAACGTGAATTCAACCTTTATCATACTACATATTAATTCAATCAAATAACATTTCAATTCACTTAATTCAACTTCTCATTATCATTAATAAAACCAACAATCATTTAATCAATTCTCTATCTAAATCATATCATACCACCTATTTACACGTAATACATCCCATCACAAATTAATGTCAAACATTATTTTTCATTTGATAATTTGAATTCTCAACTAATTTCATATTAATCGTATAAATTTCAATCTCATTTCATATCAATTCATTTTATACCAAATATATATATATAACAATTGCCAATTTAACATCAATTAATATTTCATTTCATAATAGGAATTACAAATCACATTCCATCTCAATTTCCAAATTCATGGATTCATTAAACATAATCAATCAATTTTCCCAACTCATTTCACTATTTCATATTCCATTTCATGTCATTTGTCATTTCAAATATCAAATATTTCATTTTTTTCATTTTTATTTTTTACCATTTATTTCCCTATTAACTCAACTCGGACTTGGACAAATACACGGATCCAACAAACACACCAGCTTGGCACCCAGTGCCTCATCGAATAAATGTTTGGTTTGTCAACAAGTAAAGCCGAGCATTAGGTTCTGTCAAGGTTATTACATACTATTATGATTCTTGAGTGGAAATGAGAGCAAGTTACAATGGATTTCGTATCAAGGTTACCAATAACGCCGAGAAACAAAGATCCAATCTGGGTTAATTGACAAATTGACAAAATCGACTCATTTTATTCTGGTCAGAACTATAATGCCCCAAACTCGGCCTAAACGTTATGACTGAATCTCAAAAATTACATTAACGACACTCGAATTTATTTGCTTATTGAAAATAACTAGGTTTGAGTTGTTTTGAAAAAACCCAAAAACTTAAAGATCGAATAATTTTATTTCTTTGAAAAATACTTAATAATATAAATTTATTTGAAAAAGGTGACATTTATCGAAATATTTTTTTAAGTTATTTAAAATAAATAATTTTGTATTATAATTATAAAAATAGTTTTTGGAAGAACTTAGCAGCAGATTTCAATAAAACTATTTAGAAAATTTTTGAGTTATTATTTTGTTTAAAAACCCAGTAAAATCATAAATAGTTTAGATAAATTTCATAATTTAAAAATACTTGAAATCTCATAACTTTGCATGCATAGTTCCAAAGTTATCAAAACAAACCACAAACCAAAATAAAAGTAATGTCCAAAGTCCAAAGTCCAAAGTCCAAAGTCCACAAACCAAAATCCAAACAATTTTTAAAATTCATAAAAATGTTCATAAGGTAAAAACATCAAAGAGGTTCCACTGAATGTTGAATCCAAGTCCTATGCCTAACTGTTACCTAAAAGATTTTTAACACTAATAGGGTGAATTTTTTAAGCCCACTGTGAGATTAAAATAAACACAATCACATACATATGAACCTATACATTATAAAATCATAATAATCATATAAGTTTCATATAACTCAATATTTTGTATTTATACTATGCATATCATGACAATGCACATTTTGTAAAACGATGCAGGTTTTATGAAAATGATCCTACCCATCACCGCTACACACCACAATCGAGTTCCCTGAACTTGTCCATTCGATAACACACCAAGCTGTGAACAATGTCATGGTAATGCAGATAAACTACCACATAATCAAATTATGGACAAGTCACCACTTTTGTAGATATATTGCCACATAATAAAATTGTGGACAAGCCACTACTTTCGCAGATAAACTACCACATGTTGTGGATATACCATCAAATATATCAAATAAACTGCCACATTCTTCCACCTTTCATATATCCCACACCATGCATGTGATATGGCCACAAAATCACTTTTTCACTTAAAAATCACTTTTCACTTTGGCCTGTGAGACATGCTCATTATATCACTTTTCACTTTAACATGTGAGACATGCTCATTATATCACTTTTCACTTAAAATCACATAGGCATGCTGAACATGCAAATCACATATATATAATTTATATCAATATTTCACATTTTATAAATCATGCGAAAATCATGCTGAACATGCAAATCACATATATATAATTTATATCAATATTTCACATTTTATAAATCATGCGAAAATCACATATGCCATAAGATCACATAACATGAGAATGATATTTTTATACATTTCATATCAATAATAATCATCAAGATCACACAACATGTTTTTCACAACATATACGGTTTGGAATCACTTACTTGACATAGTCCATATCGATGGTTTTATCTCTCTAAATGGATACTTACAATATCCTCATCAAATATAATTTAAATAATAATGATTTTAATTAATATAAAACATAGATTTATTTTTGTTTAATGTTAAAAACTTAGATCTGATTATAGATCCAATGTGTTACAACTCTATAAGAACGCCCACACTTGGATCTAACCAAAATAATTACCTATTCAACAACAAATGGAAATCTTTCAATAAGACGGCTGTTATTAAGGTTGATAAAATAAGTTACTTATCGATTTCCATTAACACTTCCTCCTTAGAATAATCACTCTATTAGAGATTTTTATCCCAACGTTAATGATCTCCTAGGTTGGCGTCAATCGGCCCTTCAATAATACATAAGAATTAAGTGTTAATACACGATAAATTAATTCACTATGACTCTTAAAAATATTCGGTCAAGAGAAAAAGATAGAGATGAGAGAAATATTTCTACTCAACCCTTACATTTATACTATCACGATTGAAACAAAAGGATCGATAAATCGTATTGATCTTGAAATGGAGGGAAAGGAGGATCGAAAGAGGAGGACTATTATGAAAATAAGTCTAAGAAATAAATTTAGGATTAAGAATTAATTAAAAATAAATAGTGAGGAAATTTTTTGATGACTAAAAATAATAATGAAGGTTGAAAAAATGAAGAAAGAATGAGGAAGAATCTCAAACGTCAATGGTGGTGCTACGATGGCAGTGGCAACTGCAGAGCTTCGGCAACAGAGGTGGCGATTCGACGAAGGAAAAAGAAAAGAAGATATGGGTTTTAGTCACTCACTTAAAGAAGAAGAGAGGAGAAGAGAAAATAAGGAAAATAGGTGGTGTCGACAGTGGCACGCAGTGGTTGCCACGATGGTGGAAGGCAGCGCGAGGTATGGTGTTAGAGAAAAAAGAGAGGAAAGAGGTGGCAATGTGGTGGTTCGGTGGTTTGGTGATAGTGTTCAAGGCTAAGAAACAATAGATGAGAAAGAAAAAAGAGAAAAAATGAGAGGTTGAAGGTTAAATAAAAGAGAGAAGAGAGAAAAAAAATGAAATAATGAGGAAGAGTATAGGGTGGTGCGACAATAAGAGGGGAAGAATGAAAATTGGATGAAAAAAATTGTGGCCAAACATGTCTAGGTTCATTGAATCCCTTCATATGACAAAGATGGAGAGAATGGTAAGTTAAGGGGACAAATGAGTGAAAAGGGGATCATATTCTCAAAAAATAAGGTATGTTGACTAAAAAGAAAGTAAAGAATATTCTCTTATTATGGCAAGCAAGGTTGGATGGCAAAGGGTATTTAACACATGGAAAATTCATAAAATATTTAATTAAAAAAAGTAGTGATGAGGAAACTTGAACCTAGGACCTATAAGATTTAATTAGAGCTCTTAACCATTTTACCACATTATTCTTTATTTTCATTTTAGCAAGAAATTAATTAAAACATGGGATGTGACATTTGCTAAGGTTGGAAGCAAAATTGCACCACATAGAACATAATGAGAGGGAAGAGATTTGAACACTGATCAATAAGGACAGCTCCACCACTACTCAATTACTAAAAAAAATTCAGGCGTGACCACTCTCGGTTCATTAACCCAATTTCTACTAACCTGGTTTTTGAGATGTGAAAAGAACCGATTATTCACTCGAAACTTTAGTTAAGTTGTATGTATCTAATATCGTTAGATTGCATGGAGTGCCAATATCTATTATTTCTTATCGAGACCCAAGATTCACCTCTAGATTTTTAGGGTAAACTTCACGAGGCTTTAGGAACTAAACTAAATTTTAGTACAACATTTCCTCCACAGACTCATGGATAGTCAGAATGGGTAATATAAGTGCTAAAAGACATGTTACAGTGTTCTGTTCTTGAGTTTGAAGGTAGCCGAGAGAAATATTTACTATTAGTTGAATTTGCTTATAATAACAACTATCAGTCCAGTATCAAAATGGTACCATTTGAAGCTTTATATAGATAGAAATGTAGAACAACACTATATTGGTCTGAGTTGAGCGAATACAAGTTAGTTGGATTCAATTTGATTCACGAAACTAAAGATAAAGTTTGAATTATTTGTGATTTCCTAAAAGCCACATCAAATCATCAAAAGTAGTATGCAAATTTGAAAAGAAGAGATATAGAATTTTTCGTTGGCAGTCGAGTATTTTTAGAAGTCTCACGTGGAAAAAATTGTTTCGCTTTGGTAGAAAAGGGAAATTGAGTTCGACGTTTATCGAATCGTAGGAGATTATTGAAAGAATCGGTCATGTAGCTTACAGATTAGCATTACCTCCTAAACTCGAAAAGATCACAATGTTTTCCATGTTTTGATGCTGAGACAATATAGGTCAGATCCTTCACACATGATTACTCCCAGTGAAACTGAATTACAATCGAATTTTTCGTATTTTGAAGAGCCGATAAGAATTTTAGCTCGTGAGGTAAAAGAATTTCAAAATAAATGAGTGTCGTTAGTAAAAATTTTGTGGCATCGACACAATATTGAGGAAGCCACCTAGGAAACCAAAGAATCGATGAAATTGAAATACCATAACTTATTCTCAGGTAATAATTTCGAGGATGAAATTTCTTAAGGAAGGGAGAGTTGTAACAACCTATTTTCCAGTGGTGTCAAAAATAGTGGTTTTGAGACCACAAGGACTTTAGTATCGTGTTAAATTTTTGTTAAGAAATTTTAAAGTTTAGATAGTTAATTAAGTAAAAAGAGTTAAATCATAAATATTGTAGAATTTAGTTGTTATTAAGACATAAGTGTTAATTGTGTATAGAAATAAAATAGGATGGTTTAAAATGGTAAATAATCATCGTTTAAAATAAGTGGATGGTTTATATATGTTGATTTAGTGAAATTTTCATTCAGTTATAAGGGTAAAATGGTAAAAAATAAATAAAAGCATAAACAAATTAAGAAAATTATCTATCAGTTTACCCATTTTAGTTTCATCAATCGAAATCACCATTGAAGGGCTCTCTTACGTTTGGCCAAGCATTCACATTGTATGTAAGTCTATTTTCCACCTGTTTTTCATGAATTTTATGTTTTTGGGATCGTTTTAGCTCTATCTAGCTAACCCGAGGGTTAATTTGTAAAATTGTTAAATGTTTTAGAAGATGTCATTGATGAATTTGTTGTTTTTGTTAAGTTTAATGGTAAAATATGATGTTTGAGTGTTAAATAGGAATATTTTGTTAAGTGATTTTGTATGATTTTTAAGTTTAGGGATTTAATTGAAAACAAATTAAAATAAGCATGGTTTTCTTGAAAAAATTTAGCATGTGTGGAATGTTTAATGATGTAAATGAATTCGAAACATGGTGTTTAAGGACTAAATATGAAAATAGGCTCGTTTTAATATTGAAGACTAAATTGAATTAAATGTAAAAGTTTGGGGCAAATGTGAAAATTTGTAAATAGGAAAATCATGTGCACTAAATTGAATGTTACATGAAATTGAAGCTAATAAATTGAAAAAAAAAACAATTTTATAGATCAAGAACAAGTAGATAACCGAGGAAAAAGAAAAGTTGTTGAATAGTCCCTAAACCTTCATTGTCTTTGCAGTTTAGCCCAGGTAAGTTCGTACGTTTTAGCTGCGTATTAAATTAAATGTTATATTAACTATGAATTGAATATTTTGATATAATTGAATTGAAATAATTTGATGTATGTTGAGAAATTAATTAACATGAACATTATTATTCGATGTCATACTGAGTCAATGAACGTGAGATAGGATACAATTGACATGCCAATAGGTTTTAATGCTCATTGTACGTGTTTGATTGTGTTCAAAGAATGATTATTGATTCATTACTGTTCACTGAATATACTGAACTCCAACATTTGTTGTGGACTTTTGAGTTATATTATAGTGATCCTAGTGTGTTACTAGGGGTGGATGTAAAGCTTTCGGGCATGGCACTTGGTGCTTAGGTGTGTTCTCGGCTGGTTAAGCTCACTTGAGCATTCTGCTGTGTTTTGGATGGTTAACTGTGTATATGGATCTATTAAATGGTTTATCGGGAAAATTTTTAAATGATTATATGATTTCTTGATTGATTAACTTGAGATGATATTGAATGATCTGATATTATTAAATAGGTTATTCATTAAATATATTGCTATTAAGACTCACCTGTTGAATGGTTGTGAATGACAGGATCATAGTTTATAAACTGATAATGTGTGAATTATATAAAAAATTATACGGTAAGTTTATCATTTTTGACCGTTGAACTTACTAAGCTCTAGTAAAGCTTACTCATATTATTTCTTTTGTTTTCTTGTAGATTACATTTTGTAGAAATTGGGGGGTCGGATCAACTTGAAGAAATCACACTATCCAGAGATCTTTTGGTAGTTTTTCGATGTTTGCTTTTGAGTTATATGGCATGTAATAGGTGTGTTTATATATGTTTAGATATTTACCTCATATACTATATTTAGCTTAATATAAAGTTGTTTTAATTTGCTTGTATATTTGCTTCTTCTTTCTTCTTTTGTGTTTGTGTAAATAAGTTCTTGTGAACTTGATTGTAGCTATTTGACATAAGTCTCAAGGAAGTAATTGAAATATGATATAATGGTAGTGAATGGTATGAATGATATGGGTAGATTTGGCATGAGATATTATAAGTATTTGATAACTTTGATTGAAATCTAAATTGGTATGAAATGTGATTTTGATTTGGATATTGAATTGTGTTGTCAATGAGGGCACATTGGTTAGATTTTTAAATGTTTGAATAGGTAACAATAATGTCTTTTGTATGATAGGAAATTTTGGTATGAAGTGAACTTTTAAAGGTGAGATTTTACCAGTTTGAACCTAGGTATTGATAGTTTGGCATTTGGTATCGATACTTAACCATATGTATAGTCTTAAAACAAACAGAATGCCAAATTGGTATCGAATTTTATTTGAGTATCAATAATTTTTCATAAAATAGTGATACCCTAAAATAATTATTGATACCCTTATTTTGTAAAGAAAATAATATTCAATTTGGGAACCATTTTCAGAAAGGTATTGTTTCATTACCGATACCAACTATAGATTTTCATTATTTTGTTTAAAACTTTGGGAATTTTGTAAATATATCTTATCATGTGCTTGGATTTTACAATTAGGTACTTATAGAGTTTAAATTATAATATGTTTGGTTATTATAGGATTTCAATTTTCAATAATTAAGTATTGTTTAGTAAAGTAGTTATCGTTTGTTGAATGTTACTATAGCATCTTTTTACTCGGGTTCAGCGACTGGGCCGGATAATGGGTGTTACAAGTCTTGCCATTATGCCCATGGTTGTGACACCAGATCCTTGGTGTCGTGGCATTGAAGCTTTCCATCACCACGGTAACTTAAATTTCAACAAACATCACACTATAGATGGACTGTTGATGGAGTTGTGAGATCAAGAGGAGTGGGTCGTGACATCAAGCTCTAAGTTCGCAACATGGAGCTTCTAAGGTCGTGACATCGTGGGCAATCACCAAGGTTGAGGAATCCAAGTCATTCAAGGGTGTGAGTCGTGACACCAAGGATTAGAGTTATGACACCGAGGCTGCCAAATATCCTTGGAAGTAGCCTGTTGGGGATGTTGTGACACCAAAGTCTGGGTGTCACGACATCGAAGCTTGACGAGGCAAATTTTACAAGGGCATTTTTCAGTCAAATCAAGCTAAATCACCTATTAAGCGGGGACATTGTTGTCCATTTTAGGTAAACTTTGTCAGAAATAAAATACCTTTTTTAGATTAAAAAAATCCATAATATCATAAGAAATAAAATGTTCCAAACCACAGCTTTGATAATTTTTTTGTATCTTTGGGTTTTCCATAAATTTTTAATAGATTTTAGTTTGATTTCTAAAACCTAGTTATAATTTTATGATTGAGGTTGTGGATTCTCATGTTTATGCATCATTTTAACAATCAAATCGAAGACTTCATCATAAATTCTAAGCATTTCTAAACTCTACCAATTTTTGTGTGATTTATTTAAACGAATATAAAAATGATTGGGTTTTGTTTGTTAAATATGGGCATGAATTGATTTTCTAAGGTAGTTGATTAATTGAAATGTTAATTAATTAATTTTAAAGTTAGAGAGTGAATTGAAATAATTTGGACTAAATTGAATAAACTTGAAATTTTGGAATTAACGACTCTAGGTGAATAGATAGATAAGTGAGACAAAAAGGAGACCTTATCGAGTATGTATTCAATTGTCCCCATTTAGTCTAAGTGATATCGAGAGAGTAATTGGACTAAATCATTAATTGCGTAAATTATTCATTGAGAGGTAAAAATTAAATCAATTAGAAAATTAATCAATTTAGTTCCCTAATCAAAGAATTAATTATTAACACGAATATGAATCAACTCCTACATTTGTCTCTGATTATTACTACTATAATTTTGAAAATTTTACAATTCAGTCCTTTAGTTATTACTTTAGTTTGTTCTACAATTTTATGGTTTGTTGTACTATACATTTTGGAGAATAGCTAGCTAGACTTGTTAATTTGCATGCGTTATTTTTGTAGTTCTTCGTATCACCCAATTTCCTTTGGGTTCGATCCTTGGTATATTTAATACTCCATTGAAACACAAATTATTACAACTAGACCTATGACACTTGCATAACACCACATTTTTATCTTATTTGTTTGCAATTAAGGCATGGTCACCAGCTTACTTCCAGCACTTAACCTCCAAGCTCTCTCCACCTACACTCTTTATAATTTCCGGCTCTCCGCCCCGACTAAATGAATCAGCCTCCATTATCATCACCACAGTTTTCTCCATACTCCTCCCTTGTTGTATCATTATATGAATAAGTCTCATTCTTTTTATCCAAACTCGATTTTTGAACCTAATATTTTTTTATCTAAACTCTAACAATTATTCATAAGATTTTGAGGGATAATTCAACTTTTAACAAATCTTTAAAAGAAATTATAATTTAAAAAAGTGGAATTTAAATAGTGCTTTGTTTAATGAAAGTAACATCTCATCTATCACTAATTTAATTTTGATTTATTGTGGGTACAAAATTATATTAAAGCAATGTCATGTTTTAGACAAAGTTATGACTGCCTAATACTTTAATAAAATTATAATTAATCTACTTTTTTCTAATTTACTGAAATATATATATATATATATATATAATTAAAGGGTTATTTGGTATCGTTTTAAATTTTTTCTGAAAACAAGAAAAAGAAAACATAGAAAAAATTCTAAATTTGTAGGAAAAAAAGAAGAAGCTCCAAGTGTTTTCAGAAAACATAATTTCGTTATAACAAAATAATAATTAAAAATTAACATATAAGCATAAATAATGTAGTTGGGCCTTTTATTGAATATGGTGGGAGGAGTTAGACACGTAGCCTTTCGATAAATCAATCATTCATCCACTTTTTTAATTTTTGTTGACGTCAAATTAACACATTTGATTCATGAAAAAAGAGTCATTTTTCTTTAAAGACCTAGTTTGGGACCAAAATTTCCAGTACCGTACCTATCCATCACTTCCCTTTCTTTCATTATACTAAAATTTTTATCACCTATTTAAAACATAAATATAATTTAAAATAACATAAAATTAATTAATAATACGTAAAATATGTATTATATTAAAATAATATAGACATACGATTAAAATGTACATAAAAAAATAAAATTATTAAAACAAAAATTTAATTAAATGATACATTTAAAGTTTTATCAATTTAATTGACATAGTTCAAATTTTTCTATGTGTATATTTTTATTGATTTTAAAAAATATATTTAAAATATTCTCTAATAATATAACTTATTTAAAATATAAAAGAACATTTTAATAATTCCCTAATATAATTGGTGACAGGTTAACTTATAAGATCAAGTCAATCAGAGTTTAAATATGAAAATAAATTTCTTTTCTTTGTTTTATTTCCAATTTTTGGTGAAAAAACATGATTTAATATCAATTTTGTGACCAATAAAGTGAAATAACTCTCTATTGGTCCTAATAAAATTTAGATTGTTCTTCTACTAATATTTTTATCAAATTTAAATATTTGCAATGTAAAAAAATTAAATTTCTTAAATTTATTATATTAATATTTATCATACTCATGAAATGTAATATTTCATATAAATTTTATATTTTAATAGTAATGGAGTAGAAGATTGTTACTTTTTTTAAATAATGAATGGTTTACTTGATAGTTTAATTAAGATTTTTTAAAGAGTGCATAGATTTTTTTTTTATAAAAAATTAAATTAAAATTTAACCGAGATTCAATTATAAAATATAGTATTTTTGGTTTCTTACATCCAAATACATAGTATTTGAAGTCATAATTTTTTACCATTAGTAATATTTAATTTTTATATTAATAATTTTAAATGTCTTGATTATCTTTATTTTTCAAAATTAGTATTTATTCCCGAAGATTTAGAAATATTTGAATGGACACTTATAATAAAAATAATTTTTTTTTGAAAAATAAAATATTAGCATTATAAATTAATTATTACAACAAAAGTAAAAGAAAAGCTGTGTTGCCTGTCTCCGTAAACAAAAGCACAGATCTGATTTTAAAGCTACCAAGGAAGCATTTAGCAGTGCGCAGAACAGATCTGAACACCACTTCACTCCCCCACATACCACTTCATTAATATTATAAAGAAAAATAATAATAAAAGGGCAGATAACGTGACAGCCCGGTGACTAACTGTATTTTGCTTTGCATTTCGCAATGGCAGAAGTAGCATTGCATTGCATTTTATCTTTTGAGGTACATATCAAGCTGTCTCAACCTCTCTGATAAAACAAAGCTGCCATTTTACCTCACACAGGAAGAAAATAAAAACTTAAGCAACCAAGCAAGAAAGAAAGAGCGATGAGGCAGGGAGCAGCAGCAACCAATTAAGATGATGAATAGGAATCTAAGGGAATCGCTGGTGAGCGGCGGAGGGAGGAATAACAGTAATAACATTTCGCAGGCCTCCCTTCATCACCGCCGTGGCAAAATTTTTAACGCTGGATTGTTCCCCAGGGATTCAGACGAGAATTTGGATCTTTTCTCAAAGAGTTGCCGCAGCCTCTCCGTCGCCTCCTCCGATGGTACAAACTTCTCCTCTTCTACACTTCCTTTTCTTACTTTGATGCTATTATTTTCAGATTAGTTTGTCAGCCTCAAAGGGAGCAGTTAGCTAAGCTTCGTCTCTATTCTTTTCCATTTCTATTTTTCTTTCTCCCATAAATTAGAAAATGACTGATGGTTTTGGATGCAAATATAGCCTGAAAAGCGAACGACGTCGTTTCTAGGCAATGATAGTTAAAATAAGTTTTGATTTTGATTTTGATTTTGATTTTGTAGTATCAGTAAAACAGGGAAGAACATCACATGGATCAGATGATCTACTTTCTTCGACAGATGGAGGAAAGCATGATTATGACTGGTAAATCATTGCTATTTTATTACTATAATAATAGATTACTGGTAAATCGCATCTCTCTCCTTTCCAAATTTAATTAAACTAATCATTTGCATCATTTTCTCTTTCGGATCTGGTTTCTTTCCATAATCCAATGTTGAAATTTTTTAAAGCTTTTTTCATATATATGGAAAATCTTTGAATGGAGAAGACAACCATCTAAATGAACGAACCTTTTCTTCTGGTGAATCTTCACTTTTTCCATTGTTTCAAGTCGATGTTAACTGGAATCCAGATCTGTCAACGAAAACTAAAACTCATTTCGCTGTTTCAATTTTATTGGAATGTGAAATGTTTTTTTTTTTTTGAAACTAGTTTTTGTGTTCATATGAAGACAATTTTAAATAAATAAATTCTGAAGTTTGTGAATTGTTTGTTTTATTTAATAATTTTATTGAATTGGATCACGAATGCACCTTGATTGGTTTCGTGTGTACCAATTCGAAAATGGTTGAGAAGATAGCAATCTCTGGTATTGTTTATAATAATGTTATACTATAACGTTGAGTTGTTGAGTTACTCAAGTGAACAGAATTCTGGGTGAAACTTTTTGCCCTAAGCTTTGAGAGGTAAAATTTGATTGCTTTAGTGATCAAATAACCGATTTGACAACCAATTTTGGGTAACATATTACCTTGCTCACTTAATTGAGACTTGAATTTAGACTCAGTTTGGAAATCCTTGTCTCTCTCAGTTTATAATATTAACTACTTTTCCATTATTAGGCTTCTAACTCCTCCTGGAACTCCAGTCTTTCCTTCATCTGAGGGATCGGAATCTCAGTCAGCTCCAAGAAGCAATTCCAAAGTTAGATCAGTTTCAACCACAAAGGCTTCAAGGGTATGCATGTCCTTAATTTTAAACTTATTTTGCTTTTTCTGTCAAAATTAGTGGTTGCTCTATTTTCTGGTTAGCATATGATTGTTATTGTCCACTCAAAGTTGGCAACCATGAATGACTTTTTTTTTTTTTCTGTTTTCTCTCTGTTTCAGCTTTCAGTTTCACATTCTGAAAATAATCCTTCCTCGAGACCTGCTAGAAGCAGTTCAGTCCACTCGACCTTCTCTCTCTTCTTCATACAATAACTATTCATCAAACAGGGGCAGTTCAATTCTCAATACAAGCTCAGCTTCTGTGTAATCTTATATTAGACCATCACCGCCTATCACCCGCTCATTATCTACAACAAGACCTTCAACCCCATCTTCACGGTCAACATCATCGCGGCCCTCAACTCCTTCGAAAGTCCGTCAATCTCCAACAAGCTCTTACCTTGACAAGAGTAGGCCCTCACAAAGTTCAAGACCGTCGACTCCAACTTCTAGGCCACAAGTCCCCGCAAACTTGAACTCAACAGCTGTTCGTTCGAATTCTCGCCCATCAACTCCCACGCGTTGGAATCCAGCAGCTTCTTTGTCTTCACTAGTTAATCCTTCACCTTCTTCTAATGGGCACACTGTTTCAAATGGTCGCACTGCAGCTCCAGCATCTCGACCAAGCTCCCCAGGTCCACGAGTCCGCCCCCCGCAACAGCCAGTTGTACCCCCTGATTTTCCTCTTGACACACCACCAAACCTTAGAACAACTTTGCCTGATAGGCCAATCTCTGCCGGTAGGTCCAGGCCCAGTGCTTCTGTTACCACGAAGACAAACCAAGATACTACCAGCTCTATAAATATGCCAAGAAGACATTCTTCACCTATTGTCCCGAGGGGAAGACTCACCGAACCTCCTGGAAGGACTCGGGTCCATTCCAATGGGCATCCATCTGACATACACGAGTCACGGAAGATCTCACATGTCTCCGGTTTGGCTATGCGGAAACCTGTAAAATCTTCAACAACCACTGCAGATGGCACAGGATTTGGAAGGATTATCTCAAAGAAATCACTGGATATGGCTATTAGGCATATGGTATGCTTACCCTCTACTTTTTATTGAATAGATTGTTAATTCCTATGTGGAACTCTGGAAAACCAATTCCTCTTCTTGATCATCTGCTCAGGGCTAGGAATAGTGTCATTGAAGTAGAGAGTATAATTATATATTACAATTGCACTTTCAACTTCGATATTCTTAAGTCTTCATTATCATCATAAATAGAACATCACCATTATCCAGAAGTTGTAGCAGAAATTTTCTGGGTCTCAGGTATTAAACTTGGATTTCTAAATAAGAGCTTAGAGTTGCAATGGCATGTTCAAAAGTTGGAATTTGATGTTAAGTTACTGGCAAGTGTTCCCACATCTCTGGGATATATGAAGTGTTAATGCCACTTATAATCTGTGATGTAGGACTTAAGAAATGGCACAGGGAGTGTTCGTTCCCTTTCAGGCACAACGCTTTTTCCTCAGAGCATCCGATCTGCATCTGTAAAAACCCGAACTCTTCGTTCCTTAAGCACTTCAGACTCTGTGAATAGCAATGGAAGCTCTTGTAGCATGAAAAATGGAGACTACTCTGAGAATGGAAATAGTACAATGAGAGCTGCAGAGAACGGAAGTGATTCCCATGATGGAAGATACTCGGCCAAATTAAGTGAGGTGGACATCTATGAGAGTTCCCGTTATGATGCAATATTTCTAAAAGAGGACTTGAAGAATACGAATTGGTTGCATAGCATTGATGATAAATTAGATCGAGGATCCATCTTTGATAATGGATTCGAGTCTCTGCCTGAACCATTTGAGCTATTATAACATCTAAGAAGTGGTTTATTTTTTCTCTAGGAATTCATAGTTATTTATTTTTCTCTCATAATTATTTGGTTACTTTGCAAGAATGTAATCCTAAAGCTTTTACCACTGAAAACGAGGAGTGAAGACGGCAAAACGTGTTTCTGCAAAAGATAATCTCATCTTTAATTGGTCTTTCTATTGTCCATCTGTTTGGCTGTAAAGAGTGGAACTCAAATCCAACCTTTTCTTTTCTTTCTTTTTTCTGAAAAATAAAGTCCAAAGTTTTTCTTGGCATCCTGGCAATTGGACCCTCAAATTCTAAGTTGATATTCTAAAGCCTTTTTTACTTGCTACTGTAACTAAGATGTTAATGCTGGACATAGGTGTAGTCCTTTTATGCATTTGAAACGTCTTCGGAGAATTATATAATATCTATGACTCAATATAAAAGTATCATAAACGTTTTTTTATTAGGAATCAAATTATATTTTATTATCTCTACTAAAAAAATCAGTAATTTAGCCTCTGTACCTTAAATTAAAAAGTAAATTAGTCATTGTTAAAAATTTTATTCATTTGTACTATTAAAAACTAGAATGATTAACAAAATAACAAGATAGTAATGCTTGACGTGTGATGTGTACCTCATGCTGATGTATACAGATCAATTTTTAACAGAAGAAATGAATGAAACTTTTAACACGACCAATTTACTCTTTAGTCTAATATATAAAAATTAATTTATCTAATTTTTTAATAAAAAAAATAAAATACAATTTAATTTCTAATACAAAATTCTCTGTGATACTTTTATCTGCCAATATGTGTTAGAAATATGTAGTTGAAAGTAACCAAGATTCAGATCCATTGCATGTAGCGGAGGACCATAATCCTGCTGGAAAAAAAAATCAGATAATTGAAAATGTGGTAAAAAACATGCCAGACAGCCAGCAAAACAAACAAATGATTAAGCTGATAAGAAGCAGGGGGGAAGGCAAGAACTACACCAACTCTAAATTTGTTTATTAATTATTTTATAAAAGAAAATCAAAAGGGATTTTGTATATTCATTTTTTATTCCATATTTTACTAATAATCATTCAACTAACGATGGTGGAAGAGGTTATAAAAAATGGATACCAGAACATCTTCTTACCTTTGGTAAACACATCCGGCAAAAAGAAATGTTTTTGCAATTTCCCAGCCAACCTAAAACATATGATCCATATTAAGTGCACATGGAATTCCCCAATTCCTTGAATCGCTGCATCAATATATGATAATGGCCTCCAAGGCTTAGGGCCAAATTTATAAATAAATATTGACACTTAAATAATAAAAGAATTCTATTAAGATTTATAGTAAATAAATAAATATATTACAATTACAAACGCTTAAATATTACTAGAAATTCTATTACATGTATATGTTTGTAGAAACTACGTATTTAGAATATTAATGTGTTTAAAAATAATATACAATAAATAATGGGATGTATGATTTGAAACTAATTAATAATAACACATGAAATATGTACTGTATTAAAATAAAAACAATTAGATTAAAGTGTGAGTAAAATGACATAAATAAATAATATTAAGAATACTAAATGCATTACTATTGCTTATCATGGTGTTGCCATCAATCTTGAGTTGGTGTCGAGTTTATAGCACCAACTTAATCAATACTGGAAATTCTATCACACACATATGCATGTGAACATTACCTGCTTAGAATAGATGTTAGTTTAAAAATGTTGAAATTTATGCCTAAGAATATGCTAGTGTCATAGGCCGTGGATTAAAGCCCGTGACGATTGTGTAAAGAGTGTCCCACAGAGGTCAATTGATGAAATGGGGGCTTATTTAACTCGATAGAACTAACTCGACTTGTGGAACCCATGAAGAAATCCATCTACTTGAAGCTTTGGTGGCCTAGGGAAACCTTCCAGTAAAACTAAAGTTACCAGGGTAAATAGTGTAAATCTTAAAGGGATAGGATTGTATAGAGTTTAAATCCCTTATGACTCTCAATTGTAGATAGGCTCTAATCTTGATCGTCAATATGACACAATTTGTACCACTAGTTTTGGGGGAACTCAATATAAATAGAGGCATTCCCGCACATTTGTAATCATTCCATTCATAGTTGTGAATATATTTGAGAGCACTTACTCAAACACTTGGTGTGTGTTGTTTTCTTTTAGCTTTTCTGTTCTTCATTGCTCTTTCATTTCAAGTTTGTTTCCGCTATATTTCGGTGCCTTAGAGCATTTTTGCAAGATTTAGGTTAACTTAGGCAGATTTGGAGTAAAGAAATCACCTAAGGCCACGCGATTTGCAAGTCTAAATTTCTAACCCAGTGACAATTAGTATTAGAGCTAAGGTTCGAAGGCACCGTTGAGATGTCAAAAAGAGCAAATGAGCAGAATATCCCGACAGAGACCGTGTTGGGAGAGACAGGAAACATAGCAGATAAAAGGATATGTTTCAACTTTGGAAAGTCATGTGGTCCATCTCGAGGAATCCATGAATGAAACACTCGAGGTAGTGGAGACACGCACTAATGAGTTAGACCAAGGGGAGAGCAGTTCGAGGAATATGTGGTAGAGACCCTTATTTCGAATATGGATGCATTGCAAGCACTCCTTAATATTGATGGAGGTAAGTTGACAGAAAAGAATGATGCTCTTGAATCTGAGATGACAACTATAAAGGAAGAAAACGAATCCATGGTAATGGCTTTGAAGGAGGAAACTGAGGCCACGGCAAGGGCTTTGAGCACAACCAATTGAAGAGCTCGAGGGTGAGCTTGTTGTCTATCAAACCATCATGGGTAAAGGGGTGTTGAGTGTAACACTGAATCGGGAGATTGATGTCCCCAAATCGGAGAAGTTTAAGGGGGAAATTTTTGCGAGGGAAATGGACAACTTCTTGTAGAAAATGGAGCAATACTTCCGTGTCGTGGGCATCAAGGATGATGATGCTAAGATAAATACTATTGCTCTATATTTTAATAGTTTTTCTCTTTTATAGTGGCGACGCAGGTCCATAAGTGAAAGACGTGGTCAAACCATAATTGGGAATTGAGAGGAGTTCCAGAAAGAGTTCAAGGAGCATTTTTACCCTCAATATGTCGAGAAGGAGGCTCGGGCTAAGTTGCATTGGTTTTCACATTAAGGTACAACTCGGGAGTGTGTGAAGGAGTTTAGTGAATTGATGCTCCAAATTATAGATCTGAGTGAGAAGGAGGTATTCTTCTATTTCATAGATGGGTTGAAGCCTTGGGTTAAGCGAGAATCGGAACGTCGAAGGGTCCAAGAACTATTCAAAGCTTATGATCGTGGTAGAGTCCTTAATCTAGCTTGTTCTGAGGAAAGACAAGTTCGAGTTTTCCAAGCCCAAGAAGAAGGCCAATGGTAAGGAAGATAAAGGAAGGACAAGTTGAGAATTGCAATGATAGTGCTGGCAATGAGAAACCACACAATGGGAAGAGGAAACCCAATAGTAAATTGAAGGGGCCATTAAAATACTTTCTTTGTAAAGGTTCATGTATGGTAAGAGATTAATCAAAATGGTTTGTGTTTTCTACCATCAAAGAGAATGATGAGCTAGAAAAATCACCAATGAGGCTTGGTGCGATCGTGCATGAGATTAAAGCTAATAGAGGTAAAGAGAGTGAGAAGAAGCTAGTAAAGTGCTTCTTGTGTTGTGGTTTGCATAAGATGCGAGACTGCTCAGAACGATCTAAGACTTCAATGATCAGTAAAGAAGTGGAAGAGAAGCCAAAGAGTGAGGCTTTGAAGCTTGGGTCAATGATACTCAATTCTACAAAAGTGAAGAGGGATCGCAAGAAGAAAAGGTTGATGTATATGGACATCAACATCGCAGGTAAGAGGAAGAGTTATCTTATTGATACGGGGGCATTAGGCCTATTCATATAAAAAAAGTCGTGGGTAAACTTGGTCTCTCAATTAGTGAATCAACTAAAAATATCAAGACTATTAATTCTAAAGAGCTTCTAACTATGGGGGTAGCATAAGGAGTTGAGCTAAATATTGATCAATGAAAAGGCAAGGAAGACTTCGAGGTAATTCATTTGGATGATTTAAATTTTGTTCTTGGTTTAAATTTCCTTAACAAGATTAATGATTTTTTGGTTCCTTTTACCGACTGTATATGTATCTTGGATACTCGACAACAATAATGCGTTGTGCTAGTGAGTTAAGACATGAAAGGTGGAACAAAAGTATTATTGACAGTCCAACTAGCTGAGGATGTTCATGAGGGAAAGGATATTGACTTGGTAGATCAGACGAGTTCTACGAAGACCCGATTGGAAATTCTAGAGGGGAAGAAATTGATATGAAGCTTGTTGAGTTATTAGTGGGGCTACCCCTAAGACAAATGTGGGTTGTGCATCAGAATTTGGGGGAAAAGTGGCGATGCAAACTGGGCAGCTGAAACAAGTAAATGCAACGAGTAAGGTACATCTCAAAAACTTTGGTAGTGTTTTCATTTTTACTTGTTAGCTTAACAAGGACACAGAGGCCCTTTCTGAGTTCTAAAGTGGGTAAGCCAAGGGGTTTACAAGCCAGACTTAGCAGCGAGACTCAAGGTTAACCCAATGTTCAATGTGAGTGTGTTGAATCCTAATTGTGCGGATCAAGGGATCCCGATTGAGACAAGTCACAATATGGGCAAGTACGAGAAGTGGTCTCTTCCGGTCGAGCTGTACAAAAGAGAGAAACGAGTCGATTTAAGTGACATTAGAGGCATAAGCTGAGGCAAATGTTTCGAGGGGCAAAACTACCTGACAAAGAGACTAGTTGGGAATTAGCCGAGACATCGAGACCGTTTTGAGATGAGTCAAACCAATGTCACCTCAATCACGCAACGATGGCATCACTAGAATGGGTGAGGGAGAATGCCATAGGTCGTAGATCAAAGCCTGTGACGATTGCGCAAAGAGTGTCCTATTGAGGCCAATTGATGAAATGGGGCTCATTTAACCCAATTGAATTGGCCAACTTGATGAACTCACAAAGAAGCCCATCTACTTGAAGCCTTAGTGGCCTGGTGAAACACTCTAGTAAAACTGGAGTTACCAAGGTAAATAGTGTAAATCCTACAGGGATAAGATTGTATAAAGTTTAAATCTCTTAGGACTCTCAATTGTAGATAGGCTCTAATCTTGACTGTTGATGTAACTCAATCTGTACCGTTAGTTTTGGGGAGCTTAACTATAAATAAAGGCCTTCTCGTACATTTGTAATCATTCCATTCATAGTTGTGAATATATTTGAAAGCATTTGCTCAAGCACTTGGTGTGTGTTGTTTTCTTTTGGCTTTTCTATTCTTCGTTGCTCTTTCCTTTCGTGTTTTCTTTTGCTAGAGCACTTTTGTGAGAATTCTAACTGTTGAGAGAGTTAGTAGGTTGATTTAGGATGTGACAGCCCAAAATTGACCCTAGTCGGGAAGTGGTTTCGGGACCACAAAACCGAGTCATAAAAATAATTGATTTCCATATTCTATGCTTATTATGTGTGTACATGAGCATGTGGAAGTTTCATTCTCCAATTTTTCCAATTGCATGAGAAATTATTAAATAGGGATCAATATGAGACATGGTGAAAATATGATAGGCTAATTTAAAATGGTCTATTAATGCATGTTGTGAAAATGATGGGTTTGCATGTCAAATTACCCAAAATTTGAGCTAGTGGTTGGCCATGCTATGGGTGGAAACATGTTGAGAACATGTTGGCCTAGTGAGGTATGTAGGAAAAAAATAAAATAAGGAGTATGGGTAATAAAGAAAGGAAAAACAAAAAAATGAGTGGTTTCCCCCCCCCCATTGCCGTGAGCTAAAGAAAGGAAAAGAAAAACTTGTCCATCCTTTTTCATCCTCTTTTGACCGAAAATTCTAAGGAAGGAGGAAGGAGTTCTTGCTTCATGTTTGGTTTGGAAGAGGATTAGGAGGAAGTTTGGCCATGCATGTAACTAGATTGAGGTATGTTTGATATTATTCTTTGAGATTCATGCATATTTTAGTTGTTAGCTTGAGTTCTACCTAGCCCATGGTCTAAATCTTGCTATGTGATGGAAATGACACTCGGCCATGGATGCATCATTCTTGGTTGATGTTTGATGTTGTGGTGATGAGGCATGAAGATGAGTTAAGATTCGGCCTAGGTGGAGTTTGTGTTAATGCCATTGCATGCTAAATATGAAGCTTGTTAATGATGCATGTGATGGTGGATTGATGATTCTTGAATCTCCTTTTTTTTAGCATTTTTGAGTGAGCACATATGTGCATTGGTTGCTAGATGGGGAAGAATCGGCTAGCAAGTTGTGTGCTAAGGCCGAATATAATTTTTGTAGGTTAATGAGTAATGCATGTGCTAAATTGATGGAAAGGGAGAGGATGCTTTACTAGTGTATATATGTGTGTATTAGCCAAGTTTTGAACTTGAAACAAAAGGGTGTTTAGTCAATACAAGTGACCATACTTGTAGAATGTATTAAGTGTTGAAATCGGCCCCAAAGTAGACATGCATATTCGGCCAAAGGGAAAAAAATTAGCAAAAAAATGTTGAGTTTGATTCATGATTCTGTACATATGTGACCTTAATGTCTAATGTATAAATATGGGCTAAGTGCCTTGTGTTCCTCTTTTCGATGCTCAAATGATTAAATCAATTTATTTGTTTAATTAAGCTCAAGAGCAAAGGGGAACTAAATCCGATAAAGGGAAGGAAAAAGTGGCCGAATAGCTATCGGAATCGTTCGACAACACCCGAGGTAAGTTCTTGAGTAAGAGAGCTTAAATTAAGATTTGATTAGATCATGTTTTAAGCAAATCAAAATCATGCTCTTTGTGTGTGGCTATTGAGCCGAAATCACAAGAATGATAAGTGTCTTGTGTTTGAGTTTTGCTAACGAAAATGAAACACGAATGTGCTATGATTTATTGTTAAATGTGCATGGTTATTTGAATGATGTCCGGGCTAAGTCCCGAAGGCTTTGGGCTAAGTGACAATATCCGGACTAAGATCCGAAGGCATTTGTGCGAGATACTAATTCCGGGCTAAGCCCAAAGGCATTTGTGCGAGTTACTAAATCCGGGTTAAGTCCTGAAGGCATTTGTGCGAGTTACTAAATCCGGGTTAAGTCCCGAAGGCATTTGTGCGAGTTACTATAACCGGGCTATGTCCCGAAGGCATTTGAACGAGGAGCTATATCCGGTTAAATTCCGAAGGTACGTGATTTGGGAATGAATGATCTTGCTGTAAAAATTTCAGCTAATACTCTAGAAACATCCCAACATTGAGGTATGTTTCGTATGTGCTTGAATTTAATTGAGCCCTTACAAATAAGTATTCGCTCAGTTGATAAACGAGCTTCCGGCCTTTGGCTGAGTTGATCTTTTGTGTATGTACATAAGGGTTGGTATGTGAAGCAAGTATGATATCGAAAATTTGTGCATATGAAATTATCCGTTTAGCTATATGAATGCTATACTTTTGTTGTGCTGAAATTCCTTGCTCAAAACTTACTAAGCATAAATTGCTTACTCCGTTTCATTGCTCCTCTGTTTTATAGATTGGTTCTCCAGCTATCGGACTCGGGATCTTGAAGTTGAAGTCGCCCACACTATCAAAGCCCCCTTTTGGTACAATTTTGGTTGAACTTCGAAATGGCATGTATAGGACTACCCGTTTGTTGTGGGTCGTGGACCCTTTGGACTTGTATAATTTTGGATAGCCATGCGAAAATGGCTTATATGTGTTTGAGTATAATGTTATAATCATTCGGTGTGGATATGCTTGACAAGGATTAGCCATAGGAATGGTTAATCACTATCATAAATTGTGCTATTTATGCAAAAAGGGCTAGTTGAATTATGGAAACCATGAAATAGGTAAAGTCTACCTTAAAGGCAGATGCTGACAGCAGCAGTGATGTAGATTTGGAAAATCACTAAAAATAGTAGGAAGGGAATTAAATAGTGAATAAATTATGTAAACAAACCTTGATGAATCTACTTTCATAGGAAAGTAACGAAACAATCATACGGACAGTATGTTAAGAGATATTCAGGTTCTCATGAGACAGGGCCAGAACGGTTTCTGGATTCCCTGTTCCGACTTTGGAAATTCATTATAAATTAACCAGAGATAATTAGGAGTCATACCATATATGTATAGATTCCTCTCTGAGTCTAGTTTCTATAGAAACAAACGGCATCAGTATTGAAGCTCTGTGCAGGGAGATATCCAGGTCGTAATGCGCAAAGGTCAGTGTAGTCGATCCCTGTAACATGGGAGACTTTGACTAATAAACTGTACTAATTGGCCCGACCAAAAATTCTAGAAAAAAATATGTAGATGGGAATATTAGTCTATTTTCAGGGAAAAATCACAAAACTGATTTTCGAGTTGTGAAACTCAAGATATGATTTTTAAAGCGACTAGTACGCAGATTGGCAGTGTCTGGGAAAATTTTTTTATAAGGGGTTTAAAGTCTGTTAACACCTCGTGTTCGACTCCGGTGTCGGTCTCGGGTTCGGGGTGTTACATTTGATTGGTATCAGAGCTACGGTTTAGTCGATTCTAGGACTACCGTAATGCGTTGGGTCTAGCTATACATGCCATTTTATGTGATTATTGGATAGTGTGGTGATTTCTGACATTTGCAAATGTGTTAATTTATAGTAATGGATCCCGATCCCGACCGAGAGGTAGCTGATGATCTTGAGAGTGTGGCGCCTGCTCCCGCACAAGGGACAGCGCCGGCGGACTCTCAACCTAATGCTAGTAACCCGAATGATGAAGCTAGACACGCTTTCTATAGCGTGATGAATGATTGGTTCAACCAATACATTCGAACTAATACGGCTGTTCCACAACCTCCCTTCCCGACTAATACAACCCCCGCACCTACAATACCTCCGGTAACTGACCAAATAAGGTCAAATAAGCCCCCAGTTGACAGAATCCGAAAACATGGGGCTACTGAATTTAAGGCTACGGATAGCGACGATGCCGAGCAAGCTGAATTTTGGTTGGACAACACTATCCGGGTACTCGATGAGCTATCTTGTACACCCGATGAATGCCTAAAGTGTACTATCTCCTTGCTACGCGATTCTGCCTACTATTGATGGAGTACTCTGACTTCTGTTGTGCCCCGAGAGCAAGTAACTTGGGAGTTTTTCCAAACTGAGTTTCGGAAAAAGTATATCAGTCAGAGATTTGTTGATAAAAAACGGAAGGAATTTCTTAAGCTTAAGCAAGGTTCTATGTCAGTTACTGATTACGAGCGAAAATTTGTTAGACTTAGTAGATACGCTCGGGAATGTGTTTCGTCCGAGGCTATTATGTGTAAACGCTTCGAGGATGGGCTGAATGAAGATATAAAAATGTTCGTTGGCGTTCTTGCAATACGAGAGTTCGTAGTACTTGTCGAGCGAGCTTGTAAAGCCGAAGAGCTTAGAAAAGAAAAACAAAAAGTTGATGAGGGAACTGGAGAGTTTCGTAAAAGATCCTCGGGAAAGTCTCTTCAACAGGCATCGAAGAAATTTCGAGATGATGCGGGCCAGTTTAGAGGCACTTCGGGCCTTTTTAGACGAGATCGTGATCGACCCCCTGTGGGTACACGAGGCACTTCGGTCGCCAGTGTTGGGAATGAACGTCGAGACAGAACGAAATGTCGATATTGCGGTAAATGGCATTCGGGGAGTTGTAGATTCCCTGACCGCTCCTGTTACAAGTGCGGATCAGTTGACCACTTCATTAAAGATTGCCCGAGGTTGTTTGAACAGAATGAAAATCAGAGTGGGAAACCGGGTGCTACCACTGCTCGAGGTAGACCATCTGGAAATATGGGCAATGCTAGTGGTGGTCAGAGAGGATCTAGAGATGCTACGACCAGATTCGAGGCTCGTGCGCCTGCTAGAGCTTATGCTATACGTGCCCGCGAGGATGCTTCTTCGCCTGATGTTATTACCGGTACTTTTACACTCTTTGATACTAATGTAATTGCTTTGATTGACCCCGGTTCTACTCATTCTTACATATGTGAAACCTTAGCATCCAGTAAGACTTTACCTATTGGGTCTACTGAGTTCGTAATTCAGGTGTCAAACCCCTTGGGTCGTTACGTGCTTGTCGACAAAGTGTGTAAGGAATGTCCCCTAGTAATTCGAGGTTCCTGTTTTCCGGCGGACTTGATGCTTTTGCCATTTGATGAATTTGATGTTATTCTTGGTTTGGATTGGTTGACCGCGCATGATGCGGTTGTGAATTGCAAAAGCAAGACTATTGATTTGAGGTGCGCAAATAACGAAGTAATCCTAGTTGAGTCTACGGACTTGGAGGGGATGCCAGCTGTAATATCAGCAATGTTGGCCCAGAAATATGTAAGAAAAGGGTGCGAAGCATACCTTGCGTATGTACTTGATGACAAAGAATTAGAAAAGAAACCCGAACCTGTGCCGGTGGTTTGTGAATACCTGGATGTTTTTCCTGAAGAATTACCGGGTTTACCACCTGTTCGGGAGGTAGAGTTTGGTATTGAGCTTGTACCTGGGACTACGCCGATTTTGATAGCTCCGTATCGTATGGCACCAACCGAGTTAAAAGAGTTGAAAGCTCAGTTGCAAGAATTGACGGATAGAGGTTTTGCTCGACCAAGTTTCTCACCTTGGGGTGCACCAGTATTGTTCGTGAAAAAGAAGGACGGAACCATGAGGTTGTGCATTGACTATCGTCAACTGAATAAAGTGACGATAAAGAACAAATATCCGTTGCCGCGCATCGATGATTTGTTCGACCAACTGAAGGGAGCCACAGTGTTCTCAAAAATAGATTTGAGATCGGGCTATTATCAGTTGCGAATTCGAGAATCGGACATACCCAAAACTGCCTTCAGGACGAGATATGGTCACTACGAGTTCTTAGTGATGCCGTTTGGGCTCACTAATGCCCCTGCGGTATTTATGGATTTGATGAATCGGATCTTCAGACCATATTTGGATCGGTTCGTAGTTGTGTTCATTGATGACATCTTGGTCTATTCAAGAGATGAGACCGAACATGCTGAGCACCTGAGACTGGTGTTGCAAATTTTGCGGGATAAGCAGTTATATGCTAAGTTCAGTAAGTGTGAGTTCTGGTTAAGAGAGGTTAGCTTCTTGGGTCATGTGGTATCCGCATCGGGTATTCGAGTTGACCCTAACAAAATTTCAGCCATACTTAACTGGAAGCCTCCAAGAAATATTACCGAAGTTCAGAGCTTCCTGGGACTCGCCGGTTATTACCGACGATTTGTCAAAGGTTTCTCGATGATAGCCACACCAATGACGAAGCTACTTCAAAAGGATGTTAAGTTCGAATGGACGGAGAAATGTCAGAAAAGTTTTGATCAACTAAAAACTTATTTGACTGAAGCTCCAATTTTAGTGCAACCCGAATCAGGCAAAGAGTTTGTCATTTATAGTGACGCATCCCTACTTGGGTTGGGTTGCGTATTGATGCAAGAAAGTCGAGTGGTGGCCTATGCGTCGAGACAATTAAAGCCACATGAGAAAAATTATCCGACCCATGATCTTGAACTAGCTGCCATCGTATTTGCTTTAAAAATATGGCGACATTATTTGTTTGGTGAGAAGTGCCATGTATTTCGGATCACAAAAGTCTCAAATATTTGATGACTCAGCGAGACTTGAATCTGCGACAAAGACGTTGGCTTGAGTTGTTGAAAGATTACGAGCTTGTCATTGATTACCACCCGGGAAAGGCTAATGTGGTTGCGGACGCCTTAAGTCGGAAGTCATTGTTTGCTTTACGAGCGATGAATGTGCATTTGTCTGTTCTACCCGACAATGTGTTAGTAGCTGAATTAAAAGCCAAACCATTATTGACTCATCAAATTCGTGAAGCTCAGAAAGTCGATGATGAATTGGTTGCAAAACGGGCTGAGTGTGTTCCGAACAAGGAATCGGAGTTTCAAATTGATGATGATGATTGTTTGAGGTTCAGAAGTCGTTTGTGTGTTCCAAGGAATTCGGAACTCATTTCGATGATTCTGAACGAAGCTCATTGTAGCCGAATGTCAATTCACCCGGGGGGTACGAAAATGTACAACGATTTGAAACGTCGATTTTGGTGGCATGGTATGAAACGAGACATCTCCGACTTTGTTTCGAGATGTTTAATATGTCAACAAGTGAAAGCGGAACATCAAGTGCCTTCAGGATTACTTCAGCCGATCATGATACCCGAGTGGAAATGGGATCGAGTCACAATGGACTTTGTGTCCGGACTGCCATGGTCAACAAGTAAGAAGGATGCGATTTGGGTTGTTGTTGATAGACTGACTAAGTCGGCTCACCTTATCCCCGTGCGTACGGATTTTTCATTGGATAAACTAGCCGAATTGTATGTTTCTCAGATTGTGAGATTACACGGGGTACCTATTTCTATCGTGTCGGATAGAGATCCGAGATTCACCTCGCGATTTTGGAGGAAATTGCAAGAAGCTGTGGGTACCAAGCTGCATTTTAGCACTGCTTTTCATCCCCAAACCGATGGTCAATCTGAGCGGATAATTCAGATACTTGAGGATATGTTGAGATGTTGTATCCTCGAGTTCAGTAGTCCATGAGAACGGTATTTACCTTTGATTGAATTCGCTTACAACAATAGTTTTCAATCAAGTATTAAGATGGCACCTTACGAGGCTTTGTACGGTTGTAAATGCCGTACACCATTGTTTTGGACCGAGCTCGGTGAAAGTAAAATTTTCGGAGTTGATTTGATTAAGGATGCCGAACAGAAAGTAAAGGTAATCCGTGAAAGTCTGAAAGCAGCCACAGATCGTCAAAAATCGTATGCGGATTTGAAACGAAGGGACATTGAATATCAGGTGGGAGATAAAGTGTTCCTTAAAGTTTCGCCTTGGAAAAAGGTACTCAGGTTTGGCCGTAAGGGCAAGTTGAGCCCGAGATTCATTGGGCCGTACGAAATCTCCGAACGAGTTGGTCCGGTTGCGTATAGATTGATTTTGCCCCCTGAGCTTGAAAAGATTCACGACGTCTTTCATGTTTCGATGCTTCGACGCTATCGATCTGATCCATCGTACATAATTAGCCCATCAGAGGTTGAAATTCAAGCCGATATGAGTTATGAAGAAGAACCGATGCGTATCCTAGCTCGTGAAATAAAGGAGTTGTGGAACAAAAGGGTTCCGTTAGTGAAGGTGTTATGGCTCAAACACGGGATCGAGGAAGCTACTTGGGAAACCGAGAGCTCGATGAAAGAACGATACCCAAACCTATTTACCGGTAAGCTTTTCGGGGACGAAAATTTCTTAAGTGGGGGAGAGTTGTGACAGCCCAAAATTGACCCTAGTCGGGAAGTGGTTTCGGGACCACAAAACCAAGTCATAAAAATAATTGATTTCCATATTCTATGCTTATTATGTGTGTACATGAGCATGTGGAAGTTTCATTCTCCAATTTTGCCAATTGCATGAGAAATTATTAAATAGGGATCGATATGAGACATGGTGAAAATATGATAGGCTAATTTAAAATGGTCTATTAATGCATGTTGTGAAAATGATGGGTTTGCATGTCAAATTACCCAAAATTTGAGCTAGTGGTTGGCCATGCTATGGGTGGAAACATGTTGGGAACATGTTGGCCTAGTGAGGTATGTAGGAAAAAAATAAAATAAGGAGTATGGGTAATAAAGAAAGGAAAAACAAAAAAATGAGTGGTTTCCCCCCCCCCATTGCCGTGAGCTAAAGAAAGGAAAAGAAAAACTTGTTCATCCTTTTTCATCCTCTTTTGACCGAAAATTCTAAGGAAGGAGGAAGGAGTTCTTGCTTCATGTTTGGTTTGGAAGAGGATTAGGAGGAAGTTTGGCCATGCATGTAACTAGATTGAGGTATGTTTGATATTATTCTTTGAGATTCATGCATATTTTAGTTGTTAGCTTGAGTTCTACCTAGCCCATGGTCTAAATCTTGCTATGTGATGGAAATGACACTCGGCCATGGATGCATCATTCTTGGTTGATGTTTGATGTTGTGGTGATGAGGCATGAAGATGAGTTAAGATTCGGCCTAGGTGGAGTTTGTGTTAATGCCATTGCATGCTAAATATGAAGCTTGTTAATGATGCATGTGATGGTGGATTGATGATTCTTGAATCTTCTTTTTTTTAGCATTTTTGAGTGAGCACATATGTGCATTGGTTGCTAGATGGGGAAGAATCGGCTAGCAAGTTGTGTGCTAAGGCCGAATATAATTTTTGTAGGTTAATGAGTAATGCATGTGCTAAATTGATGGAAAGGGAGAGGATGCTTTACTAGTGTATATATGTGTGTATTAGCCAAGTTTTGAACTTGAAACAAAAGGGTGTTTAGTCAATACAAGTGACCATACTTGTAGAATGTATTAAGTGTTGAAATCGGCCCCAAAGTAGACATGCATATTCGGCCAAAGGGAAAAAAATTAGCAAAAAAATGTTGAGTTTGATTCATGATTCCATACATATGTGACCTTAATGTCTAATGTATAAATATGGGCTAAGTGCCTTGTGTTCCTCTTTTCGATGCTCAAATGATTAAATCAATTTATTTGTTTAATTAAGCTCAAGAGCAAAGGGGAACTAAATCCGATAAAGGGAAGGAAAAAGTGGCCGAATAGCTATCGAAATCGTTCGACAACACCCAAGGTAAGTTCTTGAGTAAGAGAGCTTAAATTAAGATTTGATTAGATCATGTTTTAAGCAAATCAAAATCATGCTCTTTGTGTGTGGCTATTGAGCCGAAATCACAAGAATGATAAGTGTCTTGTGTTTGAGTTTTGCTAACGAAAATGAAACACGAATGTGCTATGATTTATTGTTAAATGTGCATGGTTATTTGAATGATGTCTGGGCTAAGTCCCGAAGGCTTTGGGTTAAGTGACAATATCTGGACTAAGATCCAAAGGCATTTGTGCGAGATACTAATTCCGGGCTAAGCCCGAAGGCATTTGTGCGAGTTACTACATCCGGGTTAAGTCCCGAAGGCATTTGTGCGAGTTACTAAATCCGGGTTAAGTCCCGAAGGCATTTGTGCGAGTTACTATAACCGGGCTATGTCCCGAAGGCATTTGAACGAGGAGCTATATCCGGTTAAATTCCGAAGGTACGTGATTTGGGAATGAATGATCTTGCTGTAAAAATTTCAGCTAATACTCTAGAAACATCCCAACATTGAGGTATGTTTCGTATGTGCTTGAATTTAGTTGAGCCCTTACAAATAAGTATTCGCTCAGTTGATAAACGAGCTACCGGCCTTTGGCTGAGTTGATCTTTTGTGTATGTACATAAGGGTTGGTATGTGAAGCAAGTATGATATCGAAAATTTGTGCATATGAAATTATCCGTTTAGCTATATGAATACTATACTTTTGTTGTGCTGGAATTCCTTGCTCAAAACTTACTAAGCATAAATTGCTTACTCCGTTTCATTGCTCCTCTGTTTTATAGATTGGTTCTCCAGCTATCGGACTCGGGATCTTGAAGTCGAAGTCGCCCACACTATCAAAGCCCCCTTTTGGTACAATTTTGGTTGAACTTCGAAATGGCATGTATAGGACTACCCGTTTGTTGTGGGTCGTGGACCCTTTGGACTTGTATAATTTTGGATAGCCATGCGAAAATGGCTTATATGTGTTTGAGTATAATGTTATAATCATTCGGTGTGGATATGCTTGAAAAGGATTAGCCATAGGAATGGTTAATCACTATCATAAATTGTGCTATTTATGCAAAAAGGGCTAGTTGAATCATGGAAACCATGAAATAGGTAAAGTCTACCTTAAAGGCAGATGCTGACAGCAGCAGTGATGTAGATTTGGAAAATCACTAAAAATAGTAGGAAGGGAATTAAATAGTGAATAAATTATGTAAACAAACCTTGATGAATCTACTTTCATAGGAAAGTAACGAAACAATCATACGGACAGTATGTTAAGAGATATTCAGGTTCTCATGAGACAGGGCCAGAACGGTTTCTGGATTCCCTGTTCCGAATTTGGAAATTCATTATAAATTAACCAGAGATAATTAGGAGTCATACCATATATGTATAGATTCCTCTCTGAGTCTAGTTTCTATAGAAACAAACGGCATCAGTATTGAAGCTCTGTGCAGGGAGATATCCAGGTCGTAATGCGCAAAGGTCAGTGTAGTCGATCCCTGTAACATGGGAGACTTTGACTAATAAACTGTACTAATTGGCCCGACCAAAAATTCTAGAAAAAAATATGTAGATGGGAATATGAGTCTAGTTTCATGGAAAAATCATGAAACTGATTTTCGAGTTGTGAAACTCAAGATATGATTTTTAAAGCGACTAGTATGCAGATTGGCAGTGTCTGGGAAAATTTTTTATAAGGGGTTTAAAGTCTGTTAACACCTCGTGTTCGACTCCGGTGTCGGTCTCGGGTTCGGGGTGTTACATAGGAAGATTTGGAGCAAATAATGTTGGATTTGATTCCCTAAGTGTAGTATTTTTGAACAAATTGGTTAGTAAAATTATTCATGAATTACATAATACTTTGTATGATTGTCCTCATATTGATTTTGTATGCAAAACAAAATGGGAGCAAATGTTGCTCATTGGTTGTCTAATGTTTAAACTAATACTAAGCACTATTACCTGTCAGATTGTAATACAAAAAGACAACTTATATTAGTATATGAACCTAAACATGTTTTTAGCCTAATCAGAAATAAGCAAATCGAATGAAAGACTAATATGCCATGTATCAAGTCCAACCGGGAAATACTTTGTCTTAGGCATCGGAGCAAATAACTCCCAGAAGATAGAGACATAGATGTGACTGACTAGACTGACAGTACATCAGAATGGACTGTAACACGCCAAACTCGATCCTTTAGGAGGATTCAAATCTCCCATGTCACTACATAGAAACCATTTGTCTTTAAAATTATTTCTGGTGTAAACCTTGTAAAACTCTAGTTTTAAATTATATTTTAAATGATGAAAGAAGTAAATTATAAGCCAAATGACGTTCAAGTTATAATAAAAAAACACTCATTAAGAAAAATATACACCTTAAAACCATTCCAACTTAAATGAACCTTCATTAAAGACATAGTTTGTCAAACATAAGTTTTATATAAAAATTTCTTTCAAAAATACAACTAGACATCACCCCCACATGTCATGCATAGTACAAATAAACATATTTCTCATAGCAACAGATGTCTTCTGGTGTAGTCCAACAACAAACTTGACAATAAGAGATAATTGGGTAAGTTCAAAAAAACTTAGTGAGTTTCAGAAAACATTTAAAATAATTTCTGATTCTTCAAGAAAAACCTTTCAAAGGTTTAATCACAATCATACAGTTAGCCAGATGGTGAGTACAATACTCAGACAAACAATAACCCAGTTCATTTAACCTTTGGCGAATACAGTACGCCAGTATAACCCAACATAGACAAACCTTCTTCATGTTAGCCACGTACCCAGATTCATAGTCATATTGATTTTCCCCATTTATTCCATATATCGTATTCATTTAGTTTTATATAGTTTATCGTGATTTGTCAATCTAGTTTGCAACATATAATTGCCCTACTAGAGGCTACACAATAATTTTTATGTATCATGATCTACTATTTCAATGTTCATTCTATCAAAGTTTACACCATGAATATATCTCCTTAACATCATTTCCATAAATCAGTCAATATCGTATCATTCTTACCGAAAATAGAAGGTAATGGCTGAAACATGAAAAATGATTCTTACACCTTATCATAGATATAACATACTCAAACTGAAAACTTTTGACAACCCTTAATCACATTCACACATTTCAGTTTTTTCAGAGTATGAGTACTTACCTTACATGAACTAGAAAACAAAGAATTAGTACAACGAATGGAAGTAAGAAGGAACTCACTAGAAATACAAAAAAGTCCATATAATATGACTTTTTCCTTTGTCACGCGAACCTTCTATAACGTCTTGAGCTATAATATGAACAATTAAGCTTATCAGATCACCATTTCATTGAATCCAATCATACATGCAAGAAACATTAACACTTAACCAAGAATCATGAAGTTTCCTTCCTTAAACTCTAATCTAACATTTATGCATGTAGGACTAAAAACACGTAAATAACTATGAAGATAACCTAGGGTTCATCAACATTTACCTGTGAGTTAAAACAAACGTAGGAGTTGGCTAAATACAGTGAGATAGATGAATGCAAAGAAAATCAAGTTTTCTGAGCTTAAGTTTTTCAAAAAAAGTGTAAAGAAAATCAAGGAGATAGATGAATGCAAAGAAAACACAAAGATTATCAGTGAAGACACTGTTGTCTTTATATACTTAAGCACGGAGATAAGGTTAAATGGGAGAATCAAATTATTCCACTAACACCGTTGGTTCTCGTGTTTAGGTGAGCTTATCATAATTTAAGTCTTATCAACTACAGTAACTTTGTTTCATTCTAACTAGTTCTTACTTGACTAACTAAATTTTCTTACTAAAATAATAAAAAATCTATAAAACTTCAAACTTGACGAATTTGCCAAAACATCTGGGGTGACGTATACTCAATAGAAGAGTTCGCCAAACCACAAATCTTACCAAAACACAAAATTCACCAGTTGGTGTATACACAGAATCCTATACTTAGTCAACATTATTGAATTGATTTAAATTCATTCGTATAGATTCGGTTAGACCTAGTACGGAGTTAGATCAAGGCAAAGGAAAAATATCAAATTAGTGGTCTTCGTATCTACTTAAACTTGACGAGATAAGTTCGTGTAACTAAATTGTACATTTATGTGTTAAATTGAATTATTGTTTGTGAATTGTACAATAGCCATGAATAAATATCAGTTGTATATTAGACAATTACCGAGTCCCGTTTGAACCTTAAGAATCCGTAGGATACAAATGACATGTCATTAGGTCACCAATTTCAGCTCTTATGAGCTTCCCGTTCTACAGCTCATATGAGTTTCTTGTGATTCAGCTCACATGAGCTTCCCGTTATTCAGCTCGGAGGAGCTTCCCATTTACAGCTCGTATGAGCATACATGTACATGAATTGATGGATTACAGTTCAGTACACTTCGTGTGTACTACTCGTGTATCCAACGATATTCTAAATGGTTCAACTATTATTTGAATACATATGAAAAACATGAAATGTGATTATTTGATGAATTCAACCATGTGTGTTGGATCTTATATATGTGATTTTCATGGCTAATATGTTGGTGATCATGTGTTTAGGCTTTTGGCCAAATTGGTTGAGATATGCTTTGTTTACTTACATATTTTATGGATATATGGTAAGTTAAATTCTGTGTTATACAAACTTACTAAGCTTAAATGCTTACTCTATTTTATTTTCCATATTTTATACTAATTCGAAAGCTCGTACAGGTTGGAAGCTGGTCAGAGCTATTTCACACTATTCAACGGTCTTTTTGGTACTTTCAATAAATTAATTCTGGTTATAATGGCTTGTATAGGTTATTTTGGTCAATGTTGGTATATAAATGTTTTGTTGAGACTAGCCATTTGAATGGCTTATGTTTGGTATATTTTGATGTGTATATAAGTGGTCTTATCATATTTGTTATGTGTTTGATATGGTAGAATGAAATAAAGTATAAAGTGGTTTGAATATGCATACATGAATTTGGTCATTTAGGTGAATTGAGATACTTGTTTACATGTCTTTAAATTGTCAATTGAGGTGCCTAAGGGCATATTTCATGTTTAAGACGATTTTGGCTTATTTTGAATGCCTTGTTATGGCTTGTTGATATGCAAATTGTTGTGTTTAGGTTGGTACCAAATTGGGTGCGAAACGTGGCTTGGAACATGACCAATTTTCATCCACACGGGTAGAGACACGGACGTGTGTCTCAGCCGTGTGTGACACATTGCCAGGTGAAACGGCCATATGTGACACACTGCCAGGTGACACGGCCGTGTGTCCCATGTATCTTTTAAATTGCGTAAGTTAGTATGCTCACACGGCCTAGCACATGGGCGTGTGGCTTGGTCATGTGACCCAAGTCAAAGATTTACACTGGCACGAACACGGGCTGAGACACAGTCGTGTGTCCCTATTTTGAATGTCCACATGGCCTAAGACACGGGCATGTCTCCTGGCCGTGTGATTCATACGGCCTTGTGTCCCCTGCAACTTTGAAAAAAATTAATGTTTTCTGAAAAATTCTTTGAATACCTGATTTAGTCCCGACTTGTTTCTAATGTGTATTTTGGGCCTCGAAGGCTTATATAAGAGACAATATGTTTTTTTTCGATTGGTTTATGATATGAATATTATATGATGTGAAATGTTTGAAATTTCTATCTATTTGTTCTGTAAACTCTGATAATGCTCCATAACCCTGTTCTGGTGATGGGTACGGGTTAGGGGTTTTACATTTATTGTATTTGGAAATGGCTATCTGTGATTGGAATGATGAAACAGCGTATATATATAATGATTCTAATAGAATGATACTGAATGGAAATGTATTGTACATATTGAAACGTTATATGATTGTAACTGATGAACTCACCTTACTAATGTGAAATGTGATGACAAGAAAGTTGTATAGTTAGATAATTCGTTATGCTAGTTATGAATTGAGGTGAGTTTATTATTTTAGCTCCTATGAACTTACTAATCATACGTAATGCTTACTTATTGTGTTTTCTTTGATTGTAGTTGTTTTTTTCCTGAACGAGGCAATCAGATCACTTCAGAGCTTACACTATCAAGCTTTTGATTCAATAGTCTTTTTTATTGTTTTGGACTCAGTTATGTGGCATGTATATAGGCAATGTTATGTTTATGTGTACTTACTTTGAATGTTGTTGATTTTCGATCCAAAATGGTGAATGACATGAATAGTTATGTGATATGGATGGATGTGTGCACCTTGGCAATATGTTTAGCTATAATAGAAGCATGTAGATGATTATATTGATAGTGGAATGGTTGTTTTTGGATGATGTAATTGATTAGTATCATTAGTTGAATGGTTGATGAATGTATAAGTTGTAAGGTTATGTTTAGGCATCTAAGTGAGGTATAATAAAATTAGTATAATTGAGTTAACTTATTTTTTTCAAATGGATTAAGTAAATGGAATGGTTTGGAATGAATTATGCACCCTTGTTGTGATTTGGTGCCAAATGTGGCATATTGGTTAGATGTTATGAAAATGATGAATGATATGTTTTGGCATGGTTTTGGGAATGTTTTAAACATGTTTGAATGATGTTATAAGAACTCTTTTGGCCAATTTGGATGTTTGGATTGAAACAAGTATCAAATGGCCTTAAAATACCAAAAATAGGATTCATATTGCAATGTCATATGGTGGTCGTCCCGACGAGAGAAGGCCTATAATGTCACGTTGAAATGAGGAACTCTATTGTCTCAACGAGGCCAAAACAGTGAGTGATGTTGCTGCATCAAACATATTTATGTCATGACATAAAAAACTATTTTAGGACATCACGACAAGGAACTCCCTCACGTCACGATGTCCTTCTAAACTTTTGAAAGGTTTATAATTTATTCATTATTCTTGCTCAAGTCAACTTAAGAGCTTTTGTGAGCTCGATTAAGACTTGGTTTTAATTGTATTTTGTACTAAACTTAGAATTATGAAATGAATTGGTGTTTAAATTGAATTAATTGATATGATTTGTATATGATTGCTCTGATAATTGTAGTAGCATTCTATAGCTCAATTCCGATGATCGGACCAAGTAAGGGGTATTACACTATAGAAGGAGATTTTGAAGTTGGCAAATAGACAAGTGGAAATATAAAAAAGAACAATAAGAATGTTAAAAAGCCTAGCAATAACAACAACAACAACTAAATAAATGGTTGTTGTCTACCTTGTCCTCATTGCAAAAATAAAAATAAAAATCATCCTCAACAAAAATGCTGGTGGAGACCATATGTGAAATGTAAAAAATGTGGCAAGAAAGGACATATGGAAAGGATTTGTAGATCTCAGCAGTAGCAAGAGGAAACTGCAACGATTGAGCAATACCTGGAGGAGCAACTGTTTGTAGAAAAATGTTTTACAAGAAGAAGCACTTCTGAGAGTTGGTTGGTGGGTAGTGTTTGTACAAGAAGAAGCCAAATAGGTTTAAAGCTCATTTTAATGTTTTATTTGTACCTGATGATCTGCCATAATTTGATACGTCAAATTAGACTCTCCATTACACTTAACGAGCTTGTTCTCAAGTACCCAGGGAATCTAACAAGGTTGGTGAATGATTTAGGGAGTTCAAGTGGCCCGCACCACACGGGAACATCATCTAAAAGGAGGGCATCACGATATCGAAGCATGAAAGTCATGACACCCCTAATAGTGTTAAAAACAAGGAAGATTGAGCCACCAGCAGTTGTATCGAGATACTGGTCATAGGGTATCACGATACCCAAACTCCCACAGGGACCCAATTTTAAGACTAACGAGGATATCGCGATACCGAACCATGGGTATCGTGATATCACCATCGAATGAGAAAAAATATAACCGTAGGGGTAGTCCTTTTCCAACATGTCTCCAACCAAAATTAGACGATCAAGGGCAATTTGGTCACTTTTTTAGGTTGTAATCAGTTCAAAAGGCCTTCTTTTAGTTGAGAGAAAAAGGAAGACTTTTATAATTTCATCTTTTTAGCTTAGGGTTTAATCTCATCTTTTTAGGATTCAAACTCTTTCTTTTCTGATTTAATGCTAAGTTAGTTAGTTAAGTTTACTATAGCTAGGTGTTAATTATCTTTCAATACTTCAACTTTCCTTGTAGTTGCACTTTAATCCTTGGATTTAATGTTATTCAGATTTGTTGCATTTCACCTATTAAAAATTGTTTCTTTAGTGTTTTTATTCATCTATTTTGCTTCCATTGTTTTCTTCTTCTAGCTTTTTAAAGAAAGCTTGAGTTTTTATTTCCTTGATTTGTGATTAAGTTAATGAAATTTGTGGTTGATTCTATACTGTTAATGGGTTTACATATAAGCATGAGTAGCTAAATCATAGGTGGTTGGTTGATGGAAATGTGGGAAAATTGATTTTTGGGTTCAGGGACTAAATCGAATAGACTTCAAAACTTATGATTGATGCCCCTAAGGAAAAATTAAGATAAGTGAGATCGAGAGATCTTATCGAGCACCAATTTGGTAGTACCTGACTAGTTTGGTGAGGTCAAGAGATAAACCAGACTAATTTGTCTAAAATGATCAAATTGAGACCGAGAGGTAAAATTGAACCAATTTATATTAGCTATTTAGATCCCAATTCAAAGGTTAACCACCTACATAGAAATCAACCAACCGCTGTTTGTTACGACATTTGCTAGTTTTATACTTTGCTTAATTTAAAATTCAGTCCTTTTCCATTTCTAGGTAGTTAATTAGTGCAATTAACCTCTTACATGACTTGCCATAATATAATTGCTTAGTGATTAGACAGCTAGACTTCTTTAATTGCATGTTTGTAGTTTAAAAATCACTTAATCACCGACTCCTTTGGGTTCAACCCTTGGAATGCTCTGGTGTTCCATTAGACTCTATAAATATTACAGCTGACACTGTACGCTTGTAGTTGAAACCTTACATTTAAATTGTTTAATAAAATTATTTGTTTTCAACGCATGCGCTCATGCGGTCACTTAACATTGATCAAAACTTGTTAAATGTTGGGCAACTGGTTGAGAAGGGACTCAAAGCCTCTTTTTAAAATAAATACTAATTGATCAGAGATGTTGAAAGTAAAGAGGTGTTCAACATAAAAATAAAAGGAAAAGGTTTTGCCTTAAATATAGTAGAAGAAGAGCAAGTTGTTGTTTCACAATAAGAGAGCGACAGAGTGCTCTGGCACAAATGACTTAGGCATTTCCATCATAATGTTGTGTTTTATATGAAAAAGAATCAGATTGTTGGTGGACTTCCTGACTTAGAAGAAAAGCTTTCTATATGTATAGCCTGTAAATATGGGAAGCAAACAAGACTCCCTTTTTTACAAGAAAAAGACTTGGAAAGCAACACAAAAATTAATGTTGATCCATATAGATGTTAGTGGACTTCAAAAGACACTGCCCTTGAAAGAGAATGCATGTATTGTGTAACCTCCCAAACCAGGCCTAGACATTATGGCCAGATCGTGAACACTACATTAGTCACCGAAATGACTAAGTAAACCTATGAACCATAAAAACCCTAATTCGTCTCACTTTGGAAAACTGCAGTTGCACTTGAGTTAGTTTGGAAAATATACATTTATTCAGTCATCTATTCTTAAATCTCATTTTGTTATTGATAGTGATGTTTCTAAAAACCCATTGTTTGATGCCTTGTTTTGCAAAGTTTCTTTATCTTTTAATGCAGCGAAAAACAATATTCATGTTAGATTTTAATTAGGTCGAGTAACATGTATTTTTCAGTTAACATGTATTTCCAATGTGTTGAATAATGCTTGCATAAAACCCATATCCAAAAACCATAAACCACAGTCCAAAATAAAGCTTTACGGTCCAAAAATCGCATAAAAACTTATAGAAAAATACTAGAAGTAAAATTAGTTTGAAGTCCAAGATACGTCTGCATGCCAGGTTCGATCCTAGTCTCAATCATTACCTGAGAAGTTAAGACTCGGGGATGAGCTTAAAATAACTCAGTGTGAGTCAATAACAATATAAAGAATGAACGAACAATTTCATTACAATATGGTACATGACATATTTCAATAATGCATGAGAATGTCATGAGTATGATGCAATGCAAAAAGGTTCTTACTCATCCATCCGCTACACACCACGAGTTCCCCAAAACTTGTCTGCCAATCACCAAATGATGTGAGCTAAAGCTCGATGTGGAGAAACCAATGTCGTGGTTAAGCCACCAATAACGGTAAATGCAGTTAAACTACCAATAACGCGATAAAATTTCCAATCTCTTCAATACTCCCAGTGTAGTGCACTGACAACAATAATGCAAACTTTCACTACTTTCGGTACTCCATAGAACTCCTCCGTCAACCACAATAACTCACTCATGCACATTCTATATGACACACAATCATCAAGCAAAATCATACTTTCAGTTCGATTTAAGTACAATGGCATGTCTTACATGCTTATGGAAACATAATCAATTCAATGGCATGGTTAACATGCTTATGGTAACGTAATCAATTCAATGGCATGCTTAACATGCTTATAGTAACATAATCAAGTCAATGCATTGCAAGCATTCAATCAATTGATATGATGGCATCTCAAGAAAACATACTTATTATGCAATCAAATAATAACTCAATGATTTGTGATGCATCATACAACGAACTAAAAATTTTACTAAGGCAAGTCCACCTATCATGTAACACCCTTTAGTCGAAACCATTGTCGGAGTCGAGCACGAGGCGTTACCTGACTTAATTTACTAGTACGGAGTATAAAAATTTGCTTTTAAAATTAATTCATTCACGTTCAATAAATATGTCCCTAAAAAGACCCTCGAGACCCTAAAACATGCAACAAAAATGGTTCGGGTCCAAACAGGGAACATTAAAAATTTTTCGAATACTTAAACAAATCAAAAAATTTATTTCACTATTCACAATAAAACTGTCCACCTGCATAACAATCACTAATTTAATTGTAACTCGAGTTACAAAACTTGAAATTTAGATCCGTAAATTTTACCTTAAACTAGACTCATATATCTTTTTACCATAAAATTTCTAGAATTTTTGGTGTAGCCAAATAGTACAATTTATTCGTTAAAGTCTCTCATGTTTCACTGCTTGATAGTTCTAACCCCTCTTCACTAAAAATTAATTATCTCATTGTACAGAATTCGGATAATGTTTTCATTTGTTTCTTTTGAAAATAGACTCACTAAGGAATCTATAAATATAAATTATGACTCATAATTATTTATGTATAATTTTTAATGATTTTATAAATTCAGAATAGGGGACTTCAAACACCATTCTAACCTTCTCTCACTAAAATTCAAATATCTCATAATATAAAATTTCTTTGCCTACACCATTTCTTTCATGTGAAAATAGACTCGATAAGATTTAATTATATATCTCATTCACTTTCTAATTCTATTTCTACTATCCTTGGTGATTTTTCAAAATCACATCAATGCTACTATCCAAAAAACTGTTCCATTGCAAATTTTTACTCTTTTATAATTTCTTTGTATTAACTATCATTTAGGCATACATAACACCAAAACATGTTCTTAATTAGCCATTTCAATAGCTAATCATTATTGAATATTTATATGCTATTCATTAGCCATATCATAAGGACACACACACAAAATGACTAAGTCCCTATACATGCCATAACTTAATCGTTCGAATCATAAAATATCGAGATGTCTGTTGATAGTGTGAAACGATCTCTGACGTCCTTACGATCCCCGAATTAGCTTGGCGATACTATAAAAAAAGAAGGAAACTAACGAGAGTAAGTGTAAAGCTTAGTAAGTTTACAAGCAAATAAATAACAACATTCATCATAAATAATTATACTCATAAATTATCATCAAGTATCATGATCTTTACTTCATCTTTACTTACTCTCTTACTTGTTTACTTACTTGCTTACTTACTAGCTTACTTAAATAACTCATGATTATAACTTCTCCTCCCTTGCTGAAATTTCTTTCTCAACTGATAACTGAGATATTCTTAACCCTTATAACTCACCAGAATCTATTTATTATGCTTTTAGCTGAACTTTCATGTAACATAGTCCATTTACTAGCCCGTTAACCACTTGGAATACTAAGGATACTCGGGTCTCTTGTCTGATAATAACATGCCAAAGCCATTTCCCAGACATGGTCTTACATGGGATGTTTCCTCTACTGCCAATGTCATATCCCAAATATGGTCTTACATGGGAGTTCTCATATCGGTGCCCATGCCATGTCCCAGACATGGTCTTACGGGGGACCTCTCATCTCGGTGCCAACGCCATGTCCCAGACATAATCTTACATGGGACCTCTCATAATCTCAATAATGCCAATGCCATGTCCCAGACATGGTCTTACATGGGATCTCATCCCCCTAATGTCATGACATTTGTATCCGATACATTCCTAATGTTTCAATGGGACTTTTTAACACTGATTCTCTATCATCTCATACTTGAGTCAACATTAAATAATTTCATGAAATAAATACATAATTGATAGAAAATAACAAAATTAATAATAATTATTGAAATATTGCATTTATTTACCGTAAACTTACCTCGGTACAAAATACGATCAAATCTAGCAAGTCCTCAACATTTTTCTTTCCCCGGTCTAACTCCGAATTTTGTTCCTCTTGATCTATAATAGAAAATTTAGCTTATTTAATAATCAAATTCATCAAAACAATCATTGACTCGAACTTTGGAAAAATTATGATTTTGCCCCTAAACTTTTGCATATTTACACTTTTGCCTCAAAGCTCGAAAATTAAACTTCATCCCTTATTCTTATGTTTTATGACATGCTGAACATCTTTCCCTTCTATGGAAACATCAAATTCCCACTCTAACATTTACTTATGAACATTAGGTATTTTTACCGATTATGTCGTTTTACTCGTTTTCACTTAAAATCGCCTAGCAAAAGTTGTTTAACATAATCTCAAACTTCATATTCTACCATAAAACATCAAAATAAACACATTTCACCTATGGGTATTTTTCAAAATATGAACCCTAACATGAATTAATGGTAGAATAAGCTAAATCGAGCTACAAGGACTCCAAAAACGTAAAAAAAACATTAAAAACAAGGCTTGGATGCACTTCTATGAGCTTGAGAAAGTGAAGAAACCCTAGCTATAGAGTCCCTTGAAGTTTCGGCCCTATGGAAGAAGATGAGCACATTTTGCCATCTTTTTCCCTTTTATTTATTTTTATTACCAAATGACTAAAATGTCCTTCATTAAAACTTTAGTTATTTTTATCTATGCATGGCCATTTTTTTGTCCATGAAAATATAATGGTATAATTACCATTTAAATACCTCTACTGCAATTATGCACTTCAATTAAATCCTTTATCATCTAAAACTCATATTTACCCACTTTTGCAATTAAATCCTAATGTGCAATTCAGACATGCAATCGCTGAATTTTTTTGTTGGTATTCTAACACATGCATCCAATCAATTGGTAAATCATAAAAATTAATCACAATAAGCTTTTCTATTTCAGATTAGTGGTTTTGCAACCACTGTTCTGTTTAGCTTTTTCGGGATGTTACATATCATTAATAGTATAGCTACGGTGAGTAAAGATATCGATCCCAAAAAGACTAAAAGTACTAGTAATTATTATCTTTCTATTATTTAACCGATAAATTCGAGTGATTGATTAAAAACTAAAATTAACTAAATTAATTTACTAACGAACACGAAAAAGAACAAAATAGGAAAAACAAACGATTTACAACCAAAAAAACACAATACCTAGGAAAGAATTCACTTATATTTCATTTTTCATTATCAATCTAAATTATGCTATTTATTTACTTAGAATCCTGATCCGTAGAAATCCCTAAATTATGCAAATATCTAGTTCGAGAGTAAGAGCAATTGACTCTAGGTTGATTAATTGAAATTTCTTTCTAATTAAAACCCTATTATCGTATTAACTCGATTTATGGATTCAACTATTAGATTTGACTCTAATCTGGTAGATTTATGTTGTCCTATTTCTAGGATTGTATGCAACTCCACTCAATTACACAATATCTACTCTTAAATAGGGTTATTCCTCTTTTTATTTAAACACATCAAACATGGATCAATAATCTAGAAATATCAAACCAAGTGTTAAGCACACATAATTGAGAACAAGATCTAAGTATTTATTGCGGTAGATAAAAAAACAAAATTCACCATTGGGTTCATCTCCCTAGGTATTTAGAAAATTAGTTCATGCTTGAAAATAAAAACATCCAAAACATTATATAACCGAAAAAAATAAAGAAACTCATTATAATCTCCTAAGAAATCAACTGGGAGTCTTCAATCTTGGTGGAAATCTGGTTCAAAATTTGTTCCAATGGTGTTTTTCGAGTTGTTTTCTTGAATATTCTATGACGACTTTCTCCTCTCTTCTTATTGTTGTCATATATACATCTTAGAATGCTCGAAAAATGTAAAAATCACATTTTTTTGCTGTTTAGAATGCATATTCGTGCAATTGATACGGCCTGCCACATGGCTGTGTGGTAGCCTGTGTGGCTTACACCCTCGTGTGGAAGGGGTCAACTCATGTGGCTCCTATAGCTTGCTCTGATTTTCTAGTTTTCACTCGTTTTTGCTCCTTTTGCTTCCAAATGCTCTCTTGAGTATAAAAACATGACTGTAAAGGATTAGAAGCATAAAATTTATCATTAACATTGAATAATCACCCAAAAGCACATTAAGAATGAGATTAAAACATGTTACTTTTAGCACTTATCAAATATCCCCACACTTAAGTGTTTGTTTGTCCTCAGGCAAAGTCCTCAACCCACATTCAAGTTAACTTCTCTAAATTTATTGTTTTCACGAATAATGTCTTAAGATAATTTACAAATAATCATGTAGTGGAAATTCACACTAAAATGACACTAGACAACACAAGCAATCCAAGCAAATAATTTTAAGCTTGAAAAACATTAGGCATCTCCCCTAACTCAATAATTACCTGAAATTCAAACTCAACAAGAATTAACATCCTCATAAAGGATTCACTCAAAGAATTAAAAGGGTTTAATATTCAAGTAATATGCACTCAATAGTCAAACGAGAAATGTTTTTACCATATACTTGCTTGAAAATCAAATCTCCACCACTATAGAATGATATGACACACTAATCAAGAAGTCTTTACAATGTTGTAATGAGGCTTAGGTTAACGGTATAGAAAATTTCAGAAAATTCGATTATAATTGAGAGTCGAGTTGATAAGTTACCAAACTAGAAAAAATAAAATGTTGAATTAAAAGAATTTACATCAATAAGAAATAAAGAATAAAAATGAGCATTTCAACATAAACTAACGATTGAAGCTCAATCACATTTTTTTTTCATTTCATTTCATATTTTTTTAGAACACAAACTCAAAAATACAAATGATGAAACATAGTTAGGCAATTAATCAAATCAAATCTCGACAAAGGGGAGCCAAAAAAAAGGATAAATTTACAACAGAGATATGGGTTACGGGTTAACATAAATGGGTGAGAGAAAAAATGTGTTAGAATCAACGGGGTTTACTAGGGGCTGATTTAACAGGTAAGCCGATTAAAGGTTAGGTGGGTTAAATCCTAAGTGTCTTTATCATCTTAGTATACCAAATCAATAACGTGGTCTCGACATGTATAACTGAAGCAAGTTTTAGAATAACAAATCAAGTTGACATATTCTCAACCAAAAATAAAATGAGAATAGATAATTATATGCTCTATAAGCTCAAAAGCTTAGAAAAAATATGGTTTTGATGTCAAACTTGTAAATTTTAAATTTCAAAATAATTCTTCACTTCAAGGAGACAACTTAAAATAATAATTTTTGAAAAACAACTTATCATGCTTAACTCTCTCGTGTCTTAAAGTATAAATCACACAATTCACAAAAATTCACAAATTATTCCAAAACAGAATAAATACAAACTCCAAATTAAAAATATATATATAAATTTTATGATAGGTGTGAGAAAATTATTTAAACACAAAAAAAATTCAAGGATTTTATCGCATAAAAATATAAACAACCTTCCCACACTTAAGATGTACATTGTCCTTAATGTACAAATATATATAAACAGAATAAGTACAATATCATAAGAGAGGGAGAGAACTGAAGCTGCCCTGAATTTGGATGAATTCGCCAGAATAGTGAAATCTGAAATCGTAAGAGCTTCTAAATGAAGTACATGTTTTCGAGAAAACTAATAAGAAAATAGAAAATAAATAAGATAATGATATAACAAACTAGAAAAAACAACTGACAAAATAATAAAAATAACAGTGCATAATAAACTGAAAAAAACATATAAGACTAAAAAATAAAATAAAACAACTAACGATAAAAATAAAAGTACAATTGAAAATAAAAATAAAAAATAACTAAAACAAAAAACTAAAGTAAATCAATGATCGGTGTCATGTGAGGTGTCAGGACCGCAATACGCATGATCGAGTGGAGAGATATGGAAATGCTAGCATATCCACTGTAGATACGCCTCAATGTGATTGATCTGCTTTGACTACTGCTGCTGAGTACGATAAATATTGTTGAGTGTGACCAAATGCGCAAGTGCAGTAGTAAAGTGACTGGCAGGAGGACTGGGAACGGGTCGTCTAGATGGTCATCATCCTCATCCTACTGAGTTAAATGTAGCAACACATACTGGTCACCGAAAGGGTCGGGCTGACAAGCGACCATCCTTATATGTGTCATAATATTTAAGCCCTACGGTGTTATGCCCCTAAACAAATTAAGAGTACAAATCTGCTCAAGGGTCTCGAGGAGGCCGAAATGACGAGCTAGGTGTGTCACTTATGGACCCATACAAATAGGCCCTCTTCATAATCGCTCACTCTGATGACGACAGCACTATGCCATAAAATGGGCTAGATCGATCAAATATTACATGTGCATACTCCATAAGAAGTAAACACTGAAAGTGCCTACAACACTCATACTCTCCTTTTGATCGGTTAGTGTATGAGCTAAAATGGTGTGAATGTAGCGTAAGGCCGAAAGTAGGCACCGAGCCTTAGACTGGCTTAGGTTGTGCAAAGTGGAAACCTCAGAGATGTTAGACCAACAGAGAGAAGTCGATCGATGGATGTGCCTCGGGAGAGTGGAGAACTTAGGCGTGGCTAAGAAATCATTAGAATATAGGCCGAGAGTGACTCCAAATTCTACACTATTCAAATATAAAGTGATAACCCCAAGACGAAATGAAATCGCTTGTGGTTCGTCCCTCGACAATAGCACTGTTTGTAGGAAGAATATGGAGAAAAACTCTAAAGTAAGCTCAGCATATGTCGGTTTCACGATCACAAAGAACCACTCCCATGGAGTCGCGTCCAATAGAGTATGAACCAGTGCAAATAAACCCACAGTCTGAAGGGTTGCCCAGTCAATACACCAACCCAAACCCAGTGCTCTGTCCTTCAGATGCTGGTACCTCTCCTTATGGGGTGGATGGTCGAGGGTGAGGTATCGGTGGCAGTTGGTTACGGTCGGAGATGAGGAAGATGAAGCCCCAGTAGCTTTTCATTTCTTGGACTGAGCGGGTACTTTGCTCTTGCCTCGTATGTTTGGCATTGTGTACCTGAAAAAAATTCAACCAGATATATCAACACCAATACAGATTAATATCACATATAAACAAATCAAATTATGAAACATAATACATCAAGTTCAATCTACTGCACAATTAACACCTATTAAATAAATACCACCAAAAAATAAAATAAAATCTATAACTAAAATAAAAATAATTAGATAAAAACGATTCACTACACTAACAAAATAAATATAGGCAAATAATAGTAATAACAATGATATTAAAACATAAAAGAAAAAAAGAAAGTAAAGGAAAAAAATGGTGGTGGGGGATGGATGGCCAACAGTGGCACAAGCAGCAATGGTAGGAGGGACAATTGGTGACAGTGGATGGGGCTTCAAAGAGGACTAGTCGACGGGCGAAGGAGGAAATGAATGAGGGGCATTGTTCTTCAGCGAAAAGGAAACATGAGAGGAAAGGGAAGGGGAAAAAATAGGGACGATGGTGGGGAGTAGGTTTTGGGGTGGGTCGGTGGAGGCAGAGATCTAGGAGAGCAGTGACTAAAAGAGGGGTTAAATGACATTGACTCGTGAATAGGGGAAAGGAGAAAATTGAAGAGCACATTTGTGAAGAACAAATGGTGGCCTAAGCAATCGGTGTGGTTGGTGCGACGAGGGACGGTGTGACTAAAGGAGGAGGCGCGTGGCAGCGACGAGGGGAATGAAAACAACAAGAAAAGGGGAATGGCAGGGGTAAGGGTAAGGCTAGGTGAAACAACAGAAAATAACAAAAGACAAACAAAATTTGGAAGCCCTAGAATTGAAATAGAAGACACGGTCATGTATATGGCCCGTGTTGGGCCACAAGACTGTGTCTATTAACTGTGTTAGCCCATGTATCAACACAGCTTGGGCTACGCCCATGTGTCCCACACGACTGTGTGTCAGGCCATCTGTGATGATCATTTGCTTCTCTCACGCTTGTGTGCAAGGCCGTGTGGGTCACACGGTCTATCACATGCACTTGTGCTAGGCTGTGTGACTGTGTAACTCACTGATGTCGCCTGTGTGGAAGGAAAATTGGAAAAATTAGCTCCAGTGTGCACATGGCCTGGGAAACACCCGTGTGTCCAGGTCATATGTCCCACATGATCATGTCTACAGGCCGTGTGGATCACCTCCAGACTATATGGTTCCTTTTTTGTAATTTTTTATTTTTAAAATAATAAAAATAAATGTACTAATGTGTTTTTAAACAACATGCAAGTAAAATAAATAAAATAAAAAATTGGGTTGCCTCCCGAGAAGTGCTTATTAAGAGTCTAAGTTCGAATTCCCTTTTTCAAGCTAAAGGTCAAGGCAGCTCTTAGAGATGGAGTTCCTTTCTCTCATTATTAATATCACCACCAAAATAAAGTTTGAGACGATGACTGTTTAACTTTAAGGAGTCATAACCAGGGTGTGTTACCTCAATAATTCCGTATGCGAATACGTTCTGTACCACAAATAGGTTCAACATCTTGACTTAAGTTTTGAAGGGAACATTTGTGGATCTGACTTTTCTAGCAGCACTTTATCCCCAACTTTGAATTCGTTCGTCCTCTTTACATGCACATCATGGCATTGCTTTGTTACTTCCTTGTGCTTTCTTAGTTTCTCATCAACCTTCGCTCACCATTCATCTAGTTCATCGAGCTGCACCATTCTCTCTTCACTTGTACCTTAATGTTTATTACCTTAAATCAGATATTGTTCGAACACATATTCATTAATTCCTACAAAGAATGTCTAGTCGCATTCCCTTTTATTTTTTATTTTTTAAGTACATACTCACCATGCGGCAAAATTAAGAGAAATAAAAAAAATAAACACTCAGGTTGCCTCTCAAGATTTTGAAGCCGGTGAGGGTTGTGACCTTTGATTACCTTGACCACCCCAAGAGAAATTTGGATGATTCCTCCCTAGATTATAGTTATTATTATAAAGGTTATTTTGAGGTCTAGAATTGTTGCCCATAAAGTTGACTTGCTTATGCTCCATGTTAGGACCGAAGGGTAAACATTCTGGATTGATTGTCTCTGCTCAAGTTGCATCACATTGCATTACTTGATCATTGTGTTATTACAACTCAAACCATCAATCCTTTCACTCAGTGATTCCACTTGACTTGCTAACATAGCAATTGTATCCAAATTAATAACACCGACTACTTTAATCAGTTTTGCTCTCATGACTTGCCACTGATAATTATTTAGTGTCATCTCCTTAATAAACTCTTGAGCTACCTCAGGTGTCTTATTATTCAATGTTCCGCCAACTGCTGCATCTATTAGTTGCTTAGTCGAGGGATTTAAACCATTGTAAAAGGTTTGAACTTGTAACAACAAAGGTAACCCATGATGAGGACAACTTCTCAAAATATACTTAAATCTCTCTCATGCATCATATAATGTCTCCAACTCAATTTTAGCAAAAGAAGAGATGTTGTTCCACAACTTAGCTGTTTTAGCCAGTGAGAAGTACTTCAACAGAAACTTCTCAGTCATCTGATCCCAAGTTGTGATAAAACCCCGTGGAAGTGAATTCAACCATTGTTTTGCCTTGCTCCTCAAAGATAATGGGAACAACCGTAAGCATATGGCATCATTAGTAGCGCCATTAATCTTGAATGTGTCACAAATCTCTAGAAAGTTAGCCAAATGAGCATTTGGATCTTCATCTTGTAACCCATCAAACTGGACATGTAACACCCCTAACCCGTCTCTATTGCCGTATTAAGGTTACAAAGCATTATCGATCAATCGGGAAACATTTAAACATCATAGCATTAAATAAATCAATCTCGTTCAAAACATATCAAACATATACATTTTGTCCTTCAATCAAGCCTTTGAGGCCCTAAAAATAGCTTAAAAGCAGGTCGAGACTAATTTGAAACAAAATAGAAGTTTTAAGAAAATTTTACAAAAATATGAAAGCAGGGGTCACACGGTCGTGTCCTAGGCCGTGTCCTCACCCGTGTAACTTACTAAGTAGGATCACACGGTCGTGTAACTCTCTAAGTTGCCACACATGACCATGTGTCAGGTTGTGTGTTAGGCTTGTGTAACTCACTGCCTTGAAACACTAAGAAATTTAGCTAACATTAAAACAATTATAGTTCATACGAACTTACCTCGATAACTAAGGTCATAGAAGTAGAGTCAAACACTAATCCGAAGCTTTAGCATTTCCTCGATTTAAGTCCGATTGTGGTTTATCTTGGTCTAAATAAATAATTTCATTCAATTAAGTACTTCTAGTGTTCAATTTAATCCATAATTCATATTTATGTAAAATTACAAAGTTACCCCTAATACTTTAACTTTTTACGATTAAGTCCTTAAACTCATAACTTAAATATTACTCATTTTAACCTAAATCCATGTTAACCAATGTTACAAGGGACCTTGAAACAACCTATTATTACCAAAAATTCACAACAAAACTCATAGATTTACACTTTTAACAATTTAATCCATATTTCTAGGATTCACAAAAATCACTTAACAAAACATGTTTATGTTACAACCAAGATTAATAATTTATCAAATAAATACAAAAACCTATTCAAAAACATCCATTGCAAGTCCCTCAACCTTTAAGAGTTTTGCAAATTAACCCCCGGGCTAGTTATACTAAGTTAAAATAAACTCAAAAACATAAAAATCATTAAAAACGAGACACAAAATCATACCATGCAAGGTAGAAGAAGAAACCGAATGCTCCCCCTTCAAAAATGGTAATTTTGGCCAACCAAAGAGAAAAAGGGAAAGATGATAGCATTTTTCATAGTTAATTTTAAATTTAATTACCAATTTACCATTTTACCCTTAATAATAATAAAATTCAATAAAACCTTGTCCATGCACATCCACTATCTCATTAAATGGTATAATTACTATCTTAGTCCATTATTTTAAATTTCATAGCCATTTGACCCCTTTAACTAATATAGCTCAACTTTTTCACCTTTTACGATTTAGTCCTTTTTACTTAATTAACTATTTAAACTTCAAAAATTCTTAACGAAACTTTAATACGACCATAATATAATCATGTAGACATTAAATAAATAATAAAATAATAATTCACTCGTCAAAATTGTGGTCTCGAAACCACTATTTTTGACACCACTTAAAACAGGCTGTTAGAGGACATATTATTGTACCATTTGAATTGTGTTTGACTTCAGCTCAAAATTGTTTGTAGTAATAGTGGGTCTGGCGATACTCGATTCAGACCCAATCAGAGTGGGCTTAACATAGTCAAACATAGTACAATGAGCAGGAGGCTATTGATTATTTTGATTATTTTCCATCTCTACAGTAATATCCTTTTCCTCTTGATCGTCTATTAAAATCTGTTGACTTTGCCTTGCTTCTCTAACTTCTCCCCAATTTTTGTGAGTAGTTTTCTCGATCTCACTATCAGAAACTAACGGTTCCAACGGGTTTCCTCTAGTCATAAACCAAAAGAAACTGTCAAAATCAAACAAACAAAAAATTAGAATGTAAAAACTAAATTAAAAACAAAAATATTAAAATAAAATAAAAATGGATAAATTAATAGAAATAAAGTTTTCCTAATATTTTAATCCCCGGCAACGACGCCAAAAACTTGATACGTCGTAAAACTAACTAAAAATTTGACTAAGGCAAGTGCACCTATCAATTAATAGTATAGATAATGTGAGCAAAGATATCATTCCCAAGATAACTAAAAGTATTAGTAACTACCATCTTTTTATTATTTAACCGATAAATTTGAGTGATTGATTAAAAACTAAAATTAACTAAATTAATTAACTAACGAACACAGCAGAGAACAAAACAGGAAAACAAATGATTAGCAAAAAAAAAAAAACAAAACAATACCTAGGAAAGAATTCACCTATATTTCATCTGTCATTATCAATCTAAATTACTCAAATTCTTTACTTAGAACCTTGATCCGTAGAAATCCCTAAATTATGTTAATATCTCTTTTGAGAGTAAGAGCAACTGACTCTAAGTTGATTAATTGAAATTTCTTTCTAATTAAAACCCCTATTATCACATTAACTCAATTTATAGATTCCCCTATTAGATTTTACTCTAATCTGATAGATTTATGTCGTCCTATTTCTAGGATTGCATGCAACTCCACTCAATTACTCAATATCTACTCTTAAATAGGGTCTATTCCTCCCCTGATTTAAGTATATATATCAAACATGGATCAATAATCTAGAAATATCAAACCAAGGATTAAGCACACATAATTGAGAACAAGATCTAAGTATTTATTGCATAAAATAAAATAAAAGTAAAATAAACATAGTACAACCAAAAGAAATAAAGAAACTCATTATAATCTCTTGATAAATCAACTAGGAGTCTTCAATCTTGATGGAAATATGCTTCAGAATCTGCTCCAATGGTGTTTTCTGTTAAATATTCTAGGACAGCTTCTTTCTACCTTCTTATTTTTTTCATATATACGTCTTAGAATGTTCGAAAAACTAAAAATCATGTTCTTCCGCTATTCAGAGTGCAAATTTGAGCAATTGAAATGGTCTGTAACATGACTGTATAGCAACCCATGTGGCCAAGTCGTGAGGAAGGGGTCAGCCCTTGTGGCTCCTATAGCTTGCTCTATTTTTCCAGTTTTCGCACATTTTTTATGCCTTTTTCTCTCAATTTCTCTCTTAAGTATAAAAATATGAATTTAAAGGATTAGGAGCATAAAATTTATCATTAGCATCAAATAATCACCCAAAATGGATTAAGAATGAGATTAAAACATGTTACTTTTTGTAACATCCCAATTTTGGGCCCAGTAGGAACAGTAGTTTCGGGGCCACTAATCTGACAAGGAAAAATTTAATATTCTTATATTTTTATGATCTACAAATGTACATAATGCTTTCATGAAAATTTCGTTCGAAAATTTTGACGTTTGGGCACTCAATTTAGTCGAAAGGACTAAATTGTAAAAAAAAGTGCAAAACTTGAGTTCTAGAAGCTAGAGGTGTCTAATTGCTATGAAATTTTAAATTGGAGGTCCTTAAAAGGTAATTAGACCATTTATTAATTTTTTGGACAAAAATGGACATGAAATAGGTGAAATAGAATATTTTTAATTTAAGGGCATTTTAGTAATTTAATGACTAAATAAATTAAAAAGCCAAATTAAAAGCCAATTTTTGCTCATCTTCAACCCCTTGGCTGAATTTCACATGAGAAAGACATATCAAGGGTTTTTCAAGCTTCCAAGCTCAATTTTAAGTTTATTTTAGCCCCGTTTTTAATGTTCTTTATATTTTTTAGATCCTCGTAGCTCGGTTTAGCTATTTCTACCATTATTTTGAGATAGGGTTTGTGTTTAAAAATTTACCCATGGATGACTTGCATGTGTTTTGATCTTTTATGGTAGAATATGAAATTTTAAAGTGTAATAAACAACTTTTACTAAGTGATTTTTAGTGAAATTGCATAAAAGGACTTATTTGTAAAAGTTATAAAATATGTGTAAAAAAAGAAAAAATGTGATTTAGTGAAAATTTTGGGCTGCTATAAGAGGGAATATGAATTGGTCGGGCTTGAGTAATGAGAAAAATAAGTACTTTTCATTTTACGAGCCTAGGGGCAAAATTGTAAATATGTGAAAAGTTAGGGGCAAAAATGTAATTTTTTCCATAAGGTGTTTTTGGGGCTGAATTGAAAATGTGTGTATTAAATGAGTTAAATGTGTTATTATAGATCAAGAAAGACGAGGAATTGATCTTGACCGGGGAAAATGCAAGGTTGTGGACTAAGACGCAAACATTTGATATTTTAGACCGATGTAAGTTTGTATGTAAATAATGCATCGTTTTTACTTACGCTTTCATATTTTGATATATTTTGTGAAATGTGGCTGAATATTTGATGTATTTGACAAAATATCGACAACTGAGAAATTTCCCGGTTGAACCTTAAGAATAGAAAAGGATACAAGTGACATGTCACTAGGAACCTATGTGAAAACTATGTGAAATTGTGACTAAGTGAATCCGGGTGCTGGTCTTATAAGTTCTACCAGTGACTGGATAATTCGGCATGTGTTACGGCTACCTGACAGCTTGTGTGGGCAGCACTGAGTAGTTATGAATGACCGAAAACTTGTGTGAGCAGACCCGCGAATGTGAATAGCTCGAGAACGAGACTATGTGTGATAAGTGATGTGAAGTAGCTTTGGCTACAAGTGTGACACTCTGTGCAATATTTCAATGTATCTGTTAATATTCTTATGTGTTCAACAAGAAATGACTAAGTGTAAATGATTGTGATTCTGTGATGAATGAGTGCAGGTACATGTGTATATATATTCATGAGCAATGTGCTCAATATGTGATCGAATTTTGGTAAGGTTGATGTGGAGTAAGTATGACTATGAAGACTTGTAAATATTTGATAATGGCTAGCTATTGGAATGGTTAGCTATGGACATGCTTGGTGTTATGTGTGTGTAAATGAAAGTTAATATAAAGAAAACATGAAAGAGTAACATTAGTAATAAAATAGTTTTGGACAACAGTCGTTGTATAACTTTGAAAAATCACCAAAAATTGTGAAAATTGAATTGGAGGTTGAATAAGATATGAAATTAAATCTTATTGAGTCTAGTTTTACATAAAAGAAACGATGTAAGCAAGAGAATTTCATATTATGAGATATTTGAATTTTTATGAGATAGGGTCAGAGTGATTTCAGAATCCCCTATTCTAACTTTGGAAACTCATTAAAAATTGTATAAAAATAATTATGGGTTAGAATTTATATGTTTAAAATTATTAATGAGTCTATTTTTAATATAAAGAAACAGAAACATCATCCGAATCCTCTACAAGGAGATAATTAATTTTTAGTGAAGAAGGATCGAAACTGTCAGACAACAGAATAGGGATGACTTTAAAGAATAAACTGTACTTATGTGCTAAACCATGAATTCTAAAAATTTTATGGTAAGAATATATGTGAGTCTAGTTTCAGAAAAATTCAGCGGATCTTAATTTGGAGTTTTGCAGCTCAAGATATAAATAATTTATTGACTATGACTCGCGTAGACAGCTTGATATGAACATGAGTGAATAGTGAAACTATGTGCAAGTATGATTGTATTATCTTGAGAACACATTATAAGGATTGATAAAAGCATGATAATAAATTGTTTATTATTTACATACCAACTTACTAATCTATATACTTACTCCCTTTTCTTTCCCTTGTCTTATAGTGTCACCAAGCTAGCTCGGGATACAAAGATCGTCAGAGATCCATCCACACTATCAACACTCTTTTGGTATTTTGAAAGCAATATTATGAATTATTGCATGTATGGATGACTTTATTATTTTTTTATGTGTCATAATTGATTTGGCCTAAAATGTTGGACTATGTTATTTGATAGTTCATTTTGTATAAGGCCATTGATGTTGGCTATTATTGGTTAAGTTGTACGTTTATAATAATGTCATGTTGCGTGTTTATAAATTTGACATAAGTGTGTAAATTTTTGGATGGAAAAAGGCTTGGTCAATAGCCTAACTTTCATCCACACAGCTGGCCACATGGCCATGTGCTCAGGGCATGTGCCCTATTTTTCAAGAAAATTTTTAAAGTTTTCAAAAGTTCTTGGTTTGGTCCTGAACCACTTTCAAAGTATGTATTGGGTCTCGTAAGCCCATATTAGGGACTTTATCATGAAATATGAAAATTTTTAATTTGGATAAAATTTCATGACTCGGTTTTGTATGATTGGTTATGTTTAAGTCTGGTAATGCCTCGTACCCTGTCCCAACGTCTGACACAGGTAAGGGGTGTTACACTTTTAGCACTTATCAATTCACATGCTACACAAGCACTCAATCAAACATTAATAATTCATATCATGTAATTATAGAGCATAAAAATATCAAGCGTGCAGTCAACCAGTCTGACATGTCGACTTTGCATCCATGAAAACTCAATAAGGCTCGTAGCATACCTTACTCGGCACCTTTCAATACCAATTTATATATTATACTAAGATTTTACAATCAATCAAACAAAGTTAGGACCCACACCTTAAAATAACAAGTTTGCAACACTAATCCACAAAGCTCGCGCTTCCACCCTTAAACCTTAAACGTGCCTAAAACCAAATTATAATATTTAACACGTTAAAATACTATTAAACCAGCCTTGAAACACCCTCCTAAGGTTTCAGCCCAATCAGTGTTACACCAACAAATTTTTAGTGTCAATTTAATAAGGAAACTTACATTGATTTGATGCGATACGAGGGTGCAAACAGAATCCGACTTCATTGTTGATTCGGGATGTTCAAAATAGTTTCTATAACCAAAATATTATTGAACATTAGTAACTTAAAACCAATTATGAGCCCTAAAACTATCAGTCATAGCATCCCCTTTTAACGAAAACAATACTATGTAGTTATTTGCAACAACCGCACTTACACTTTCCATTTTACTAGATCCGAGTTGTCGAATGAATGAGATCGAACACACCTATAACGGAAAAGATCGAAGGCTGATTAGAAAAGAGGAATAATGACATTAATCTTACTGGATAGGGGTGGCAAAAAGAAGAAAAATGACAACCCCAAATGGTGATTTAAGGGATGACACACCACCACAATCAGCTCAATAATGGGTTGTTTTTGTTCAGCGCCAAAAAGGGAATTTAAAGGCTGGTTAGGGACTTTTGTTAGACTTGAAAAAAATGAAAAAAAGGCTGGAAATAGCAGCACAAAATAACAATTAATGGCTTGCAATGACAACCAACAAAGGGGATCTAAAGGGCGAAAAACACCACCAACGGCGATAGCTCTAAGGTTTCTTTGAGGCGGTTTAAAAGAGGGGTTTATTTGAACAACAAAAAAATATGAGGTCTCATCAAAAAAATAGCTTAAAATCGGAAACAAAAGAAATAAGAGAAAGGAGAGGAAGAACAACACTTACATTGAGAAGAGAAGGAGCGGCACAATAGAGGTTGTTGGGGGCAACACAATGAAAGAGAAAGAAAGCAAAAACGAGAGAATTTGAGAGAAGGAAAAGGGGTTGGATGACTATAGCTAAAGAAAATATGAAAAAAGGCTTAACAACAGTTAAAAATTTTGCATTTATACCTATGTTAACTAGGCTAGGCGACACAAAAATAGGAGGAGGGGAACATTAGCAAAAATTTAGTCATTTTGCAAGGAAAGGAATTGAACTTGAGTCTTTAAACCAATTGCACTCTCTCATTATTTTCTCTTAACCATCAAGCCAATTACTCATTCTTAAAATAATTTAACAAACTTTAAAACAAAAATTTGGGATTTTACATATTGATCATTAGCTTACTGCACCGTACACTCCACAACAAAATGGGGTTGTGGAGAGAAAGGATAAAATAATATTAAAGATGACAAGATGCCTTTTGCATGAGAAAGGGTTGCCAAGAAATTTTTTAGCCGAAACATTATATACAATAGTATTTTTGCTAAACAGATTGCCAACAAAAGCATTGAAGAAGCGTACACCATTGAAGCTTAGTTTGGTTATAAACCGTTTCTAATGAATTTAAAGACTTTTGGTTGTTTGTGTTTCTCTTACGTTCCCTAAGTGAAAAGAGACAAGTTGGATAAATAGTCAGAACCAAGGAGTTTTATTGGATATAGAACACTTCAAAAGCTTATAAGATCTACTTGTGACATACTAATAAAATTGTGGTAAGAAGAGATGTCAAGTTTTTGGAAATAGAGAAGTGGAACTGGGATGAGTCATGTCAGCAGTATTTTGATGAAGACATTGATGATCTTCATAAAGACACTTTTTGATATTTATCAAAAGTGTAATGTAGTTGTTTTTGAACCAACCAGTTTTGTTAAAGCTGTAGAACATGAAAATGGAGGGTTGCAATGTATGAGGAGTGTTGAAAGTTATGCCTAAGAATCAGCTAGGAACTAGTAAAAGATATGCAATTGCAACAATATTTCTTTTCAAAATTTAAATTTAAATTTGATTTTGTTTTTTTTTAAATTTTGTTGCTATCTTTTTGTTACAATTTTCTATATAAATACAACTTTGTTTATTCAATAAAATGTATGTTCAGTGAAAAGTATATAAAATTCTCTTGTTTCTTGAGTGTTTCTTTTTACCAAAAAAAACATACAATAAATAATGAAATGTATGGTTTGAAAATAATTAATAAAAACACATGAAATATGTACGTTATTAAAATAAAATAGATTAAATTATGAGTAAAATAAAATTTAAATACGTAAATACATCGTATTAAGAGTACTAAATGCACTATAATTGTTTATCATAGTGTTGCCATCAATCTTAAGATAATGTCAAGTTGACTTGTGACACCAACTTAATCAACAATATTATCAATATACACTATTGTTGGAGGCAATAAAATATGCATAATACCATTTGGTTTAGTGGTAAAATTAATGTTTTATTGATGTAAATAGCATGAGTTTAAATTCAATCACAAACAATTTTTTATTGTTTTTAATAAAAAACTAAAATATCTTTGAATAATATAACTTATTTTAATTACGGAAGGATATTTTCGTAATTTTCCTAGTCGAGTTGGTGCCTGGTTGACTCGTGATACCAACTTGACTTAAATAATAATATAAATTAAATAAGACTTATTAAAGTAAATAAATACCCAAACTATGCAAGTTTTACCATTTAGATTCCTAAGGTTTTAGGGAAAGAGAAAAATGAAATTTTTGTTTTTAATTTATTTTATTTTTTACTTAATGATAATTTCAAAAAAAAATTATTTTAACTAAAAAATATCACACGAAATAATTTAATTGATTCAGAAATTTTTTGAACGGAAGTTAATGATTAGTACCTAAATAGATAACGGAATAAAACTTTAAATTATTACTTTAACAAAAATAAATAAATGCTTAAATAAAAAAAAATTACATTACAGCTGTTTTTCTTATGAGGAATTAAATAATAAAAAGTAAATCTAAACCAGTTTGACTTTATTAAGTGGAGACTGGCTAAGGCTAATCCATCACTTACAAGTCAAAACCTTCCCTTATGATTATTATAATACGAACAACAATATGATACTTAAACATTGAGATTTGAGAAATGAAAAAAACCCACCTTCATGTGTTCCAATTATCGAGATTCTCTCTTCCACAGGAACACATGAACTATAGAGACTCTTGATAGGACGATTTCAGTCCAGCTTTGCTTTTTTTATGGTACAAGTTCTACAATGCAAACTCATTATAAATATTAGATTATAACAATTTCATGATTGAGTGAAAATTTTATAAATATATTTATAAAAAAACTAATATAAAAATAAAATTTGATTGAAATTATAAAGTTAAAGGAAGAAGGATTTTGAGATTTTAGGTTTAAATCTTATTATACACATTTTTTTTTAAATTGTATGTAAAAGGATAAAAATATTCTCAAACTTGTATTCTTTATTTTATGAAAATACTAAGCTTTTGGTAATTTCTCAAATGAGTTAAAACCTAATTAAAGTCATAATATAATGTATGTAAAAGAACGAGGTTGGAGAAAATTTTGAATTAATCAATATAATCTTTGTTGTTCATTATATTATTGAATTTCTCATATTAAATATTTTTATATTATTTTTAAGATTTATCATATTTTTAAATAATAGTTTTAATTTTACTAAAGTAATTGGTATGTAAATAAAAATGTTGATTCTATTAAAAATTATTAAATGAATTTATATAATAATAAATAAAATTCAAATGTCATATTGAATTACTTTATATTTAATTAATATATTTCCATTAACCAAAAAAGCAAAGAGAAAATATATATATTACTTTTATTTTGAATAGTAAATTTTAGTTATTTATATAATAAGTAATTTTATATTTTATAAACAATAATTTTTTATAATATAATATAATCTATTATATTTATATTAATTATATATTATTACAAATTATTATCCTCAATTTATTGATTATTAAAAAAGAAATAAAAATTGAATAGTGAATAGTGAATAATTTAATTTATAAGATACCAATTTTTTTTATAGATTTTACAAATGCTTTAATACGATTAGAAATATATATTTTTTGGTATGTAGCAAAAACAAGGAAAAACTAATGTACCCAGGATTTTGTGCAGTAGGTGGTTGCCGCCCAGCTGGCCAAGCAACGCACCGTTGAAGTTAGAGGGTGGCACTGTTGCTCTATCCGTCGTTGGATATTCCTTTGAAGTCCTCTAATATCTGAATGGAGTGGTTCAAGTTTCCTATCAACCTGTATCTGGCCAAGAAAGAACTTTTCCCATGTTTGTTCGGGGGGACATACATATATGTCCATATCGTAGGTGCAAGACATTGAGTTTTCACAGTATCTACTGAACCAAAAGTAGTTTTCAATGAACTTAGGGATGAATTCGTGTAATATGCTGCAAAAAAAGTAAGGGGGAAGGTGCGTAGCCCATTAGTGTCGCCGCTACTCCATAGGTTGATTAGCATAAAGAGACTGTTTTTGTGTTTGCGCTATAGTAGATGCGTTCGTGTGTAGTAATATATTGTATTCCTAGTGGCATTTTTGGATTTTTTGTATCACTGATAGTGGGTTTGGTATATCCAGTGGCGGAGCCAAGAGGGCTGGCAGGGGCTGACCTCCCAAAAAGAGAAAATTTTTCATTTAAGCTCTTTATAAATTATAAAATTTTAAATTAATAATGGTAAAATTGTACTTTGGCCCCCTAAAAATGATAAAAGTTTGATTTAATCCTTTAAAAATTATAAAGATATAGACTATTAAAATAATAAAATTACATTTTTACTATCGTAAAAATATATAATTTAATTCCGAGCCCCCCAATATAATTTTCTGGCTCCACCACTCGGTGTATCATTAGAAAAGTAAAATGCATTTCAAAGCTTCCATATGTTCTAGAAAGTTATGATCCAACCATGAATCAGTGCTTTGTATTACGTGTCCATTCTGTTATAATTTTCGATCCGTATAGCAACCCATTCTCAAATGTTTGATATCTTCATAGTATCTTGTAATAGCCTGAAATTGGGCCTAGTCGGAACAGTGGTTTTGGGACCACCAATGTAATATTTTGAAAATTTCTACAGTAAGATATTATCCTTGGTATAGTAAAATAAAGAAATAAAGTCATAAAAAGGGTAATATTGAGTTATGTCAACATTGGGAAGTATATTATGACATATTAATTCAAGAAATGATTAAATCGCAAAAATGAGAAAAGTTTTGTGGGTCAAGAGTAAATATTCAAAATTTGAGGGGTTAAAGTGTAAATACAAAAAATTTAAAGGACCAAAGGTGTAAATATTTTAAGGGTGGAATGATCTAGAAACTAAGAAAAATGGATGGATTAGGACCAAATTGAAAAAGGTGAAGAATTTTGAGGGACTAAATCGTAATTTTACCAAATTAAGTGATGACTCAAGGATGGAATTTTAAAAGATCATAAAGGGAAAAATGGTCATTTAGAAGAGAGAGAAATCTAGAAGATAATGATGATGTTGGAGATATTTTAGATTAATTAAATAAATAAATATTAGTTTATTAATATTTTAATTTGATTTTTAAATATTATTTATTATTTTATTATTTTATTGTTTATATATATGTGGAAAGAAAGATGAAAAAAACAACCAACCATCATCTTCATGCATCCAACGTGAGGAGAAGAGAGAAAGAAAGAAAGTTTTGCTTTCTTTACAATTTGGTCCCTCCTTCAAAAAATTACCATTTTCACCTAAAAATCAAAAGAATTTCCATATCCATCAAGAGAGAAAGATAACAAGGAGACTATGGGGAGCTAGAATATCAAGTTAGATTCAAGAAATAGAGGCTGGAGAAGAGAGAAAATCAAGTTAAAGATTGAAATCAATTGAGCAAGGTAAGAGCATCAAGATTTCAATATATTTTTGAGTTCGATATTATTGAAAAAGTATGAAATTGATGTTAATATAGGGTTTTATTATACAATTTTTTATGTTCTTGATATGTTAGTGAAGAGAAAATAAGAGAAAGTGATGAGAAATAGTGTAGAGAAGGAAAATAAGAGTGTTATAAACTTAGTAATCAATATTTTGCACTAAAACAGTTTTGGACAGTAGCAGTAGGTTAACTTTGAAAAATCACCATAAATTGTGAAAATATAATTAGAGGATGAATAAAAGATGAAATTAAATATTATTGAGTCTAGTTTCTTATAGAAGAAACGATGTTAGTAATAGAATTGTAAATCATGAGATATAATAAATTTTGTGAGACAAGGTCAGAATGATTTCGGGTTCCCCTGTACTGACTTTGGAAAATCATCAAAAATTTTAGAAAAATAATTAGAGGCTTAAATTTATATTTTTAAATCCTTAATGAGTATATTTTCAATAGAAACAAACGGTAACATCATTAGAATTCTGTACGAGGAGATAATTAATTTTTAGTGAAGAAGGGTTGGAACTGTTAGACAGCAGAATAGGGATGACTTTAAAGAATAAACTGTACTTATTGGATAAGCCAAAAATTCTAAAATTTTATGGTAAGAACATATGTGAGTCTATTTTCAGATAAAATTTACAAATCTTAATTTGGAGTTCTGTCTCTTAAGATATAAATAATTTAGTGACTACAACTCAAGTGGACAGCTTTGAATGAATTTATATAAGTAAATGGTGAAATTATAGATAATGTTACCTATAAGCATGTTATATACATTAAGGATGTGGAATGGAGAGGAGGAGGAGGAAAATATATGATTATTTAACTAGCATGAGTTTTCATTAAAAATGACCAATTTACATGTTTTAGGTCCAGGGACTAAATTGAACAAATGTGAAACTTTAAGGGTAAATTTGTAAAAATGTCAAAAAGTGACCAAATTGCATGAAATGGATTGGTTATTTATCTAAATTACAAAATTGAATGAAATTTAGAACAATATTGGGTGGAAATATGAGAAAATAGAAAATTTCCAAAATGTCCTTGAATTTTGGTATTTCTGCAATTTAGTCCGGTGAGCTCGTATGAGCTATATTCTATATAATTTTAATTGAAGTGAATGCTATTTGGTAATGAATATTATATATATGTATGTGTTTTATTATTGGAATCGAATTATTATTGGTAATATGTATAATTATTTAATGCATTTAAATGATTATCGGAAGCTCGATTGGGTTGGAAGCTTGTTGGAGATATATCACATTATCCATTGGTTCTATTGGTAATTTTGGATGATTTGATTCTGGTTATAATGACTTGTATAAGTTAAATTGGTTAATGTTAACTCATAAATGTTTTGATTTTAATTGGTCATAAATATGAATGCTTGATGAAATGAAATGTCTGAAAATTAATTTGCAAACTCCGGTAATACTCTATAACCCTATTCTGGAGAAGGATATGAGTTAGGGGTGTTACATATCTATTGGAGTGGACCATGGGATACCAAAACAAACAGTTCTGGTCAATGAACATGTTCTGAATAGATGGTCTACATTTTACAATTGTTTTGAATTAGATGATGCAAAGGAGTTAACTGGATATGACGCTTTTGTAATTCCTTTCGAAGATGTAAAATGTTGAGGCAAAGTTTCCAAAGAAATAAAAATATCTTAAAAGAGGGATTTTGATCTAGGTGTTTCCAATTGATATTAAAAGGTTGATCTGGCATAATTTAATATGGCAAATTAGGTTATTTTCGATACTTAAGGAGTTTGTAATCAAGCATTTTTATGTCATTTTTGTAGTTTTATGAATTATATGTTAGTAGTACTTAAGTGAATAAAATAATCCTTTTTATGATGTTTATTGACCAATTAGGTCAATTCGAGCCTAATGAAGTCTAATGAGTTAATGTAGTGGTGCAGGAAATGATTGGAAACAAAAAGTAAAAGGAGATAGGAGATTGCCTAGAGTGTTGCGACATGAAAACGCTAAAGTCACGATAGTGAAGCTGCAAATACACTATGGACAACATCGACAAGGCAAATAGACTGTGGTCAAAATTGTGACATTGGACCCTAAAGTCGTGGCATCCAACACTTGAAGTCATAACATTTTCGATAGTATCCAAAGATGGAAGTCGATCACAAGGTTGCAGTAAAGTCATGATAATGAGAAGCAAAGTTGTGACATCCAAGCCTTTCTCAAAGACTTTACCAAAATTCCTGTAATGTCATGACATTGGTCTTGTAATGTCGTGACATTGACACTCGACAGACTTAAAATCTGTAAGGGTGTTTCCATCTGCACAATCAACCTTAACTCGTAACTGAAGGCAGAGTCAACCCGATTCAGTCAATGACCATTAGTTCTATAAATGTAACTTAAAAACATAATTCTAAGGGGTTTGATTATGATTTAGAATAGTTTAGTAAGTAGTTCATAGGATTTTTCATTAAAATTTGTTATTTTTCAGTTTTTGTTCTAGTAAAATTCAATTCTTGGTAATTTCGTTCTTAGTTTCTTTATTTACTTTTTCATATATCTTTTGCTGCAGATTTACTGTCGATCATGAGTGATCAAACGTTCTCATTACAAGAATCATGTTGCCGCCCAAGTGATCTTAATCATCAGATTCTTCAAATTTCTAAGCATCTTTTAACTCTCTTCTCTTTTGTTTTTCATTCTATTAATATTTTACGGATTAATTGGGTTAAGTATAATTAGAATGTGTAGTAACTAAAATCTTAGGGAGGGTGATTAATTAAACTGGAAGTAGTTAATTAGGTTTGGGGTTTGAAACTAATTGATTGGATTAAATCAAATGAGCTTAAACCCTAGAATTGATGCCTCTAAGTAGTAATTTAGATAGATGAGACTGAAAGGAGATTCTACTTGGAACCAATTAGATTTAGCTATGTTTAGATCCATCAAGTCGAAAGATAAGTAGACTAAATTGATTAATTGATGTAATTATAGGTCGAAAGGTATTAATTAGATCAATTAATAATTAATAGTTAAAATCTAAAATTCTAAGTGAATTACAACCATGGATATTGTAACAACCCATTTTTTTAGTGGTATCAGAAAATAGTGGTTTTGGGACCACAACTCTGATGTGTCAGTCTATAAATATTAATTATTTAATATTTATGAGGTCGTCATATTAAATTTTGGTTAAGAAATTTTATCGTTTAGATAGTTAATTAAGTAAAATGACTAAATCATAAAAACTGAGAAAGTTGATTGCTATAAATTAAAGAGGTCAAATAGCTATAAAGAAGTGAACTAAAGGTTTAGAATGGTAATTAAACCATTATTCTTCATAGTGGATGGTAAATGGCATATAATTGTTGATATATGGAAATAATAAGGGTACAATAGTAACTAGGTTATAAATGAAATTAAAAACAAAATAAGATAGAAATTTCTAGTCATCTTCTTCTATTGACACTTCCTAAACCGAAAACCATTGTTGAAGAAGATGAGAGCTTCGGCTGGTTAGGGTTCTTTTATTCGATAGGTATTTGATACTCGTTTTTAGTAATTTTTATGTTTCTAAGCTCGTATGAGCTTAATCTAACTAACTCGAGGACTAATTTGTAAAACTTTCAATTTTTTTAGATTATGGCATTGGTGTGCTTTGGTTGTTTTGAAATTTTTATGGAAGATTATTGAGTTTGGTTGTTAGTTAAGACTATTTTGTAAAGTAATTTTTTATGATTTTAACGTTTAAGGATTAAATTGTTAAAGTGATAAACTCTCAAGGACTTGTTGTGAATTAATCACAAATGTAGGCTGAATTGGGGGTTGTTGACATTCGACTAGGATGGGTTTTGAATAAAATTGGTTTAATTGTGAATTTTGGGCATAGAGACTAAATTGAATAAAAGTGAAATGTTTAAGGTAAATTTGTAAAACTGTCAAAAAGGACTTAATTACATAAAATGGCTTAATTTTGCTGTTGATTTTGTTAATTGAATGAAACTATTATTTTAGATCAAGAACATGTTGACGATCGTGGAAAAGAAAAGGTTGCAGAGTAGTCCCTACATTTGAACCATTACTGCAAATCAACCCAGTAAGTTCATTTATATAAGTATGTTATAGATAATTTCTTTATTACTTGATTTTACTTTAGTAATTTTAGTGTTTCGTGATTATTGAATGTTTGATTTAACGAAGGTCAATAGTGAAATTGAAATGTATGGAGTATATTGGATTCAGTTCTTGAGCCTAGCAGGTTTTACTCCAGTGTACTGTACTATATCGGGCCTTGTTGCCTGGTAGGCTTCATACCAGTGTATCTATCGGTTAATGCCTAGTAAACTTCGTGCCAGTGTACTTATCGGGCTTAGTGCCTAGTAGGCTTTAGGATGGTGTAACAATTCGTAACAAATATTGGTGATTGGAGAACTTATTAAATGATGACTTAGAATATGGATTAAATCTAATGTACTATTCAATACTCACTTGCTATGAGCTGTGACTAACAGGTACTTAGTTATTTTAAATCGTCAAATTTTCTATGTTATGTTTTAATTTGGTAAGATTATCGTTTGGTTTAAAGAACTTACTAAGCTTCAAGTAGGCTTACGTGTCTTTTGTCCTCTATTTTGTAGATTACATTTTGTGGTCGGGAGATCGGACCAAACTCGAAGAATCAAAATATCTCGAGGAAACTTTTGGTAGATTTTGTAAATATTGTGGCTTATATGGCATGTAATAGGGCAATGGTTATTATGTTATATCTCATAGTTGTGTAGGTTTGTTTGTTACTTGGAGATAGAATGATAGTCCTTGAATTATAGTATTTGGTGTTTGATGTTTTGAATGTGAATTTTAGTAAGTATGCTTGTTATAAATTAAGCTAAATTTGTGTGAATGATCATGGAATAGTATGTGTCATTCTAAATTGGTATAAAATGGTTGAAGTGGCTTGTTGTGTTCATGTTGAGACTTGTAAATGATAGCTAGGTGATGTTTTGGTATGAGTATTATAATGTGATCTTAAGTAGTTAAATGTGACATGTTTTGGATGCTTTGATGTGTAGTTCAGTATTGTAAAGTTGTGGTATATGATACTTGGTATGGTGTTAGGTGATTGAAAATGGCATGTTTTGGTTTTTTTTTAAAAAGTGTGTTTATAGACTTATGAACATGTGTTATGAATTGGTTTAGGTATCGATGCAATTGGGTGAGGAAATAGTATGATTTTGGTCATTTTTGGGCACACACGGCCTGGGACACAGCCGTGTGTCACACATGGGCGACCCATACAGGCATGTGCCCTGAGTGTGTTAGGTACAAGATTCACACGAGATAGCACAAAGGCTTGTGAGCCAAGTCAGTAAGTTACACGGGTGAGCACATGATTGGACACACAGGTGTGCGGGGTAGTCACACGAGCGTGTGGAATAGCCACACGGTCTGGGCTCTATCACACGATCGTGTGACCCCTGTAGGTGAAATTTTTCAAATTTTCCTAAAATGTTCTAATTTGTTTCGATTTGGTCCCTGATTGCTCGAATGCTATTTTTAAGGTTACATAGGCTCGATTTAAGGCTTGTAAATGCATGATTTATTCCATTTCGAATTTCTTATGTATTTATTAAATTAATTTGAAAATTAATTACTATTGTCTATAAAATGTTTCGTTATGTACTTCGTAACCCTATTGTCATTCGTAACCCTATTCCGGTGATGAAAACGGGCTATGGGTGTTACAGATATTAACCAAACTCCTATTGTCATTCTCGATAATTTATCTGCTAGTTTTGATAGTTATGTATTTAGGTCATTTTAGTATAAATCAATTTTACACTCTTAATTTGTATTTTTTCGAACCATAGTTAGTATATTAATAGCTATTCAAACTTAGTTTTGAATGCTCGTTATTATTGTTTAGTTTGATTTAGTCATGCCTCCCTTGGATACGATCCTCAGAATACCCTAGTATTTCATTGTAAATAAATCTATATTACAATTTGACCTATTCGCTTGTTGAATACTACATTTTATATCTTCTATCTGTATTGTTTTTACAATCTCGGTGCATGCAAATCAGGGTGCGGTTAAGTTATTGGCGTTGTTGCTGTGGAGGTTTTGGTGCTTAAATTGATTTCGTAGTCTTAATTGCATGCTAAGTAAGAGAAGTAATGAATTTGAACGTTATAGACATGACATTTTTACTTGTGTTTTTATTGCATTTTGGTTTAGTTTTATTTATTTTTTATTGTTCATTGGCTTTTGGTGTGAGAGTTGTGGATAACTAGGATTGTTAGTTGTGGATAGTTAGGGTTTCTTGTGTGCAATTAATGCTTTATTAAGTTGCAAAATTACTTTACTCCATAGTCAAGTATTCTTCGACAAAAGTTAGCTCAAATCTAGCATTGTCGTTCCGCAAATTAATATTTTGCATTTTGAGATCAACCCTGCGATATTGGCCTAGATATCAGTGAATTTATAGTTCTACAGTATTGAAATGATGGATCTAGTAATGTTTCTCTGCCTGTTTGAATAGTTATGCATCACTATTGTCTATGGGGGTGTCAAATGAGAGTATAAAACCACTGTTAGGTTCCATTTGCTTTGGGAGGTGAATCCAAATCATGGTTAGAAACGTTGCTGCTAGATACTATAACGACATGGGACTTAGAGCATATTTCAACCAGTTTATTAAATAATAATATATGATAATAACTAATATATTATGTACTGCTCTACTATTTTAGTATGTGATATAGTATTATATAATGAAACAATATATTTTATAAGTATTAATATAATAACTATTATTATATTATAGATTATGATAAAAGAGATATCGTCAATGGTTATGTGTTATTTGATATATTAAAATACATGTTTATAATTATAATCAGGAATACATAAAATATTATTAAAAATAATATCTTAACAAAATATTAATTTTTAAATTAGATTTCGGATAGTTTTATAAATTGTATTTGAGTATTGGGTTTAATTTCTTTTTATTTTGGATTTGATATTCAGGTTGTAATTAATTTATTTTGAGTTTAGGTAATAATAAGTATATTGTTTAGGTTTGGGCTTAGTATAATATTGCAACCTCCCTAACTTGGCATAGACATTACGACCGGATTTTGAAGGCTACATAAGCCATCGAGATAGCCTAGTAAAGTTACTGAAGTTTTTAAAACATTTGCTTACCTTGGAAGAAAACTTAGCGTTTTATCTCATTTTCATTGAAAGATACCATTTTCCAAAAAAACTGATGGATTTTGACATTTACTTTGCAAAAGTTGATTTTCAATTTATTTACTATTCAAAACCTATTTATAATATTGCAGCGAAAAAGTGATAATCGACAGAATTTTAATTAAAAATCAAATCTCATGCATCAGAATTTAGTTTCCAAGTTTCAAAAGTCTAAACAACTATAATTCCATGCAAGCCAAAATTAACCCAAAGTTTAAGTCCAATGCCACAGTTCATATAAAATAATACAGTTCCCAAATAATAGAAATTATAAATATTATGTCTAAAATACTTTTGTTGGAAAAAATATCTAAGACAAGCCCTCCGAATGCTGAGTCTATGTCTTAACCTTGTGGGTTATCTGTAAAGAAGGAAACTAAGGGGGTGAGCTTAAGAACCTTAGTGTGAATCTAAACACAAGAAAAATCAGTGCAAAACAATAGACATGACATACAAAACAACAATTCTTAGAACAATCCCAATTGTATAGCAATATAGAATTTGACAGTTTATTTTAGTATGCTTATGAATGTCAATGCAATTCAAGTATATTAGAAAAAAAGTTCCTACCCATCATCCACTACACGCCACAGTAAGAGTTCCCCAGAACTAATCCATCCCTACACATTACATTGTGGATAAACCACCAGTAATTGCAAATAAACTGCCAATAAAATAGTGGGTAAACCATAGTAAATTTCAGATAAAAATATTGAAAATAAACTATCAGTAAGTTGTGGATAAACCACTAGTGTTTGCAGATTTAGAACTATTAGTACTTCCTCCTTTCATATCATCTCAATCCCCATGCTATGCAATATGGCATGCTAGTAATAGTACAATGTAAAAATAATAGTCATGCTTATCATGCAATCAGTTTAACAGTAGCAGTAGGGAACCTGAACATGCAATCAGTAATATAGAAGTAGTGACAACACTAACAGATCATCAAATATACCATAATAGTAGGCATGTATCATATCACATATCATACATGTAATAGTAACAACTCAATCAACTCATATCACATTTTCTAAAATATAAATAATATCAGAGTCTCAATTAAGTGTACAAAAACTCTAAAAAAATAATTTGGGGACTATAGAAGGACTAAACTGAACATATCACAAATTTATGGGAAAAGTTGTAAAAAATGGGTTATACGGCCGTGTGGCCAGGCCATTTGACAACCTGATGTCGTGTGGAAGGGGTACACGGTCGTGTGCCCTCGCCATGTAACAACCTAATGTTTGCAACATACAAATTCCCAACAATAAAGGCAGGACCATGTGACTGGTCGTGTAACAGACTGTGGTTGTGTGATTCAGAAAAGTGTCCTAAAATAACAAACGCACATGGTTGTGTGGTCCACCCATGTAACTCAAATGTTCATGTGGGAGACCGTGTGGCCCTAAAACTACATACAATTTGCCACTAATTAACTTGGTAAAGAACATATACCTTTTACCACGAGTCTGACTGACACCCCTCACGATAAATTATGATCCGATTCACCTAGATCCGATCCTTCAATAGATAGTACACACAAATTAACAGTTGGTATCAAAGAATTTTGCAAGACCTGAAAAAGATTGATTAATCAAACTGAAAGATTAACATTGGATATTTGTACAACAAAAATAAGAAATCTAACCATTGAAATAAATTTCAGTTACCAATCCTTCGACAAAGATAACGGTAAGCTATTGGTGAAAGATCTAAACACCAACATAATTTGGATGTTTGAGGTATGACTCAGGAAAACGACGGAAAGTTGACAATTTAATGATGGTGGAGGATGCGGTGGTGTGGTGGCAAAGCAAACAAAGGAAAAACTTAAGAATCTTGATAGAAGAAAAGGAAGAGGGGCGACACAAAACAATTAGGGAAGGAAGAGGGTTGATTAACAAATAAATATGTTATATACCTAGGTTTAATTTAAGGGGTGACAATTTGGGTTTAAACCAAAAATTTAATAAAATGAGAGAAAATGGGCTTGAACTTGGGACTCTAGGGTGGATTTATTATCACTTAACCATTAAACTAATAATTCTTTTTTGTTTAATTTAGACACTTAACCAAAAATATATCGGGGTGTGACAAATATATTTGAGTTTTTTAATAAATATTTTAGAATATGAGTTTTGAAATAAAAAATTTTATTCAATTGTCAATAGAATATAATACTGAACAAGAATATATTTTTCCTTTAATTTATATAATATCATAAAATAATACATTTTACATACAATAAGCATTTCAATTATTTTTTATAAAATGACTTTATTAAACATATGTATATAATTTATGTTTTTATAAGACAAATTTGAATGTCATTGTCATCATATAAAAGTAAAATAAATAATTACATTCAAAATTAAAATAATTATAACTTATAAAATTCAAAATTATTTGAACTTGTCGAAGCCCACCTGGCTTGATCCCAGCCCAAATCCGAAAGGGCCTGAGCCCGCAAAAATCAGATCCCATAATAGATATGATTACTAGAAAAGCCCAAGCCCAAGAAATCCTGAGTCTCAGTAGATTTGAGCCTAAAAAATCTAAGTCTGAGTAAACCAAATCAGAGCCCACCTGAGCCCGCCGATTTGCCAACTCTAATTGTTGTTTCCTTTACCGATTTGGAATATCTATAGAAGTTTCTAGTTTCTGGAAGCTATAACAAAGGACTAAAATCTTTACATATTTGAGAATTCCTTTAGGTATTTTTGGTATAGGTTATAGATTTTTTTATTCAATATAAGTTTGTAAAGCTAAAACAATATGCCATCATCTCTCTCGATTACCAAATCTCCTATAGTAAATAACATAATTCCTCGCATATAACCATATCACTGAATGAATAACAAATGATTTCCAGTGATACCAAGATTACTAACCAAATTCCATATTTTAAAACCAATTCATCATCTTCTTTTTATTCCCTTAGGTGCATGAATCTTCACAAAAACAAAAAAACACCAACCCAAGTTTTAACTTATTCTATTGTGGTCAATTACTCTCCTCTTCTTTTTATTATTTTTTTTCGATTCTAGACCGTGCAAAAATTTCCTCCTCTATTTTCAAAATGGGAGTTGCTCGTAGTTTTATGCATATTTTGTTACTCGTTACAACATCATCTATAACTTAGATATTTTTGTATCGTGTAAGGGGTTTTCGTGTATTGTTTAGCAATTTGGTTATTCTATATAAGTTTTTGGTTTGTGGAAGCTATAACAAAAGACCATGATCTCTACATATAAGAGAATTCCTTTAGGTATTTTTGGTATACGTTATAGATTTTGTTATTCAATATAAGTTTGTGAAAGCTACAACAAATGATAACAAATATTTTAATTTTGAATTTTGATACCAAATAGCACATTTCTGAATTCATTAGAAATTGGACAAGTAAGGAAATTTCTCGTTGAGTTACATACTTACTTAAAAACGAATAAACCTCAGTTCCAAGAAATCATGTCTTCTACCAAGATATTCACTGAAGAAGGATAAACGCTTTTGAAAGACACTATTTAGGAACAAATGGAACGTTTTCGACTTCAGGAACAGTTATAAATAGAAAATTCTAACTTAATGGAATATAGAGAAATTGATTCTAAATTGCATCCAATAGTAATTGAACATATATCAAAGGTTTAGAAGACCTCTGTTCTATCCATTAGACAATGGACGCTTTTCATTATGATTTTTTGACATTTGGACTTTTTTCTCTTGTTCGGTTTTCTTTTCTTTTCTCTTGGTTGAAAAAACTAAAGAACATATGAAAAAATTGTTTTATATGATACCAAATAGCACAATTCCTCGCATATAGCCATATTTCTAACCAGATAACAAATGATTTCTAGTGATACCAACATTGCTAACCAAATTCCATATTTCCCGATCAATGAATTCTTATTCTCTCAAGTGCTTGAATTTTCTCAAAAACAAAAAAAACACCAACCCAACTTTTAACCTATTTTATTTTGGGTAATTACTCTCCTCTTTTTTTTTTATTTTCTTTCGATTCTAAACCCCACAAAAATTTCCTCCTCTATTTTCAAAATGGGAGTTGCTCGCAATTCATGTTTATTTTGTTTTTTGTTACAACATCGTGTATAACTTAGATATTTCTATATTGTTTAAAGGGCTTTTATATCCTTTAGCAATTTGGGAATCATTACATATTTGAGAATTCGTTAGTTGTTTTTGGTATACATTTGATATTTTGTTAGTCCGTATAAGTTTGTGAGAGCTATAATAACATACTATCATCTCTCTTGAGTATAACCAATGGCGTATACCAAATAGCACAATTCCTTGCGTATAACTAGATCTCTGACCAAATATCCAGTGATTTCTAAAGATACAAAAATTAATAACTGAATTCCATATTTCCATTTGTTAACACATTTCTTCTTACTTACACCGACATATCTAACACAATTCCAAAACTTCTGACAACTACATAACATTATATATAATCTCAATATCTCTAATTGTATACTAAAAATTTCTAACTTGATTTTTTTATCTAAACAATTCATCTTCTTTTTCAGCCAAATACCCTATACTAAAAATTCAAAATTTCTCCCGTATAACCAAATCTCTAATCAAATACCATAATTATTTCAAACACATTTCAAATTCCATTTTGGTTTTCCATTTATTTAACGCTGTAATCGATTATTATACTTGCTTTCAGTTAGACATTTTCTAAAATATTTGCTATGAATTAAAAAAATATTATTTTCTATTGAAAATTTTTAAAATTTTTAAATCTCAAATTTTAAAATATTTTTAAAATAAATTTTATTTTCCATTTTTTTTCATTTTTGGAATTATTTATAAAATTCTATATGTCTATGTTTTATATATTTCTAGAAATTTATTGAAATATACCAATTACAATTCCAAATATGGATCTTGATACGAAAGTATTTAAACTGTATATTTCTCAAATAATATTTTATATCCCACTTCATTTTTTAACGATTAGAATTTTGAGTAATAAGTTATATATGTTTGAACCATTACATATTTTGTTATCATTATATTTTTTTTAAAACGTTAAGGAAGTATTCGGTTCCAAACGATTCCAAATTTTGTCTTATTTCAAAGCTTAAGGGAAACGAACTTACCTAATTTTCATTTCTAGAAAAAGAAGAAGAATGGTTTTCCTTTAAGTTTGGATTTTGGTTTTCTTTAATTGTTCCTTATCTTTTCTTGGGAACTGGTGCATGTATTGGTGTCTTACACATATACTAGAGTTGTTGTACATGAATGTTTGTCTCCTTACTTTTAAAGGATCAATTGCTATTTTTCCTCAAAACAAAAAAAAAACTTTAAAAAATAATATAAAAATATTTATTTTCATTAAACCATTTATATATACCTAATTTGTCACAATTCGTTGTGACAAATTAGGTTCTTTTTAACACTCAATGAGCTTGTTTTCAAGTAATTTAGTATCATTTTAGTTAGTTTTTCGTTTTAGTACTTTGTTAGTTAGATTTTAAAAAATGAGCAATTTTATGTGTTTTATGACCTTTTAGGCCAATCCAAGCCTAAAAAAAGACTAACAAATTGATTAAGTGTGCAAGACATTAATTTTGTCCAAGGAGTTAGTGGGTTGTCTTCAATGTCATAACATCCAACGAAGATGTCACAACAACCAACTTTGAAGGGGAATAGGAGTATCAACGTGTCAAATGCTGAATCTGGTGCCCTAAGTATAGTATTTCCATCTAAGTACACTTGTAATTTTTCAAACATGTTGGTTAATAAAATTATTCATGAATTACATTAATACTTTGTATGTTGTCCTCACATGGTTTTTGCATGCAAAGAAAAATGGAAGCAAATGTTGCTCATTAGTTGTCTAATGTTTAAACTGATACTAAGCGCTATTACGTGATCAAATCATAATATGAAAAGACAACTTGTATTAGTAGACGAACCTAAATATGTCCTTAGTCTAATCGAAAATGAGCAAACTGATTAAAAGACTAATATGTCATCTATCAAGTCCATATTGGAGATGTTTTATCTTGGGCACAGGAGCAGATGACTCCTAGAATATAGAGATATAGATGTGACTAACTAGACTGATAGTACATTAAACAGGACCCAAGAGGAATAGATCCTAAATCCGTTTATGGATGTGTGAAATTCATAGTATGGCATACCTAAATCCTGAGTAGATAACAAGCTATGTATGCATGATTTGTTCACATTGATGTAAGTAAAAGCCTGAGTTCGAATAAATAAAGAACCTAAAGATGGTGTGTTGGGTGCACAACTTCTGCAGTATGTAGCGTCATTCACAATAGTGGAATCCATAGCCTGAGACACGGGTAAATGATATACTCTCATTGGCATTACATGGCTGATGAAAAGTAAATGTAACCACGGGTCATTTGTCTTTGTGATGAATGACTTGACTACTATTTGATAGTAATTGACTTTTCATGAAAGAAAATGTAATGATTACCATGAGATCAAATAGGATCATATTAGGAGAACGAATATTATCCAAAGATATCAAGGATATCCTATGAGGGTAACACACTTATGATAATTTCATTGGACGAGCACTAATTGAGTTTTCATTGTAACACCCCGTACCCGAGACCGTTGCCGGAGTCGGACACGAGGGGTTCACAGACCAAATTCGCTTACTATCGTAGTCCATTTTAAAATTTTCCAGGCAGTTGGCTAACTGCGACACTGTCACCTTAAAAATCATATCTTGAGTTTCACAACTCGAAAATCAGTTTCGTAATTTTTCCCTGAAACTAGACTCATATGCCCATCTACATATATTTTTCTAGAATTTTTGGTTGGGCCAATTAGTACAGTTTATTAGTCAAAGTCTCCCATGTTACAGGGATCGACTACACTGACCTTTGCGCATTACGACTTGGATATCTCCCTGCACAGAGCTTCAATACTGATGCCGTTTGTTTCTATAGAAACTAGACTCAGAGAGGAATCTATACATATATGGCATGACTCCTAATTATCTCTGGTTAATTTATAATGAATTTCCAAAGTCGGAACAGGGAATCCAGAAACCGTTCTGGCCCTGTCTCACGAGAACCTGAATATCTCTTAACATACTGTCCATATGATCGTTTCGTTAATTTCCTATGAAAATATATTCATCAAGGTTCTTTTACATAATTTATTCATTATTTAATTCCAATCCTACTATTTTTAGTGATTTTCCAAATCTACATCACTGCTGCTGCCAGCATCTGCCTTTAAGGTAGACTTTACCTATTTCATAGTTTCCATGATTCAACTAGCCCTTTTAGCATAAATAGAACAAATTATGATAGTGATTAACCATTCCATACCAAATGATTATAACATTATGCTCAAACATATATAAGCCATTTTCGCATGGCTATATACATTAACCAAAATATTCTTCCGCCACTAGTCTATTTTATACATGCCATAAGATAATCCAAAACATAGCAGTACCAAACAGTGGATAGTGATAGTGTGACTAGTTGCTGACGATCCCCGAGCCTGTAGCTTCGCAATGAGATCTATAAAACAGAGGAAACAGAGTAAACGGAGTAAGCATTACAATGCTTAGTAAGTTTTAAGCAGTGTCAACAGATAACAATCAAATTATAACATAGTTGTTCGTATTTTTATTTCACTCTTCCTTCGGGTATACCATCCCTTTTACCGAATATGCACGTCTCATCATATACAATAGGCAGATAAACTTTCACATAAAAGTGAGCTCATGTGACATAGATATATCGTATGATTTCACATAACCTCTCACACTGATCCGATGTCACATAATCATAGGAATAGTCTCATAGATTGCTCTCGTATGCATCACATAACTACCTTATGATTTAGCGCAAATCAAGCTCACATATAAACTTGGAGTACATACCTGTTTAACCTTTCGCATTGAGTATATTTATAAGCAATTCTTATTACGAAGTCTTACCCGGACATAATCTCCACACGAAGTTATCGGGTCTTACCCGGACAAAACCCCCACACGTAGTCATCAGGTCTTTAGAGCTCGGATATAGTACGAGCACGAAGCTTACGGACATTAATCAGTGATAATATTCTCGCATAAAGCCTGCGGGGTTTTAACCCGGATATAGTACTGACACAAATGCCGTTCGGGACTTATCACATTCATCACATCGGCACCCATCACGTTGGCCACTCGGCCCTGTCACATATATACACTTTCACATTCATCACATCGGCCATTAGGCCTTATCACATATATACACTTTCACATTCATCACATCGGCCATTAGGCCTTATCACATATATACACTTTCACATTCATCACATCGGCCATTAGGCCTTATCACATATATGCATGTTCACATCCATCACATAGAATCCTAAATCAAAATATAGATTTTCATGTATTCACATCACAATTATCCAAATATACTTCACATACCACATATACTTTCACGTATACAAACTGTCTTGGCTGAATCTACATCTATCATTTTCCAATATCACAATTTAGAATTCACGTATGGGTTTAATCAATAGCTTATGAGCAACTAAAACAAGTTTATCAAGGTTTACAACACAATCTCAAATTCAGCACAAGCTGTTTTTCCTGAGCAATAGTCACTAAATTATTTATAACTGGAGCTACAAAACTCCAAATCACTTTCCGTTAATTTTTCCTGAATATAGACTCGTATATCTTCCATCCATAAAATTTCCAGAATTTTAGGTTTGGCCAATCAATACCAGATTTTTCTTAAAGTTTCCCCTGTTTCACTGTTTGACTAATCTGACCACTCTTCACTACGAATAAAATTTCTCATTTTACAGAATTCAAAATGTGTTGTATTTGATTTCATTTGAAACTAGACTCATTAAGGAGTCTAAGCATATAAATTTTATCTTATAACCATTTTTGTACAATTTATAATGATTTTCTAAAAACAGAACAGAGGATTACAGCGTCATTCTGCGCTGTCTCACACAACTTTAAGTATCTCATTGTCGGAAATCCCTTTGCTTGCACGGTTTCTTTTATAAGAAACTAGACTCATTAAGCTTTAATTTCATAATTTATTCAGCCTCCCATTCAACTCCAAAAATTTATGGTGATTTTCTAAATTCATGTTACTGCTGCTGTCCTGAGCAGGTTTATCACAATTTTACTCTTCTGACATATCCTTTTAGCACTTCATAATATCATATCCATTTGGCAACATATCATATCAATAACTTACCTATACTTCATAATAGCCATTAGGCTATATGCATAAAAATTTACAATAGAGTTATGATTCTTTTAATATGTGCTTAACATATCATACTCAATCACATTATAGGCTTTAATACTTAAAACTTACAAAGGAATCAAACTCAAATACTTAAGAACTTACCTTGAATTTGATCGACTTAGTACAAATCGGCTATTCAACTACTTTCTCTTTTCCCCTATCCGAAGTTGGTGTCCTTTGTTCTTGAGCTTAGAAATTGGCCTCCAAAAGACCGAACATTCCCAAAACACTTTCCCCTTTTTCTTTCTTTAGTTTCGGCTAGAACCCAAAAACAATGAAGTCTCCACTCCTTCCCTAGCTCACGGCACTTCAAGAAAAGAAAGAAGATGAAGACTTTCTCTTGCTTTCTTATTTTATCCCCCCTTTCTTTTTTTTTGATCTATTTTAATCATTTACTAATAAAAGCATCATTAAAAATTCAACTTAATGGAAGAACCATCCTTGCTTGGCCGGCTACTACTTGAGGTTTGGGTGATTTGACATGCAAACCCAAGTTTCCTCACTTTGTTATCATTTGATCCTTACATATTCCCCTATCATATTTTCTTAGGTTCTCAACTAAGTCAATCACATGAAATTCACCGTCATAAGTCTAAATTAAAACATCAAATTTTCACACATGCACTATGGTTTAAATTCATGAACAATTACATAAAAATCACATTAACATACCTTTGATTTATGAACTAACCATGGCCGAATGCCTTGGCTTCTTCTTCTCCTTTTTTTTTCTTTCACTAGTTACGGCAATGGGGAAAAGAAAGATGGACATACCTTGTTTCTATCACCCTTTCCTTCTTTTAATTATTCTTTCTTCCATAATATAAAGCCATTAACTATTATCATGCTAAAATAAAATGCATATAATATCTATCAACTATCATTATGGCCGGTCACTAATTAAAAGTAGTCCATTTGACATGCAAGTCCCTCATGTCAATAACTCATGCATTATTTGGCCACTTTAAATTTCACCTATCACATTTTCAAGTCTTATCACATGGGTCCTTTCTTATAAATTAACACCGCCTTGATAAAATCAAGGCACGAAATATTCGCACATACAAATTCCACATTCAATAAGCACAGAATATAACATCTGATTATTTTTGTGACTCGGTTTTGGGGTTCCAAAACCACTTTCGACTAGGGTCAAATTAGGGGTGTCACATTCATAAAGGTATGTCTTAGGGAGAGCTCAGTCATGATATTATAGTGGAATGACTTTGTGACTAAATGAGTTTATAATTAATAAACGAAAAGTTGGAACTTAATTATAAATCACTTGAGCCTCAATTGCATATGTCCAATTGGTCCCTTCGCTAGTCGTTAAAACCGAAAATGAATTGTGTTTTGAATCAAAATGATCAGAATGAATAGAAATAGAGAAATGAAAAACATTCAAAACTGATTATGGTTTTTTTCAAAATAGAGAAATAGAATCATTTGAAAATGAATGTGATTTTCTCAAAATGGAAATGAAAATGAGAAATGACTCATTTGCAAATGTAGATGAATTAGTTAAAAATGATCGGAAGAATGAGTTTGTGTTTTTTAGCTATTTTAAAGCCCAAAAATGAAAATAAACCATTCGATCATAATGAACAAGTTGAGTTGTGAAATATTAAATATATTTTTTCAAAAATTTTACCAGGGGTAAAATAGTTATAATTTTACTGGAGGTAAAATTGGGATGAGAAAACTATTTTATTTAATATAAATATTGAAGTTCATTTTGTGATAGAAAAGCATAATCAGGTTGGGTCAAATTACAAAGTACTAGGTCGAAAAGTCTAGGAAGTACTCGTAATTAGACCCAATGTGAGAGAGGCCCAATATAACACCCCTAACCCATCTCCATCGTCAGATTAGGGTTACGAAGCATTATGACAGTTAACAAATTCAATTATAATATAAAAAAATCTAAAATTAAATTGAATAAAATGAAATAGTCATAATTAAATTGAATAAAATAAATAGGTACTAATTTAAAAAAACAGAAAAAATGTGGAAATAACTAAAAACAAGGTCATAAGGCCGTGAGGCTAGGCCGTGTGACAAAGCCCAGACCGTGTAGCTCAAAGACATGATCGTGTGGCCAAATCATATAACAACTTGAGTTTGTGTAACAAAGGTTTACACGACCGTGTCGCCAAGTCATGTAATAATCTGATGCCGTGTGGGAAATCCTGCACCAAAAATCAAATAGGCTACATGACCATGTGGAGTAGCCGTGTGTGGCACACGGCCGTGTGCACCCAAAATAACTTCAAAAAAAAACAAGTCATTTTCTCAACCATTCCTTAGGATCCAAGCCAAACCATTTCCAACCATTTTTACCTATTCAAAGCACATTTAAACATGTCAAAATATACCAATTCACATACAACCTATGTGCTTAACCAATGTGCCACATTGGCACCACAATTCAATGTGAAATATAAACCATTCATGTTATTCACTCAAACAACAACAATTACCATAACATATACTTACCTAAACACATAATAAGCTAATCAAAACTTGACCAATTTCACCTCATTATCATATATCAAATAGGTGCTAACATTAAATACATCTAAGTTTCATACTATCTTATTCACAACCAAAATACCAAAACATGATTTTTAGCTTACACAGAAACATTCTATATAAATGCCACAAGTAACCCAACTATATATAACTTTAAAAATCTACCGAGTCAAGTGACGGTAGGTGTGAGCTCCTTGTTGATCTAATCGACACATCCCGAATGTCCACAATCTACAGAAAAATAAGCATACGGATAATTATATCAAATACTTAGTAAGCTCATACAATTTAATTATCACTTACCTCAAGTCCTATCATGTAAAAAATTCAAATTGAGATACAATTTAACCTATCAAAATTCAATCCGCATCATTAATATAGGCAACATGCATGAGCTCAATTATATGAAAATCCATAATTATTTTCAATTCCAAGTAAATCAATTATAATCCCATAATCAAATCACACAAGTTCTTTAATTAATTTCACAAATAAGTTTCCAAGACTTTTAATAGCAAACATTCCCGATGAAATTTCGTAAAAATACCTCAGTATACAGATGGGAACAGTAGTGTCTGGTTACCCAATAGGGTCAACCTACACAAATAATTGTTTGGCCAGGGCTTAAGATTAAGTATTCTCCAATCCGCAACATATGCAGGAGCTAGGAGCTTGGGCAAGAACACAAACCTGTTTACGAGCATTTACTAATCCATCAGGATATACTTGAGATAAATTATAAATCAAGTCCAACAACAATAATTATCGACAATCTTAGTATAACAAGTTAACATAAATGAGTAACTTCATTGTGTATAAGCTTACCCGACAAAACCGTAGCAATTTAGCTAATATGGACTATTCAACAGTTTTCCATTTTTCGTCGAAGTCAACAACTTAATCTATATAATAGTTAAGATTCAAAATATCAATATCAATCTCATAATAATACTCAAATTTATATTTATAATCTTTTAATTTCATTTTACACAATTTTCCTAAACTTTTACATTTTATTCAATTTAGTCCCTAAAATCAAACTTATCATAACTTCCAAATTTAAACTAATTTCAAATACATTTAATTGTAGCCACCTATTATCAAAAATCTTGAATCTTACATATCAATTTCAAGAAATTAACAATTTAGTCTTTATGTTCAAAATTAACAAAAATCACTTTATAAAATATTCCTTAAACATTTCATAGCTTCCAAATCTATGATTTTCTATCAAGAACATCTAAGATTCATCAAGGCCAAGTTTTAAAATCTTTAACAGTTTTGGAAATGGAGATATGAGTTAGTTGGACCTAATTGCAACGATCTCAAAAATATGAAAATTACAATAAACGGGATTGAAATCACTTACCAATTTAGGGATTTAAGGATCAACATGACCAAGGTTTTTCTCCCTTCTTACATTCAGCCTTCATAAGAAAATATGAAGAGCATGTTTGTTTTCTTTTTAATTTTAACTTATATATTATGATTAACTTATTAATTAATCATAATTAGTTTAATAAATCATTAATTCATTAACGTTAATCTTAATTAACACTTTTGGTGATGATAGTTGGCTATCACCACCGTTTGACCATTTATCAATGGTCTAATTACTTATTTGGTCCTCCAATTAATTAAGATTTCATAGTAATTAACTTCTACTACTTTTACAATTTAGTCATTGTACCCAAATTAACCATCCAATCACCAAAATTTACAGACCAAACTTTAATTCACCTATATAGTAACTCTATAAATATTTAATAAAAATATTTACGGGCTTGGTTTACAGAAACAAGGTCCCGATAGCTCATTTTTCAAAACAACTTAACTTTAAGGACGAACCACTTGTACTTAACTAATTATCCAATTAAATGGAATTATAAAATAAAAATTCTCTATATCATAATATATGACTCATAAATATTAAATAATAATATTTAGAAACTCACTCGTCAAAATAGTAGTCCCGAAACCATTATTTCTGACACCACTGGAAAGCGGGCTGTTACACCCAGAAACCCATCATGGATATGAGGGGGCAACAATCCTAGTAGGGATACTAAGGGATGTTGTCTACCCTACCCCTACTTTATGTAGGAAATTGTTTTTCTAGTTGAAATAAATTTCTACAATTTAATAGGGGTTCTACTTTCTCTCCTTATAAATAGATGGCACCGGTAAAGTTATTAACATAACTTTAAGATATTATTATCCTATCAAAAAATAGAGAGAATTTATTCTCAACTATTAAATATATTTTTCCAGAATAACAATTCTGTCAGTTTCTATTTGAGGAAAGAAAATATTCGTTTTCACCCTAAAAGAAAATAATTTTTTTTCTAGTTTTGTGTTTTGATTTGTAATAGCCCGATTTTGGGCCTAGTCAGAACAGTGGTTTCGGGACCAAAAATTTGACGAGAAAAAAAATTATTTTTATTATATTTTTATGGTCTAAGATTTCATGGAATGATTTTGTGAAAATTTCGTTCGAAAATTTCGACGTTTGGGCACTCAATTTAGTAAAAAGGACTAAATTGTAAAAAAATGCAAAAGTTGAGTTCTACATGTTAAAAGTGTCCAATTGTTATGAAATTTTAAATTAGAGGTCCTTAAATGAAAATTAGATCATTGGTTAACTTGTTGGACAAAAATGGAAATGAGATAAGTGAAATAGAATATTTTTAAGTTGGGGGCATTTTGGTTATTTAGTAATTAAAAGAATTAAAAAGGCCAAAATAGCCAAAAAATTGTCCATCTTCAAGCCTTGGCCGAATTTCACAAGGGGGGAGCCATAGTTAGGGTTTTCAAGCTTCCAAGCTCCATACTAAGTGATTCCAAGCCCTGTTTTTAATGTTCTTTATGTTTTTAGTCCCGATAACTTAATTTAGCTTATTCTAGCTATAATTTAACCTAGGGTTTATATTTGGAAAAATACCCATAGGTTAAATGTGTTTATTTTTGATGTTTTATGGTAGAATGTGAAGCTTGAAATTATGTTAAACAACTTTTGCTAAGCGATTTTAAGTGAAAACGAGTAAAACGACATAATCGGTAAAAATACCTAATGTTCATAAGTGTTAGAGTGGGAATTCGATGTTGCCATAGAAGGGAAAAATGTTTAGCATATCATAATACATAAGAATAAGGGATGAAGTTTAATTTACGAGCTTTGGGGCAAAAGTGTAAATATGCAAAAGTTTATGGGAAAAATTGTAATTTTGTCAAAGTTTGAGTCAATGACTGTTTTGATAAATGTGAGTATTAAATAAGTCAAATGTGTTATTATAGATCAAGAAAGAAGTGGAATCGACCTTGATCGAAGAAAAGAAAAGATTAAAGACTAAATTGCTAAATTTTTATATTGTTGCACCAAAGTAAGTTACGTGTAAATAATAACAATATATTTTTATAAATTGTGAATTATATTTGATATGTGAATTAATATTGAATGCGGAAGGAAAATTTTTCATGAATTATTCAAGTGATAAAGTGTTTACAATAAAGTGTTAAGTGTAAATTCCCGGTTGAAATTAGGAATAGAAGTGGATACAAGTGACATGTCACTAGAGACCAGTGTTACAGTGTTACAGTGAGTCCCGGGTGCTGGGTGATCTAGCATGTGTTGCAGATACCTGACAGCTTGTGTGAGCAGGCCGTGGACATTTCTAGTATTATTGATCAGTGGTAGCTTCAGCTACATTTCAATGGTAGCTACGGCTACGTATCAGTGGTAGCTTCGGCTACATTTCAGTGTGGCACTTATGTGCTAATTCTCTACGTATCCGTGTACATTCTGAGTGTTCAACGGGAAATTGACTAAGTGAAAATACATGAGATCATGTAACGATTAAGTGTAATTGAATGACAAATATATGTGTGGAATTGAATTGAATAGTGATCGAAAGTGAAAAAGTGAAATTATGAAATAGTAGAATTAGCAACAAAATAGTTTTGGACAAAAATAGTTGTGTGAAGTTTAAAAATCACCATAAATGGTGGAAATCAAATTAGAGAGTGAATAAGATATGAAATGAAAGCTTAATGAGTCTATTTTTACATAAAAGAAATAGAGCAAACAAAAGACTTATATATTTTGAGATATTTTAAGTTTAGTGAGACAGTGTCAAAATGAGTTTGGAATCCCCTGTTCCGACTTTAGAAAATTGTTAAAAATTGTAAAAAAAATAATTAAGGGCTAAACTTTATATGTTTAAAACCCTGAATAAGTATATTTTCAAGTGAAATAAATGTAGGTACCATCTGAATTTTTTACAGTGAGATAATTAATTTTTAGTGAAGAGAGGTCAGAACTGTCGAGAAGTGAAATAGGGAAACTTTAAAGAATAAACTGTACTTATTGGCTAAGCCAAAAATTCTAAAAATTTTATTGTAAGAAGATATGTGAATCTAGTTTCAAGAAAAATTAACGGATCTTAATTTGCAGCTCTATAGTTTCGGATAAAAATAATTTAGTGACTCTGACTCGGATAGACAACTTTGAATATACATGTGAGTGAATAGTAAAATTATAGAAAATGTTATTTATAACTGTGTTATGTACATTAAGGATGTGGAATGGAGATGAGGAGGAGGAAAAATAAAATATATGAATAATTTGTATATAAATTGGTCATATGCCGATTATATTTGATAAACGTTGAATTAGAAATGACATAATGTTTCATTTCAATTAGTTATTATGAATTGAATTGTAAATTCATATGGATGAAACCAAACAATTATTTGTTCGTATTATGCATGACATAATGTATTATTCTATATATATATTCATGGTTGAATTATGATTGTTGAGAAAGATAGATAAATTGGAAAGAAAGTTCAAATTGAGTAGAACGCAGGGTTGAGTACTTTCGTTCAGTGATAAAGACGAATTGACGAAAAATACCATGGATGGACAATGGCAATAAGTGATATGTAATTTCGTGTAAGACCATAGCTAGCCTATGGCATCGGTATATGTTATGAGATTACGTGTAAGACCATAGCTGGGCTATGGCATCGGTATATGTTATGAGATTACGTGTAAGACCATAGTTGGACTATGGCATCGAGAAAATAAAGTACTCAATTCCATAAGACGTTCACTAATTTGACAAAGTTGGTAAGTTGATACGAGTCACAAAGGCCCAACTCAAGCTCAAGAACGTGATGGGCTCAAATTACCACAAGGCCCAATAACGAGGTCAAAGGCCAGGCAAATGCGTATGAAACTAAATGGAACCGTTCAAGACTTCATTAGCAAGGCCTTAGATGCATAAACAAAGGAAAAAGAAAATCAAGATTCACTTTCTTGTTTTCAAGAAAATCAAGAAACCAAATCTTGGTCCAATTTTGCTGTTTTGAGCGATTTCAAGAATCAAGAAAATCAAGATTTCAAATCTTGGAAATCTTGGTCCAAGAAACTAAATCTTGCAGCTAAGGCATATTGGATCTCAGTTACGAGCATCAACGAACCAATTTTGGGAGAGAACGGATTACAAGCCCAAGTTCTTGAAGATACGACCCGATAAGATGTTCCAAGCCCAACCAAGAAGTTTAAATTAGACTTAGTTGAAAATTAGGCCAAATTGTCAAAGTGGCCCAATTTGTAAAATTTTAATTCTTTAAATACTTAGTTTTAATTTTTAGACTTTATGAATAAAATTTCTATGTAATAATTCAGTCCAAGAGGCCCATTTAAAGGCCTTGGACGAAATTCCCTTGAAAGGCAACAATTAGGGTTTTTTTTAGTTTTCCTAGTAGGGATAGGAAAGTAGTTAGGAGGCCTATATATATGGCTTGGCCGACCACCCTTATACATGATATATTGAATTCAGATTTTTTTTTTATGGAGTGAAAACTCTTTTTGAGTTTCTCCAAGAATTCTCTCTTGAGTTTTCTTTAGAAGTAGTTTAACAATCTTTTTTATTGTGGGAGCCATCTTCAACCTTCTTCTTATCGTGTTTTTACATTGGAGGGAAGATTAGAGCCGTTTGAAGGGAGTTGTGAAATCTTTCTTAATTTCAAGGCTTCTTAGGACTTTATCCATCTTTTTTGCTGTTTGTTCTTTTTTAGCTATTTTTGTTTGTGTCGAATTGTTGATTAACTTAGTTTAATTGTTCTTGTTGTGTTTCCAGCCATTACAAGCTTCAAAGATCTATTTTGCAACATTCTTTGGCATCAAGAAACGTTCTTTATTCATCCTTTTCTTGCCGCCCAAGTATCATTCTGTTTCAATTTGGTTTTCTTGGTCTTTTAAGTTTAATTTTCTGTTTTCTATTTTCGTTTTAGATCTAAGTGTCGATAGTTTTCGTAAGACTTTTCCCCTGACTTGGCAACTCGATCTTGGTCCTCGCGCAACCCCCTATCATAAGTGTTACATGGACTCACACTCAAGTGATAGATTTATTGTGATTGTTGAAGTTGAATTCAATTAAGTGATTTCACCAATTGGATATTGTATATGGCAAGATATTTGAAGTTCAATAAGTGATATATGAAATTAATATGAAAAGATTTATGATTGTTATTAGTATTGTTTCTGACATAATGTGGATTCTTCGATGTTGAAATAATTTAACGGATTTATTGAGCATATGAATTAGTATGAGACTCATACGAGTTAGTATAGATATGTACATGTGTCTTATAAGCTTTGAAATGATAAGACTTGTGAATTAATTTGTGTGAAAGTATATGGGATAGATTAGTGAATCTTTATAAGATATTGAATATTTAATATATTACAATGGTTTAATAGGAAAAATATGACGATACGAGAATATGAAATGATATGGATCAATTCAAGTATTCGCGAGAAGCAAGTAATAATTGATATATTCATATGACGAGAAAGTGAAGGATTATAAGTTCATATATGGCTATGAAATGAACAAATGGTGATAGCTATAAGGCTTGGATCGAATGAGTATATATATATTGGGCCTTGTAAGCCCTAATTAGTGATTCGAAGATAATAATTTGAAAGTTTTAATCTGAATAAAATTTTATAACTCAGTTTAATACGTTTATAAATGTATGTGTTTTGGTAATGCCTCGTACCCTATTCCGTCGCCGAATACGGGTAAGGGACATCGCCAGATTCGACCATAACGTTTAGGCTGGGTTTGGGTTGTTACATGATTCAATTGGATCGAACCTACACTTGAAGCAGTTCGTGGTATGAGAATAGTAAAGAAGATCGTTTGGTTCAAAGTCAAAAAACATCAAGGATTCGTTTATCCGAAAACACAGGTATGATTTCGGTTTAAGGTTTATTGCTATAAATATCACAAACCAAGTCAGTTTTCAAAATTTTAATTTTTCGCTATGCAAGAAAATTGTTTTCAACCCGAGTTCTTTTTCCAATATCAATGTCGGGGCACCAGTCTTTCAATGTTGCAACATCCAACTTTGAAGCCAAGGAAGTTCAGTTCGATGTTCAGTGTCATGACACTGGTTCGACGAGGCTCAATTTACATCTGAGGGTGTTTTATCCCGCATAGTTTTAATTAAATGTGATTAGTCATTTGTAATTAACCTAATTCGGTCATACAACACTGTTATTATAAATAGCAAAGCTCAGGACTTGATTAGAGGCATTTTTCCCTTTGTTTAATTTCTTTCTGCTTAGATTATGGTTGATATTGGGGGAAATTGCTGCTTTACTTTGGTTGATGTTAATTTCAGTTTTAGTTTTTAGTTTGTTCATCAAATCTTATTATTTATTTTGGTTTTGCTTGCAATCTACTTCAACTAAACATCTGTTTAACGGGTTTTCCGTTTCTGTACGGAATCGACATCCAACATATCCAATTTCTCTTTTCCTTTTCTTTTATTTTGATATTTATTTTGAATGTTTGAATTTAAATGAGGGAAATTCGCATCCATGATGAACTAAAACTTTAGGGAGATTGACCAGTGAATGTGGGATTAATTAATATTTAGGGTTTGCTTTATAGTTAGTTGGGTTGGATTGAGTGTGATTAAACCCTAGGATTGATGACCCTAGTAAGTAATTTAGGTAGATGAGGTCGAAAGAGTAGTTTATTGAGCATCTCTCAATTTATCTCGGTTTAAGTTGTGAGGTCGAAAGATAAATAGCTTCTGCTGACTAGTTTATTTAGTTAGAGGCTGAAAGATAATAATTAGGTTAATTACTAGTTGATTCATTAAACCCCTAAATTCGAAGTTAATTATGAACACTGAAGAGAGTTAATGTTCTGTTTATTTAATTTGAGCAAAATCCGATTGTTTGCTAGTTTTCTTATTTTTATGTTAATTTTTTTTCATATTATTCTCTTTTATTTGTCATACTATAAGTTTATATTATTAGTATTTAGCCCACTTAGTGTAGAAATTATTAGTTAGTTTAATTCAGCTTCCTTGGGTACGATACTTGGAACACTTTTGTGTTCCTTTGTAACTTCTATATTATAACCTAACCCATGTACTTGTAGACACCACTTAATTTATATCTTTTTGTTGCAGTATTTTTAGTCCCGACGTTCACACGTTGGGACGGTGGTCAATACCTATGTCTAATCTAATATTTATATTGAAGCAATTTACTTATGTAATGTCACCTTTAATTAAGTTACCAACTCAATTATGAAATTAAAAAAAATATTTTTCTTTTAAATTATAATTAATATTATTATGTTGACACTTTTACTTTTTTATACTTTTATATCATCTTTAAATAAAAGAATTAAAAATCCAAAAATTTAACACGTGTTCAATAGTATTAAGATATAAAGTCATTACCAATCCACCTATATTCATTGTTAAATAAATTTTAAAGATAAAATATTTCTTTTACCTATTGTGGTTGGGACGAAATGTAATTATTATTATTATATTATTTAAATGTTAGATTGAATTAATGTCACGTGTTAACTTAAAAACAACTCAATCAAGATAATTACTAAATAAATAACAATAAATATTATTATGGGTATTTTTGTTTTTCATACCTTTATATAAAATCTATAAAATATAAATATACAAATGCTAAGATTTCAACTTAAAATATTAACTTAACATCTTATACATACACGCTATAGTAAGGTTTTTATAGTAAAAGAAGGAAGGGTAAACTACCTCACTAATCACTTTAAATTAGGGTTTTTCGATTTTGATTACTCAAAATTTTTTGTCAATTTAATCATTACCATTAAAAATATATATTCAAATGATCACTCAGCTGTTATGTCATTAAGGGATTGATTCGATAAAAGATATTTTTGTCAGTTCAAATTTTTTTTTCAAATTTTTGCTTTTATGTATATATATATTATAAATTATATATATAGATAATGTATATAATTAGTACAAATAATTATTTCGTTAAATGCTACATTCTTTTTCAATTTAAATAATGAAATTAATGAAGTACATATTAAAATCCTATAAATACGGTTTAAATATGATTAAACATGTATGTATATTAACTTAAACTAAAATATTATTTAAAAATAAAAAATAAAAAACATTTAAATTTAAATTAAGAAATTTTTATATAATACTGAACAACACTATAAATACTGTTTAAAAATTTAAAATTTTTATTATAATTAATTTAAATTAAAATCTTTTTAAAATAAATACATTCACATTTATCTCTCATATCATCAAGTAAACTTCTAACAAAAATAAAAGAAGTAGTTTAATCCAAAACCTTAATTTATAATTTATTATTAATAAATATAAAGAAGTTAGAGAGGGGAGAAGAAAAGTTTGACTAGGAGTCAACCTATTCTTTTCAGTACTCAATGCAACTTCTTTATTTTTAGGAAGCAATTCTTAATTTTGGTCAAACAATTTTCAGATTCCGTCGGCTCCGACTTTCTTCCAGATCTGCACTGCATTTTCGAGTTTAAGCCCTACGCTATCCTCAAATAACACCTGCGCACTGCCTCTTAATTCCCTCTTTTTTTCGTGGAAGGAATGCAAATTCCAAAACCCAGATTGTCCAATTTAGCTTCTTAGCCTCTTGGCACTTTGTAACCCCATTTTTGCTAAAGGTTTGTTGCTCATATAATTTCTTCTTTCCTTTATATATTTTAGTTCAAGTGGAAGGAAGAAAGCTCCTCTGCATTTGGAACTTGGTTGTTTTAACTGCAATGTTCGTTCCTTGGGAGCTATAATTTTCAGGAATGTATGTCTCTAATGAATTGTACAATTGCTTCCGGGAAGGAAAAAAAAACCATTACATATTGTAAGTTCAACTCATCTCTGATTTTTTTCCTTTTGAATATGTTTCTTTATTTAGCTTGTCTTAAATATTGTACCAACATTATGTTCTTCAGCTTCTGATTTTTGGGGAAATTCATAAATTTATCATATTATTCCATATTATATGTAATATTTAAATATTTTATTCGTATTGTGTCTGTTTCACAAACCAGAAAGCTTGACTTGATAGATAACCTCTAATTAATCCAAAGTAAATATTTTGTCATTGCTTGTGCTCCATTTCAGCTGAAAAAGGAACTTTGACTAAACCATGCTTTTATCTCCTTTATGATTTTTCATGTCTTTATTTTTATAGTGATTATTATCATTATAGTTATTAACTTTTTCTCATAGTTTCCATCCTCATTGTATGCCGGACAAATGTTGACTGCTTTCGAGTATGATTGAGAAGAAAGTTTTTAAAATGCCATCCTTTTAAAGATTTTCTAACTAAACCTGTTGATAAATGGCAGGGGAATGAAGACTGTTGAAATGAAGCTGGCATCCTACTTTGCTGCATTTGCTTGTCTGTTTCTTTGTTGCAGTTCAGGAACAGTTGCTGACTTAGACTTAGATGAGCAAGCCCTCCTGCAATTTTCTGCCACAGTTCCTCATGGCCGTAAACTTAATTGGAGTCCTGCTACCCCGGTATGCACTTCATGGGTTGGCATCAATTGCACCAAGGATGGCTCCCGTGTAATAGCCTTGCACCTTCCTGGTGTTGGACTGCACGGTCAAATTCCGGCCAACACACTCGGAAAGCTTGATGCTCTCATGGTCCTCAGCCTTCGGTCGAACCGTCTCAGCGGGAACCTTCCATCTGATGTACTCTCCCTTCCCACTCTTCGTTATGTATACCTTCAGCTTAACAACTTTTCGGGTGACATCCCTTCCTCTCTCCCTCCCAGTCTGGATTTCCTTGATCTCTCCTTCAACTCCTTGACAGGCAACATTCCAACCGCAATTCAGAATCTAACAAACCTGACTGGTTTAAACCTTCACAATAACTCCCTTACAGGACCTATTCCCAATTTCAGTCTTCCAAGGCTTAGGCTTTTGAATTTGAGCTACAACCATTTAAATGGATCAGTCCCATCTTCCTTCCAGAAGTTCCCTGCTTCTTCTTTTGTAGGAAACCATATATGTGGGCCTCCATTTAACCAATGTCTTACAATTAGCCCTTCACCATCACCTTCCCCCACTAACTTCCCTCCACCGACAGTACCAGAAAACCCAAGAAGAGACTCCCATAAGAAATTAAGTATAGGTGCTATAATTGCCATAGGAGTAACAGGTTCTGCACTGGTGTTTTTCTTGTTGCTTATACTAGTACTTAGCTGTTTAAAGAAAAAGCGCAATCAAGGTGGTGCTCTTACATCAAAAGTGAAAGGTGGAAGGAGTGAGAAACCTAAGGAGGATTTCGGGAGTGAGGTGCAAGAGGCTGAGAAGAACAAATTGGTTTTCTTTGAAGGCTGTTCTTACAATTTTGATCTTGAGGATTTGTTGAGAGCTTCAGCTGAAGTACTCGGGAAAGGGAGTTATGGTACGACCTATAAGGCGATTTTGGAGGAAGGAATAACAGTGGTTGTGAAGAGGTTGAAAGAAGTAGCTGCAGGGAAGAGAGAATTTGAACAACAAATGGGAATTGTTGGAAGGCTTGGTCAGCACCCAAATCTTGTGCCACTTCGTGCTTATTACTATTCAAAGGATGAGAAGTTGATGGTATATGACTTCATAGCTGCAGGAAGTTTTTCCTCATTATTGCATGGTAATTTTAACTAATCACCTTTTTTTTTTTCATTTTATTTCCTGAATTGTATTAGAATCATGTTTGGAGATCAATTATTTACATGATGTTACTCAAGACTCAGGGGTGTGTTAGATAAGGGTATATATGTCCACCACGGATATGTTTTAACTTTTGGATGTATGTGGATGAACAGTCATATCCCTATACTTATATTTAGTTATGTGTCCAACATTTCAACAAAAATGAAGAGTCAGACTAACGTAGCTTTTCATGTTCCTTTGTTTATAATTTCAATACAGGAAGCAGAGAACGTGGGCGTCCTCTTCCAGGCTGGGATTCGAGGGTAAAGATTTCTCTGGGAGCAGCAAAAGGCATTGCCTACATCCATTCTTCTGGAGGTGGAAAATTCATCCATGGCAACATCAAGTCCTCCAATGTCCTCCTCACAAAAGACTTACATGGCTGCATTTCTGATTTTGGATTGACTCCTTTAATGACTTCTCCAAAGGTTCCGTCTAGAAGTGCAGGATACCGAGCACCCGAGGTGATTGAATCTCGAAAGTTTACTCAAAAGTCTGATGTCTACAGTTTCGGTGTACTTCTCCTAGAGATGCTGACAGGCAAAGCAGCAACCCAATCATCAGGGCATGAAGACGTGGTCGACCTTCCAAGGTGGGTTCAGTCTGTTGTTAGAGAGGAATGGACTGCTGAGGTATTTGATGTAGAGCTGATGAAATATCAAAATATTGAAGAAGAGCTGGTGCAGATGCTCCAGATAGCAATGACTTGTGTGGCAAGGCTTCCGGACATGAGACCTACAATGGAAGAAGTAACTCGGATGATTGAAGAAATTTGACCTTCTGTTTCTGAAAATCGACCATCATCAGAGGACAACAGGTCCAAGGGCTCAGATACTCAAACCCCATGATCACTGCAACTATGACATCGATGTTGTGATTTCAGACATAAGGAACACCGACAAGGATTCAAGTTTGAATGTTGTTAGATGCCCGTCTTTGTATCACTTCCCGGACATTCAAAGGCTTCCCTGTGAGTGTTAGGAAAGTTGTGGAAGAACAACAGGCTGAAATCTGTAGAAAATGTTAGGAAAATCAGATGAATAACCGCATCTCTTCTGTATACAATACAAGTAAACATTAATTGTCACAAATTACAGCCAGCAAGTTTTTCATACATCCAGAATTATCGCAAATGGTGTGAAACAAGTATACCATGTATATTGCAGGAAAAAATACGAAGAATCTAAGCTAAGACTCGGAGCTTAAGTGTTGTTAACCAGGTCAGCACCGGTAACATATTTAGTGACAAATGACATTAACCGGAACGGAGCACCAATCAGGGGAGCATCTATGAGTGGTACAGTATTATTTTCACTCTCAATAACCTGGGATTTGAAATCCCTTGCATCAGTATCATCCAAAGGAATTGCACAATTTCCCCCAAGTCAGCAGCTTCTAGAGAATCCAACTTTGATGGATTGAGGTAAGGAATCAGACATGTCAATGACAGTTGGATGTCCTGCTGCCATTTTTTGTCGCTCAAGCTTAACATATAACTCATTCACCTGCCAAAAAGTTAGGTACATACACTGAAAAAACTGCCTTTGTATATTGTCTTGAAAAGAACAATAGTAGAATAAATAGAATCATAATGTGTTGCAGCACAAAAGGCACCTTCTCAACAAGCTCCGTATTCTCCATGATCAGTTTCTCAACAAGAACACTTGTTGCTTCAATCTGAGAGGTCAGGTCCTCAATACAATAAGCTTGCTACATTAGAGAAAACTTGTCAACTACATTGTTTCTAAATTTGTGATTAACTAGCAAAGTTTGCACTAAAAGTACTATGGAAGCTTTTATACTTAGAATCAGATTGCATTTTATCTCCTACTGAAAAATGGGCAAATTAGTCTCTGTACATTAGATTAAAGAGTCAACTAGTCCTTTTATTAAAAATCTCATTCATTTTTGCTATTAAAAATTAGTCCTTATATGCCAGCATGAGGTACATGCAATACGCAATGTGTCACTGTTAAGTTATTCTGTTAATCATGTTAGTTTTTAGCAGTACAAATGGATAAAATTTTAACAGATGTGATCAATTTGCTCTTTAATTTAATATACAAGAATTAGTTTACCCGTTTCCTGAGTAGAAAGAGTAAAATACAATTTGACTTCTAAACTTCTACCTCTACGTCAATAGGAACGGGGTTGTCTACAACTTTATCCAGTTCAATACACAACTCTCTGATTTCCAACTTCTGATGAAAATCGTCCTTCAACTCATCATGTTCAACATTAACATAGGGGACCTCCTCTTCAGACTTGTGCACATCATGTTCGACGCTCTCTTCCACAGGAGCATTCATCATGCACCAGTTTCTAACAGCTTCAAATAATCCGTCAAACAAATTGGACAAAGATGACATCTTAGCTTCTAATGTGTCGGTCTGTGGCAAAAGATGGGTTGCCGAGATATTCTTCATTCTCCACATCCCTCTCCAGATAACGATATGGGGATACGAACCATATGCTGAATAGCTACCCGACCAACCTTGGTTGTAGTCATCCATCGCGTTTGCATAGCCATATCGATCATAAGAATATTCGTGCAAGTATTCCTGACTCCCATAATAGCCCTCATAGCTCCAATTTTCCGTCGAAGCTCCATTCGTCAAACTTGAGTGCTCATCATATCCATATTGCTTACTTGGCCACCTATATCCATGAGACTTGTAAGAACACTCATATCTTTGTCTCCCATAATTGTCATTGTAATCCCAGCTAGACATCGAAACCCCATTTGCATCAGGCTCGAATTGATCTTCTGGTTAGCTATAACTATTATTGTACATTATTGAAGTGAAGAATGATTATCAGAAAAGAAAAAGAAAATAAAGTTAAGCGTCATATCTATAATTTTAGAGATCACTAATTATCTCACTACAAAGCATGAAAATTATTATAAAACAATTCAACTACCAAACACAAAATTTCCCCGGCAATGGCACCAACAATTTGATCGTGCCTCAGGGTATGTACATCGATCAGAAAAAAGTGCAAACAAAGAATAACACATGTGATGTTCTACAAGTGTCACAAGTATAGTTGTAATATTTTTAAGTGTGCACAATAGAATACTTATGGAATATTCTTAGATCGAACCCACAGGAATTGGTCGATAAAAATGAATTAACCGCAACAAGCATGCAAACTAGAAAGTCTAATTAGTTAATGTCTAACACGCTATAGTATGACAAATCATAAATTGGAAAGGTTGAACTACGGCAATAGCTAAAGGACTAAATTGTAAAAAATTTAAAATTATACCAAAAATAATTAAAGACAAAGTTAGTAGTTGATTAATATTTGTGTTAATAATTAATTCGAATTGTATTGAATAATTTTCTAATTGGATTAATTTTCACCTCTCGGTTATAAATTACCCAATTACAGTTTAGTATAATTAATCTCTCGATCTCACTTAGACTAAATAATAACAACCAAATTTATACACAATAAGGTTTATTTTGGTCTCATTTATCTATGTGTTTACTTAGAGTTGTCAATTCTAAATTTCTACGTTTAATCAATTTAGTCCAAATTATTTCAATCTAATCCCTAATTTTTAAATTAGTTACCCTTATTTAAATAACAACACCCAATGGTTTTTATATTCATTTAAATAATTAAATAATACAAAAATTGAAAGTAATAATTAAATACACCTAAGGTCACGTTTGGTTCGCTGTAATGGAATAGAGGCGTAATACTAATTCAATTGTTTGCTTGAATGGAATGGAATAGAGACGTAATAGTATTCTTGTGTTTGGTTGAATGAAATGATGTTGTAATAGCATAAGTAAAAAAACTAAAATGACTAGAATACCCTTAGCATAATTTTTTGTAGATAGATGATTATTGTTATTGTTATTAAATTTTAATAAGATTATTAATATAAATAATAAATAATTTAATCATATTTTAACATAATTATTATTAAATATAATTTAATAAAAATATATAATTTAATAAAATTAAATTTTCATCTATTTATTGAATTAAAATTAATTTTATATTTATACAATTGCACCAAAATAAAATTTTTAAATCACATTCTACATCAAATTAAAATTTAATGTAATTTTAAGATTTATTTGAAATTTTGTTGTTTCCATATTTATTATTAATATTCATCACATCTAACCGACACAGATCATGTTCTAGCTTATATATACATACAAGCCAAAAAATAACATTACCAAGTAATAAACATTTCAAAAATATATCCAAATAAGTAATTTGAATATAACATTAGAGCAGTACAAGCTTTGTCCTGAAAATTTTCATTTCATTGAACTGCATCGATCAAGATGCATTTGTTAACTTGATAGTATCCTACAAGTAAATGGGGAAGGATCGGCAAAGGCAGTGTTACAGCAGGCAATTTGTCACAAAATATGCCTAATCTGTCCCTTGATAAACTAAAATCTGCAATACCATACATAAGCCGTGGACAGTAATGAAAATTTTCCAAATTCAAACACCCAATTCCATACAACTATTCTTTATAGAGATCACCATACATGTAAGAACTCATAAGACCAACAATTGAGGAAGAACTAACAATTAAATCCCAATTTAATGGGAATTTTATATAATATAAATTACAGCAACAAAGAGAAAAACGATATTCTATCATTATCATCCTTGTAGAAGAATACATCCAACATTAGAACTATTTCTCCTGCTTCTTTCACAAAGCCTTTTGTATCAAACATAACAAGAAGCATCAAATCAAGGCCTTTTCGTCAACCAACAAGAATAAGAATTACACAACAACAAAAACAAAAGAGTTAGTTTTGCCTGTAAGCTATGTAATTAGCCAAAGCAATCAAAGGGGCAGCTTTCTCAGAATCAAATCCTTGGAGCAACTCCAATGAATCACTTCTCAATTTCTCTGCAAACTCCTTTGATTTCTCTATTCCAATCAACTTTGGATAAGTGACTTTATCAGCCAACAAATCTTTTCCTGCAGTCTTCCCTAATTCCTTAGATGATTTTGTCACATCAAGAATGTCATCCACAACCTGAAACAAAAGCCCAATATACCTTGCAAATTTCCTCAACCTTTCCACATCTTCATCACATCTACCTCCAAGAACTGCCCCCAAAACTACAGCAGCTTCAAGCAAAGCAGCAGTGAAACTTTCTTAGAAGGTTATTTAGTATGGTAGAAAAATTACTCTATTGTGTTAAGTAAAATATTTGCAAGAACAAAGTAGCTAAATGAAAATTTATATAAAGCAAATTGGTATAGTCTTAACAAAAGTTTCACTCTTTAGGGAACTTGCATAGATAGTTTATGTTCTAAAAGAACTTTTTATCGAACAGTTGCATTCAATATGAAAAGTCATAGTTCTTTAAATACAGGAATGTCAACATGGCTCAGTTCGACTCATATGATTTTGACAGCTAATCCAAATATTCTCGTCAATTTTAGAATTAAATAAAATATTTCAGAAAATCTATTTGTTCCACAAATAACGCCGAACCCAACTAAGAAGCAAAACACTCGGATTACACCAAATCCGTCTCATCTCATCCACCACCGCACACATATCATGATAATACACAATAGTTAGGGGGGGCTATCACTTAAATGCAAATGACGGTACAACCCATTATTTTTACACTCTTCATCAAATTTCAGCTACAAATTACTCACTGCGCTCAAAACATATCCAGTGAAAGTGGTAAATAGAAAAAAAAAAGTACTATGTATAGTAACTAAATAAGTAAATGAATACAATGAAACCTCAACGCCCTTTCGGATTCATGATCTGTGAAAAAACAGCACTTGGTGTCAACCCATCAGAGTCTTCACTAGCTAGGCTGCGACCCCCGATGCTCATACTCATGCCGCTGCTCCTCGAATCTGCCACATTTATGTCAAAACCAGGGGATGCATTAGGATCCTTTTTGCCTTTACAGGTTACATCGTAGGTCCCCTCCTCAACTTCCAATTCACTAATTCCCTTGCCACTCTCTTCGGCGCTCTCCTGCAGCTGCAAAGCAAACTCCAGGTTCCATAGCACATCACCCATGGACGGTCTGTCGATTCCCTGATCAGCTACACACTTCATTGCAGTCTCAGCAAACTTTTTGAAGCATTCCGGTGCTATCTTCCCTTTCAGATATGGATCCATTATCTGATCAAGGATGCCTTTCTTGTGACAATGTGCAGCCCACTCTGCAAGGCTCACTTGCTCCTTTGGCAGCGTAGGATTCAATGCTGGACGGGCACAAAGGATCTCAAAAAGGACGACCCCAAATGAGTAAACATCGGACTTATCAGTTAGCTGTTGCCTTCTGAAATACTCAGGATCCAAATAGCCAAAGCTGCCCTTCACAACAGTGCTCACATGAGTATTATCCAATGTGGGGCCAGTTTTCGACAATCCGAAATCAGAAACTTTCGCTACCCATTTCTCATCCAGAAGAATGTTGGTTGTCTTCACATCACGGTGAATGATAGTGTGTTTGGCACCAGTGTGAAGATAGTGTAAACCGCGAGCAGCACCAATGCATATTTCAAGCCTTTGCTTCCATGGAAGAGGCGGCTTTTGGGTTTTGTAGAGATGCTCACGCAACGTTCCATAAGCCATATAATCATAAACTAGGATCATTTCACAGTTCTCTTCACAGTAACCGATCAACGAAACAAGGTGGCGGTGGCGGAGTTTGGAAAGCATTTCTATCTCAGTCTGAAACTCATGCACACCTTGCTCAGATAGTGGGTTGCCACGCTTGATTGCAACTTTAGTTGCTGCGCCATCAATTTCTCCCTTGTAAACTTTTCCGAAACCTCCCACCCCAAGGACTAAAGCCTCGTCAAAGTTGTTTGTGGCAGCCTTGATCTCAGCAAATGAGAAATGGCGACAAAGGTTTGAAGGAAGGGAGGAAACATAGCTCCCTGTGGTATTTGTCTTTGCTGAACCTGCAGAGTGTGAATTTCCATACAACGAAAGAGGAAGCCATCCTGATGGACCATCACTCGTGCTAGGATCCTTTCCATGCCTACGACGGCGCGAAGCAGCAACAACACAGAAACCAATAACAAGAGCTAGAACCACTCCACCACTTACTCCACCAGCAATAATTGCCTTCTGGTTCTTCGAGTAACCTTGATGAGATGGCAAAGCCAATGATGGATCGACTACGTCCTGTTTTGGACCAGGGACAGGATTCGGCCCTGCAAGGTTGCTTTTCGGATCACTTATCTTGAATATCTCCACACCATTTAAGATTGCATCATAATATTGGGGCTTGCCACTCGTGTCTGGATGCAATGCAAGCCAAAGATCCTGCTGTGAATTCCCTCCAGGAACAATAACAACGTAATCCACATACACAGGAACATCAACTTGGTCACTTGCCAGGGCAATCACATCGACCCCTTGATCGGCTGTTTGATTGTTTAGGAACACATCAAACACTCTCTGATTAATCTTGGTGATGTTATCAGTAAACTCGCAGAAATGTAACCTGACCAAGTAGGAGAATCCAGAGTCCACACTGAACATCCAAGTTAAATTGTAATGATTGTTTATTTCAGCATTCGGCCCCATGGATCTAGCAGTGGCGTATACATCTTTTGGAGCAATATAAGTGGGCATGGTTCCATAATCGATAGTGACATTCGGATCAGCAGCCCCCGAAACTCCATACGCAGCCCCAAACAGGTATGGCTGGTCATCATACCAAGACCTAAACAGACCTGTATCAGCCGAAGGTGAGATATCATTTCCACCGACATTCAGTCGGTAAATCTTCTCGAGGGCAGTGCTATTATCGATGGTGAAGGGAATATTCTGTCCGACAATGGATATCCCATCGGCATTACCATAAATATCAGGCATTGACAAAACCTCAATCCCATTGACAAACGCATAGGCATTAGAGGGAGTGGAAGGAGTAAATGTTAGGTTCAAATGGTCATCATCCACATTGATGGAATACTCCTTAACAACAAAAGCATAATTCAAAGCTTCACTGGTTTGAGCAGCACTGAAATTCTTAAGAAGAGTGTAGGAACCACAAGTGACCGAAAACAAAGCATTGGCTGCAATCTGCCCATCGTAGGAATTAGCATAGAAATACAACCTAAGGAATTTCCGACCAGGTACGACCGGGAAACTATAGGTGAAGTTGGAGCGAAAAACACGGGCTGTCATGTAAGGAACTTCGGGAACGGCAGGATCTTGCGTGGCAGCTTGGGAAGCCACCGAATTCCCGCTTCCCACCAAGAACTTGGACCCAACATCAGGCGTCCATTTCCGATTATCATTATCGGTGGCCTCAGATTTCCCACCACAATTTAGAAGAATTTTCTCAGTTGGAACATAATCAGCAGCTAAGACAAGTTGAAACAACAAGGAGACTAAAATGATAATACACATAGAACAGAACTCATCAGCTGAATTCATGGTGCAGTTAAAATGGGGTTCACAACGCCAGATCCGGGACACATTCAGGACTTTAAGCTTCCAAAATGGAATTATCAAAGGAAACCCAGATTTCCTCAGCTAAAAGAAGATGAAGATTTCAGATCCAAAGGACCAACTATGAGTACCACAGATTAATCTAAATGAACCCAAGAACAAAAAAAAAAAAAAGGTAGTGTGCGAAAGATGAGACTTTCAAGCCATTTACCTTAAGTAGCTGTCTAAGAGAAGGGAAGAGAGATATGAGTAACTGAGTCAAAAATGGAAGAAGACTGCGACAACAGAAACTGAACGGCGGTTTTGTTTCTAGTTTAGTTTTGTGTCTGAAATGGAAACTCTGTCGAGTCGCCCAACAATGAAGAGCACACGAATGATTTTATTAGTTCACATAGACTTAATAAATTTGCAGTGGATTAAAGCCGTAATTAGTTATTTAAGTGTTTGGTTAAATAGAATTAAATAAAATTATAATAATATTCTGTTTTTGGTTGGATAAAATGATGTCGTAATAGCATAAGAAAAAAAAATTAAAATGTGTTCTTAGTATAATTTTTTAGATAGATAATTATTGTTATTATTATTAAATTTTAATAGGATTATTATTAAAAACAGTTTAATCGTATTCTAATATAATTATTATTAAATATAATTTAATAATAATATTTTTATATTAAATTATATTAAAATATTTTATTTTTATATTTTTTAAATCTAAATTTTAAAAGATTAATCTGAAAATTAATTTTTTTATCATTCAATATTGCATAAAATAGTCAATTTTTTGTAATATCAAAAAATAATTATTACGAAAAGACAAGTAATAGAGAGATAATGAAATATTTCGTTCAATCAAACAACACTCAATGAATAAAAGGGGAAGGCTATTACCTTCTCCAGCTAAACATGGTGTTACATTTGTTGTTAATAAATTATAAAAATTAAAACATAAATTAATGACTTGCGGCAGTTGACAGTATGACATCAAACAATTTTTTGTTAAATTGCACAGCTAGTCCCTACATTGAAGAAACAAATTATGCGGCAAAATGTTGAAGTTTAAAGGAGTGAAGGATTTCATTACTTCGACCTCAATCAAGCAATTAGCAAATTCTCCAACCTACACAAAAACATAATTTATTCAACTTGTAGTTTACCCTTAATTAATTACCTTCAAAATATTCCTTAATGATTTTAATATTTATACATTTTATTAATTTGATTTCTTTTATAAGTTAAATTTCACTCTCAGTTTTTTAAAAAGAGTTAAATTTGGCCATTCAAATTATTTTTTTAATAGAAATGCTAATTAAAAAGTTAATTTTCTAAATATGGCAACCCACGTAGTAATCCATGTGTTCTTCATGTTTTTTTAAATTATGAATATTTTTATTTTTTAAAAATATTTTATAAATTTTAAATTATTTCTTGACGTGATATATAAGACAAATAATGTTATGTCAACATGAAGTACACGTATATTATCATGCAAGTTGTCACACCAACGTCACTAAAAGATATTATATTTTAATTAACATTTCATTAAAAAAAGTGATTTGGTATTTTTTTAAAAATAACTGACCAAATTTAATGTTAAAAATAAATATCAAATTGAAAAAATAAATAAATGTTTAAGGGGCATAAATTTACCATTATACTTCTAATTATTTGCATTTACTTTTCTAAGATTTTATTAAGATAGAAGACTAAGTGATATCCATTTTGACATTGTGTAGAAGGAAATGGATATATGAATATATTTAATTTCAATATATATATTTATATATATAACTTTGGATGTGTTAAAATCTATTCTATTTATTAGCATTAGTTTAACATAGATTTTAAAAAGCACTTTTGAGAAATAACTAAATTTGTTTCTGTTTTTGGCTAAAAACACTTTTGAAAAGCTCATGAGCATCTTGTTTATCAATGTTTTTATCTCAAAAGTATTTTTAGTCCTAAAAGCACTTCTTAAAGGCAATACTAAACTGATCCTAAGTGTTTTACTAAGCTGATGTCACCCTCAATTGAGTCACCTACTCAGTTAAGAAAATTATTGAAATGTCTTTCCATAATTAAAATAAGTTATATTATCTGTGTAACATCTTTTACCTGACCCAAATCACCGGATCCGGATATTGGATGCTACAAACTTAAACACTTAGCAAAATTTTAGGGCAAACGTAAAGCCATTTTAAAACCCTACTTTTTATTCCTTTATTTACGGTCTAAAATCAAAATATTAATAAAAAAGGATGTTTAATAATACATCATATTTTCAAATACAACATAGAACGTTACAACTTAAAACTTTGTTATAAACACTCTTTATGGCATAGAGTACTAAACACCCTACTTCTATGGTGTGCTCTGTATGCATAACATTGCAACTCAAACTGCTACATAGGTGTAATCTTGGCTTAGTCCCTCCTGGCGAAGCTTATCTTAAAGTGGGATTTGCAACATAAACAAACACTTGTAAGTTCAAACGAACTTAGCGAGTTTTAATCCAGATTATATTGGAGCATTTGTTGTTGAATTCCTCATCTAAAGATTATGGATTTCCTTTCTGTCTTTATGAATACCTTTTCGAATATCGACGGATACATGTACCTTCACACTTGACCATCCTATATACAGATCTTACAATTGACAGAATTTGAATTTCATCTCTCAACGTGGATCTCATATTCTTCTTGGAGAATGGTTACATTCCTTAGAAAGATATTTATACCATCTACTTTAACCAGACTCTCACACAGACAGATGTTGAATACTTCTTTCAGATAGATGTTACTTTTGGCGGATTCTTATAATAATTGATATTTTATGATAAACTTCTTATGGATCCTACCTTTGACGGACTCTCATACTGGACTTGGTAACTTTTAGGTTACCAGTCAAGTCATGACTTAAACCGACCCAAATCACAACTTATTTTGATGAATGAACATTATAAGTCATCCAGTGGAATTCCAGACAACCCTGTTACATATCATGAGAACGCCCAACTTGGTGAACAACTTAAACTCCAGAAAATCTCTATACCTATCATGAAAACTACTTAGATTTGGCAAATACCATATAATTCAGATAACTTCCTTACTCAACGTAGACAACTCAAGTTTTACGAACACTTAAACCACTCATAATTACGAATATGCCAAATTTCCTATACTAACAGACTACTATGGTGGATTGATCATTCAAAAACACTGTTGGGAAATCTTTCAGGAAATGTCTTAAGTCATAATTAAATGTAACACCCATAACCTGTATCCGTCGCCGGAATAGAGTTACGGAGCATTACCGGAGTTTTCAATTCAAACGGATAGAAAATTTATACATTTCATAACATATCATTAAATATATTAAAACCAATTCAAAACATACAAATTATCCCTTAAACGAGCCCTCGAGGTCCAAAATACACATTAGAAACAGGTTGGGACTAAATCAGAAACTCAGAGAAATTTTTAGAAAACATTGAAATTTTTCAATACTGCAGGGATCACACGGCCGTGTGACTTACATGATCAAAAGACACGCTAGTGTCTCAGGCTGTGTGGACATTCAAAATAGGGACACACGACTGTGTCCCAGCCTGTGTCTGTTTCCGTGTAACTCACTGACTTGGGTCACACGACCAAACCAAATGCCCGTGTGCCAGGCCGTGTGCTAGGCCGTGTAACAGCCTGACTTACAACCCTTTGAAAGCTACAGGGGACACACGACCGTGTCAACTGGCTGTGTGTCACACACAGCTGAGACATACGCCCGTGTCTCAACTCGTGTGGATGAAAATAGGTCATTTTACAAGCCATTTTTCTCACCCAAATTGACATGTACCTACAACCACAAATGCACATATACACAAGCCATAATAAGGCACCAAAACCATGCATATTAGCTTTATATAAATGGTATAATCATATACAACCAATATGCCGTTAGGCACTTTAATTGACAATATATAAACATGTATAACTATGTCCTCAATTTGGTCAATTAATCAACTAACTTATAGGCATGTTGTATCAATACATACCATGTAAATTACTTACCAAAACATAACCATTTGGTACTAAAATTGTCATTCTATAACTAGCATCATTTGACCAAATAGTTCATACTTACTTAAATATCAATTTACCATAAATACATTCTATCACAAAACACATGTACCAATTATACATTTAGCTATCATATTACCTTTCATCATTCAACCACAAATCAAGCCACACATCAACCATATTAAGACAATTTATATACATACCAAAATATGCCAAAACACAAGCCAAATAATATGGTCATTAACCCAACAAAACATATAGGCCAACATTACCTAAAATAACATATACATGCCATTATAACCAAAATTTAACCAACCGAAAGTACTAAAAGAGTCGATGAATAGTGTGATATAACTCCGACAAGCTTCCAACCTGAACGAGCTTCTGACTCACTATAAAACACGGAAAATAACACAAAGTAAGCATTTAAGCTTACTAAGTTCATAACTTAGAATTTAACTTACCATTTAATCAAGTAATAGGTAAGTAACAAAGCATATCCTAACATATTTTGGCCAAATGCCTAAGCACATTTTCACCAACCATGCTAGCTATGTAAACACATCTATACAAGTCAATAATCATGGATGAACACAACAATTTATCAAATTCCATATACAAGCATCATCCATTTGATATATCTATATATCATGTAACATCATTTCTATTTATTTCATGTATATATCAGTAATAGTTCGTATCGAACTCATATTGTTTTGTAACAGAACATTCCCTGTTGAATCGTTTAGGATACCATTGGATACCCGGAATAGCTCGTACATTAACATAATGTGCTAGCTTATATAATTGTAATCTGTCAATTCATGTACATGTATGCTCATACGAGCTGTAAATCGGTATGCTCATTTGAGCTGAAGATCGGTATGCTCTCACGAGCTATGAATCGATATGCTCTCACGAGCTACAAATCGATAACCCTAATGACATGTCATTTGTATCCTACGGATTCTTAAAGTTCAAACAGGGCTCGGTAATCGTCGTACGTCATTGGATATGCACTCGGTAATTATATATAACAAATCATAACATTTATGTACTTCAATTAAAAACATATAAACATAATTTAATTACACGAACTTACCTTGACGAGTATACGTAGATACAAAGGCGATTAATCCTAGACTTTCTCTTTGCCCCGGTCTAACTCCGTACGAGGTTTAACTGGATTTATACAATTAAATTTAACTTAATTCAACATATGATTCATTCAATTTAACCCAAAACATATTTTTGGCAAAATTACCATTTCCCCTATACTTTTAATTTCTTTACAATTTAGTCCCTAGGCTCGGAAAATAAAATTCATACAATTTTACCCCTACCCAAGCCTAGAAAATTTTTATAATAACTTATATTAGCCCACATATTTCATATTTTTACAAATTATACCATGGATTTATCATATTTTTCAATTTAACCCCTAATTGATAATTCTATCAAAAATCTCTTTACAAAAGTTGTTTATCTAACAACAACCATTCATTTTCTATCATCAAACTTCAAAACTCGTTTACATGCATCAATGGTAAATCCCTAATAGTTTAACAGTTTCACAAATTAGTCCCCGGGCTAGTTAGATTAAGCCACAACAATCTCGAAAACGTAGAAATCAATAAAAACGGGGCAAAAATTCATACCAATGCAAGGTAAATTATTTTGCCAAAACCTCAAGTTCCTATGGCTTCCTTTTTCAACTAGTTTCAGTTGAAGATAGGAAATAAAAGATGAAAGCTTCATTTTTGTTTTATTTAATTTATCTTTAATTACTTAATTACTTAATTATCCTTTAAAAACTTCACAAATTACACAAATACCAAGCCATGTACAGCCACTATCAACTCTAATGGTCTAATTATCATATAAGGACTTCCACTTTAAAGTTCTATAGCTATTTAATAACTTTAGCTATTAGAATTTAACTTTTGCACTTTACGCAATTTAGCCATTTTTATCAAATTGAACATGTAAATGGTAAAATTTCTTAACGAAATTTTTATACGGTACTTCTATCATACTGTAGGCAATAAAATAATATTAAAATAAATTTTTTGACTTTAGATTTATGATCCCAAAACAACTATTCCGATTTCACTAAAAACGGGTTATTACAACTCTCCCCCTAAAGGGATTTTCGTCTACAAAAATCTTACCAAAAAATAGGTTTGGATATTTATTTCTCATAGCTTCCTCGAGTTCCCAAGTGGCTTCCTCTAAACTGTGACGTTGCCAGAGAACTTTTACTAAAGCTATGTTCTTGTTTTTCAATTCTTTCACCTCTCGTGCTAGAATTATGATCAGTTCTTCACTGTATGACATATCAGGCTGAATCTCGACATCTGTCAAAGATATAACATGTGAAGGATCATATCGATACCATCGTAAGATAGACACGTGAAAGACATTATGAATCTTTTCTAATTTTGACGGTAAAGCAATCGATAAGCAACAAGTCCAATTCTTTCAGTAATCTCATACGGCCCGATAAATCGTGGACTCAGCTTTCCTTTGCGATCGAAATGAAGGACTTTCTTCTAGGGTGATACTTTCAGAAACACTATATCACTGACTTGAAATTCAATGTCTTTACGTTTAAGATTCGCGTATGATTTTTGACGATCTAAAGCTGCTTTCAAACTGTCTCGAATCACTTTTACTTTTTCTTCAATATCACGAATCAGATCAATCCCGTGTATCTTTCTCTCACTGAGCTCAGTCTAGTATAATGGAGTTTGGTATTTATGGCTATATAAAGCCTCATACGGTGCCATCTTTTTACTCAATTGAAAACTGTTGTTGTACACGAATTCAACCAACGGTAAATATTTCTCCCAATTGCCTTCGAACTTTAGTACACAACAAAGAAGCATATCTTCGAGAATCTGAATCACACGCTCGGATTGACCATCAATTTGAGGGTGAAATGCAGTGCTAAAATGTAACCGCGTACCTAAAGCTTCCTGTAACTTTCTCCAAAATCGTGATGTAAACCGCGGATCTCTATTCGAAATAATGGAGACTGGCACTCTGTGTAATCTGACAATCTCTGAAACATATAACTCAGCTAATCTATCAAGGGAATAATTTGTACGTACTGAAATAAAATGTGTAGATTTCTTGAAACGGTCAACGATAACCTAGATGGCATCTTTCTTTCTCGATGATATGGGTACCAGATGTTCAGCTTTAACCTGCTGACATATCGAACATCTTGATACAAAATCAGAAATCTCGCATTTCATTCCTGGCCACCAGTACATGTCTCAAATCACTTACATTTTATTGCTTCTAGGATGAACAAACAAGCTACCATTATGAGCTTCGTGCAAAATTCTCTAAATAAGCTTGGGATTCTTCGGTACACAAACTCTACCTCTAAACAAAAAATAATTATCGGGTCCTATTTGAAATTTTGAATCAGAAGTTGATTCATACTATACCCATTTAGCTAGTAAATCAACTTCACATTTCTAAGCTTCACAGATCTGTTGTAAAAACATCGGCCAGCTTTCAACTCAGCTAAAATTAATCCATCATTAGATAATGTTAGTCGCGTATTTAATGTTCGCAGAGCAAACAAGGACTTTCTATTCAAAGCATCAACAACTATGTTTGCTTTTCCCAGATGATAATCAATGATCAACTCATAATATTTTAATAGTTCGAGCCATCTGCGCAGTCTCAGATTCAAATCTTTCTGCGTTATTAGATACTTCAAACTTTTACGATTGATAAATATGTGACATTTTTTGCCGAATAAATGGTGTCACCAAATTTTCAACACGAACACAATAGTTGCCAACTTTAGGTCATGAGTTGGATAGTTTTTTCATGTGGCTTTAACTGTCTGGAAGCATAAGCTATTACTTTACCTTCCTGTATCAAAACACATCCTAAACCATTTAAAGATGCATCGCTAAAAATCACAAATTCTTTACCCGATTCAGACTGAACTAGAACTGGTGTTTCGGTCAATAGTGCTTTCAACTGGTTGAAACTTCGCTAACATTTCTTGGACCATTCAAATTTCACATCTTTCTGTAAAATTCGCGTCATTGGGCGTCATTGGTGTAGCCATCATTTAAAACCCTTTCACAAACCTTCGATAATAACCAGCTAATCCCAGAAAACTTCTGACTTCGGATACGTTTCTTGGTGGTTTCCAATCAACAACTACTGAAATTTTACTCGGGTCAACTCTGATACCTTCAGCCGATACTATATGTCCCAGAAAACTGACTTCTCAGAGCCAAAACTCACATTTGCTAAATTTAGCAAACAATTGTTTATCTCGTAGAGTTTGCAACACATTCCTCAAGTGTTGAGAATGCTCAGAATCGTCTCGAGAATAGATCAGAATGTCATCAATAAATACTACAAAAAATCTATCTAAATACGGCCTGAAGATTCTGTTCATCAAATCTATAAAATACTGCAGGTGCATTAGTTAAACCAAACGGTATCACAAGAAATTCATAGTGTCCGTACCTAGTTCTGAATGCAGTTTTTGGCACATCTTAATTTTTCACTTGTAGCTGATAATAACCAGAATGAAGATTAATATTTGAAAATACTTTGGCACCTTTCAGATTATTGAATAGATTGACAATACGAGGCAGTGGATATTTATTCTTTATTGTAACCTTGTTGACCTGATAGTAGTCTATACACAATTTCATCGATCTGTCATTTTTCTTAACAAACAGAACTGGTGCACTCTAAGGTGAAAAATAGGGTCAAACTAAACCCTTATCTATCAATTCTTGCAGTTGTGCTTTCAACTCTTTTAACTCGGTAGGAGCCATTCTGTAAGGTGCTATCGATATCGGTGATGTTCCCGATACAAGTTCAATAGCAAATTCAACCTCTCTAGTCGACGATAATCTAGATAATTCCTTTGAAAATATATCAGGACACTCACAAACCACTGGTACTAATTCAAGCTTCAATTCAGACACTTTAGTATCCAACACATATGCAAGGTAAGCATTGCAACCTTTTCTCTCATATTTCTGCACTGATATAGCTTATATAATAACAGGCAACCCACTCGAACTATCTGAAGCAATACGAAGAGTCTCAGTGTTCTGACATTTCAATACTCTGAGCTTTCGTCTACAATTTACAACAAAATCATGTAAATTTAGCCAATCCATGCCCAAAATCACATCAAATCAGCCAAAAAACTGTAACCCCGAGTCATCAAAGGACAATTCTTGCAGACTTTATCAACTAGCACATACTAATCTAGGGGGTTGGATACTTTAACCACAAATTCAGTGGACTCAACAGGTAAATTCTTACTAGATACTAAATTCGTGCACACATATGACTGAGTGGATCTTGGATCAATCAAAGCAGTAATATCAGTATAAAAAATAGAGAAAGTACCGGTAATAACATCAGGCATAGAAACATCTTCTCGTGCGCGAATAGCATAAGCCCTAGCTGGTGCTCGTGCCTCGGATCTCACAGTAGAATCTTTCGTTACACCATGGCTACCACTCATATTTCTACGATTATGAGGTGGTCTACCTCTCGCAACAGTATTGCTCAGCCTTATACTTTAAACTTTCTCTTTCTCGAATTTCTCTATGCAATCTTTAAGATAGTGGTCTAAGGAACCACACCTGAAACATGCTCCGTTTTTTAATCGACACTTGTCATAATGTGATTTCTTACAGTGCTTGCACTCGGGCCAAACATCTCCAACACTTCTCACACTTTTACAGATGTAGCTTGAGGTTTTGGACTCGAACGTCGGGTGCCTCTATCTCTACTAGAATAACCCACAAAAGCTGTAGAACGGTTGTAATATTCTTTTGATTTCTTTGATACTGACTGATATGACTTCCCAGTCGATCTCTTTATCGAGTCTTTAGCTTTAAAATCAGCGCATCTTTTTTCTTTACTCAATTTTTCGGCCTTATGTGCTCTGTCAACCAGTACAACAAATTCTTTCAGCTCAAAAATTCCAATTAGAAGCTTTATGTCTTCGTTTAAACCTTTTTCGAATCTTTTACACATAGCGGTCTCAGTCGGAATACACTCTCGGACATATTTGCTCAATCTGACAAATTCCCTCTTGCACTCTGATACAGTCATGCGGCCCTATTTGAGCTCTAGAAATTCTTTATTTTTTGATCCAGAAACCTCTGACTAATATATTTCTTTTTGAACTCGGTCTGAAAGAATTCCAAGTGATTCGCTCTATCGGTACAACGGAAATTAACATGTTCCACCACTGGAAAGTTGAATCTTTTAATAACAATTCTGTGCATTTAACATACTCAGCTAGTGAACAGGATAGCTCATCAAAAACCTTGATTGTATTCTCTGACCAGAATTCAGCTCTCTTGAGATCATCTTCTGCAGTAACTCAGAATTCTTCAGCCTTATACTTACGTATATTATCAATAGACGACTTACTAACTCAGATTGGTTCCAAAATTTGAGGAATAACGGGAGCCGGTTGGGGAGTAGATAAGGGTGGAGGCTGTTGAGCAGCCAGGTTCGTCTGTACGAACTTAGTAAACTAATTTTTTGTCATTTGGAAGAAGGATTCCTTAGCCTTTCCTCTATGACCCTCAGATACAGGCCTTGCGCCGCTCGATGCTACTCCGTGAATGGAGGCTTAAGCGTTACTCTCTACTTCATCGGAGTCAGCTCGGTTGGATGTCATTGCTATAAGAAAACATGTTTTAAAATGGTCGGGAGATATCACACTATCACAGGTTATATAATGGCATGTATAGCTAGACTCACATACGTTACGTTCAGTCTGAGAATTAACTAAACCGTAGCTCTGATACCAATGAATGTAGTACCCCTAACCCATATCCGTCACTAGAATAGGGCTACGGAGCATTATCAGAGTTTTCAATTCAAACGGACAAAAAATTTAAACATTTCACAACATATCATTAAACATATTAAAACTAATTCGGAACATACGGATTATCCCTAAAATGAGCCCTCGAGGCCCAAAATTCACATTAGAAATAGATCGGGACTAAATCAGAAACTCAGAGAAATTTTTAGAAAACATTGAAATTTTTCAATACTGCAGGGGTCGCACGACCGTGTGACTCACACGGTCAAGAGACATGCCCATGTCTCAGGCCGTGTAGACATTCGAAATAGGGATACACGACCGTGTCTCAGCCCATGTAACTCACTGACCTGGTTACACGGCCAAGCCACACGCCCGTCTGCCAAGTTGTGTACCCTTCGAAATAACCTCAAACGACCGTGTGTCAGGCCGTGTGCTAGGCTGTTACTTACAACCTTTTAAAAGCTACAGGGGACACACGACCGTGTTATCTGGCCGTGTGTCACACACGACTGAGACACACTCCCGTGTCTCTACCCATGTGGATGAAAATAGACCATTTTACAAGCCATTTTTCTCACCTAAATTGACATGTACCTATAACCACAAATGCACATATACATAAGCCATAATAAGGCACCAAAACTATGCATATTAGCTTTATATAAATGGTATGATCACATACAACCAATATGCCCTTAGGAACCTCAATTGACAATATATAAACATGTATAACTATGTACTCAATTTGGTCAATTAAACAACTAACTTATAGGCATGTTGTATCAATACAAAACATGTAAATTACTTACCAAAACACAACCATTTGGTACTAAAATTGTCATTCTATAACTAGCATCATTTGACCAATTAGTTCATACTTACTTAAATATCAATCTACCATAAATACATTCTATCACAAAACACATGTACCAAATATACATTTAGCTATCATATTACCTTTCATCATTAAACCACAAATCAAGCCACACATCAACCATATTAAGATAATTTATATACATACCAAAATATGCCAAAACACAAGCCAAATAATATGGCCATTAACCCAACAAAACATATAGGCCAACGTTACCCAAAATAACATATAAATGCGATTATAACCAAAATTTAACCAACCGAATGTACTGAAAGAGTCGATGAATAATGTGATATAGATCCGACAAGCTTCCAACCCAAACGAGCTTCCGACTCACTATAAAACAAGGAAAATGAAACTGAGTAAGCATTTAAGCTTACTAAGTTCATAACTTAGAATTTAACTTACCATTTAATCAAGTAATAGGTAAGTAACAAAGCATATCCTAACACATTTTGGCCAAATGCCTAAGCACATATTCACCAACCATGTTAGCCATGTAAACACATATATATATAAGTCAATTATCATGGATGAACACAACAATTTATCAAATTCCATATACAAGTATCGTTTCGTAACAGAACATTGACAGTTGAACCATTTAGAATACCGTCGAATACCCGGGATAGCTCACACATAATGTGCTAGCTCATATAACTGTAATCCGTTAATTTATGTACATATATGCTCATACAAGTTGTGAATCGATATGCTCATTTGTGTTGAAGATCGGTATGCTCTCACGAGCTATGAATGATATGCTCTTACGAGCTATAAATTAGTATACTCTCACGAGCTATAAATCGGCAACCCTAATGACATGTCATTTGTATCCTGCGGATTCCTAAAGTTCAAACGGGGCTCGAAAATCTTCGTACGTCGTTGGATATGCACTCGGTAATTATATACGAAAAATCATAACATTTATATACTTCAATTAAAAACATATAAAGACAATTTAATTACATGAACTTACCTCGACGAGTATACGTAGATACGGAGCTGATTAATTTGAGACTTTCTCTTTGCCTCAATCTAACTTCGTACAAGGTATAACTGGATCTATATGGATAAATTTAACCCAATTCAACATATAATTCATTCAATTTAACCCAAAACATTTTTTAGAAAAATTACCATTTTGCCCCTATACTTTTAATTTCTTTACAATTTAGTCCCTAGGCTCGGAAAATGAAATTCATACAATTTTACCCCTACCCAAGCCTAGTCGATTTTTATACTAGCTTATATTAGCCCACATATTTCATAATTTTACAAATTATACCATGGATTTATCACATTTTTCAATTTAACCCCTAATTGATAATTCTTTCAGAAATCTCTTTACAAAAGTTGTTTATCTAACAATAGCCACCCATTTTCTATCATCAAACTTCAAAACTCATTTACATGCATCAATGGTAAATCCCTAATAGTTTAACAGTTTCACAAATTAGTCCCCGGGCTAGCTAGATTAAGCTACAACGATCCCGAAAACATAGAAATCAATAAAAACGGGACAAAAAAATTCATACCAATGCAAGGTAACCTGTTTTGCAAAAACCTCAAGCTCGCATGGCTTCCTTTTTCAATTACTTTCGATTGAAGGTAAGAAATAAAAGATGAAAGCTTCACTTTGGTTTTATTTAATTTTTCTTTAATTACTTAATTAGTCAATTATCCTTTAAAAAATTCACAAATTACACAAATGCCAAGCCATGTACATCCACTATAAACTCTAATGATCTAATTACCATATAAGGACTTCCACTTTAAAGTTCTATAGTTATTTAATACCTTTAATTATTAGAACTCAACTTTTGCACTTTACGGAATTTTGTCCTTTTTATCAAATTGAACATGTAAACTTCGAATTTATGGTCCAGAAATCACTATTTCGATTTAACTAAAAATAGGCTATTACAATAAATTTTTCCATAAGACTAACCAAATAGTGATACTTCAAACTTACTAGATCTTTATCATAACATTAACTAATGGAGAAGTCTCGGATTACAAATTACATACAATGCAAGGCTTCTTATTCACTCTCTACTATATTTATGACTTATAACATCCTTACTCTTTTGAAATCCTAACATGTAGAGCTATCAAACTTACTAGGAGATTGAAATATCCATCGATTACCCCCAAAATCTTAGCTTCCAGTTTAATGAAGAAGAAAATAATATTTTAGGTTTAAGAAGAACCAGAGTGTGGAATGGAAGGAAGAAAAACCATCTAGAGGTTCCATTCATACCATATATATACTCAATTCCCCTAACTGAATCTTGAAAAATGTCGATTGTATACAGAAATTGTCCTTTAAATGCCCAACAAAATTCAGGAAAAATATGAAAGAGAATCCAATGCAAATGCTATTTGACTAGTCAATCCATTCAATTGACTCCTAGCTAATCATGTTACAAAACCCATCTTGCACAACATTCGAGCAAACCAGACGTATCATACCTTTGGTGATAACTCTCATAAGCCATGTTCTTGAAGACAATTTAAGTCTTCTATAGTTTCCTGATACACTTGATAGGTTCTAAATATACAAAACTATGGAGCGTATCCCTTCATAGGCGCACACTCCCACGGGCGCACTCTTTCTTTTCTAAAAAATATCTCGAGATGAAAACCTTAGATTCTTTGCGAGCAGATACATTATGCGCCAAAATTTAACTTGCTTAAATTCTAAAAATTGGCGAACTATACTACAATAGCACACCAAAACAAGTAACCTTCCTATCTATTCGCTTTCTACTCGAATCTGCCAAATTCGAGGTGTGACAATTTAAGGGTGATTTAGTATTTTTATTTAAAAATACCAATAAAAATATGCATATGGGGATTTAAACCCAAACCAATTGTATTAGTAAAACCTTTAATTTACCACTCAACTAAAATTTTATTTTGATATTTTTATGTATTTGAATATATTTATGCATACTTTATTACCTCCATCAATTGTATATCTATATTCATGTATTTGATTGAGTTGGTGTCACAAGTTAACTCGATACTCACTCAAGATTGATGACAACACCATGATGAAAATTCTATTTTTTTCTCATTTTAACATCGTACATATTTCATGTGTTATTATCAATTAGTTTCAAACTATACATTTCATTATTTATTGTATGTTATTTTTAAACACACATTTGTGTTCTAAATTTTTTGTTTCCACATGCATACGCGTATGATAGGATTTCTAGTATTAATAATGTTGTCGATTGAGATGGTGTCACAAATTAACTCAAAACCAACTTAGGATTGATGACAACACTATAATAAATAAGTATATTTATTTAGTATTCTTGATATGATGTATTCATGTGTTTAAATTTCGTTTTACTTACAATTTAATCTAATTGTTTTATTTTAATATTGTACATATTTCATGTGTTATTAGCATTAATAATTAGTTGCAAACCATATATTTCATTATTTATTGTATGCTATTTTTAAACACACATATGTGTTATAAATACGTGGTTTCCACATGTATGTGTGTGATAAGATTTCTAGTGTAACACCCCATACCTAACTTGATCGCCGGGTCTGAGCTATAAGGTGCCACATTCGTTGCCGGAGCAACTAAGAACATTTTATAATGTAATTCACTTCATTAACAATTAATTTGAGAGCAAAATTAAGTATATAAATGTTATATATTCATTTCCGAGTCTTATACAAGCTTACGAAAACTTTAATGCTAACCTGAGATTGAATTAAGACTAAATTGTTACGATTACAAAGTTTTAGGTTGAGGTCGTGATGTCAGGGGGTTCCTCACGACATCAAGGGGTTCCTAAATCAAAAGTGCATAAAGACATAGTATTGCATCAAAATTGACTCAACCTAGGTACATGCCATTATTAACACAAAACATGACTTATACAAACTTTGCAGTCAAGGAAACATTGCTGCACAAACTACCGAGAATCTACTTTACCTGCGCATGGAGAAAACAAACCATACACTAAGCAATTATGCTCAGTAGTATTTCTATAATTCAAATAAAAACATTACAAGTTTATATCAATTGTGTACATCTAATTCAAATACTATTATCAATCAATTCTTACATAATTCAAGCTAATCCTCAATTTCATATCAATATATATACACCCCAAAGTGTACCAATTATAACAAATAAATCAACTATGAATCACTTTAATAATAAGCTAGTTAATCATACCATACCAATATCATTAATTTTTTTTTCCTATTTAATTTAACACATTCGATCAAATCCTTATTTTAATTCCGAATCGAATTGATCATTTCTTGGCTTACCATATTGGCCCTCAGGCTCGTTAACCAGTTCACATGATATTTCGCATGTTATTGATAATAAAATATCGTTAATAAATACGTAAAATACAATTTTATAACATTTAATTGTTTCCAAATGTCAATTAAACAATTCAAAATTTATATTCCTTATTAACATGACTTGGACTCCAACAGATACACAGATCCCAACCAACGCACCAATTTAGCACCCAGTGCCTCATCGAAACATCTGAAGTAAATAGATTATACCCAACGCTCGTCGGTATAATCGAAATAAAAGTTGTACTCTACACTCATCGGAATGTCTAAAAGAGATGCACCAAGCACTCATCGACATATAGCCAAAGTAAACCGTACTAAATCTATCCTATGGCATGCCAACTATATCTGACTCTGCCCGAACAATTAATAAGGTAACCAATAATCTAATTTCATTATATAGCTCGATTTACATTTCATCATTTTGAATTCATAATTCGATTTATTGTTTTATCACATAAGATAACATATTTCAACCCAATTCAAAGCCAATTTCATATTTTCATCAAGTTACACTATTTTCTATTCTATTCAATTTAGTCCTTTATTCCGATAACCAATTTCAATCATAAAAATTCAATTCAAATAATAAATTTAAACTTACCTCAATATCATACTATGCAAAACAACATAAATTTTCAACAATTATAGTGATTCGAATTTAGAAATACAAATTGAAGATTCGAGTTACTTATCATTGGCTTTCGCCTTTTCTTTCCTTCTTGACGGATCTACATCATCTTTAGCTATGAATAAGGATCCAATAGTACACAACATGAAATTACATAACAATTTACATTCTATTACAAAGTCACACATATTTTAAAACTTATTCAATTTAGTCCCTAAACTCGGGACAAGCATAACTTTTGATCTAGACCTTTGAATTAAAATATGATTTTACATATATTCATTAGGGACCTTCTACTTTCTATTACTACCGAAATTTCATAACAAATTTTCATTTTATTCAGTTTGGTCCCTAATATACGAAACTAACAATTAGACATTACAATTAAGTTATTTTCTTAAACTAAACTTAATTTCTATCAATTTAACTCCTAAAACATTCAATTCTCAACAATGACAACTTTCTAAAACTTTAATAGTTTCACAAACCAGTACTGGGGTAGCTAAATCAAGCTCTCATGACCCTAAATCTATAAAATTATAAGAAAAACACTTAATTGATTTACCTAACTGTTGGCCGATTTTTTTAAGCTCCCACAATGGAGTTTTCTTCTTCAAGCATGCACAATTGGTGGAAGAAGAAGATGAATTCATCTTTCTTTCCACTAAATTTGGCTTTTGTAGTTTAATTACTTTAATTTAGTCCTAATTAATTAATTAATTTAAATCATGGTTTAACTTACTTTAATCATAATTAATTAATCCTAATTCTAATTACCATCATCATCCATTACCCATTATCAAAAACTTGTTTATTTATTATTTTGGACCTTTGGTTAATTGCAATTTAGATCCCTAAATGTTTGACCAATTAAAAACCTATAGTGATTGTACTTTTATAATTTAGTCTCTAGGCCTCAATTAAACACAATTTCGGGTAATTTACTTAATTGAATTTCAGTTCATTTATACATTAGCTCTGTAAATAACTCAAATCATATTTACGGACTCAGTTTACGAAAACGGGGTCCAAAAACTTTTTTTTACATCACTGGAAACTGGGTTATTACAATTCTCCCAATTGAGAAATTTCGTCCTTAAAATTTACATGGAAAGAGGTGGGGATAATGGAATGTCATTGTTTCTTTCGGTTCCCAAGTCACTTCTTTCACGCTGTGGCTTCACCATAAAACTTTTATAAGTGGTGTGTGCTTATATCTTATCTCTTTTAGTTCTCGAGCTAATATATCTGTCAGTTCTTCTTCATATGACAGATCAGCCTAAACTTCAATTGTCTGTACCGGTATAACATGAGATGGATCAAAATGACATCTTCAAAGCATGGATACATTTAATAAATCATGGATCTTTTGCAACTCCGACTACAAAGCTAGACAATAAGCTTGCAGTCCAACTCATTCAATATCTCATATAACTCGATAAATCTGGGACTCAACTTTCCTTTGAGACCAAAATGCAAAATATTTTTCCACAGAGAGATTTTCAAAAATACCCTATCACCCACAACATATTTTATATCTTTTTGCTTCAGATCAACATAGGATTTCTATCTATCTGAAGCTACTTTTAGTCGGTCCTTGATAAACTTTACTACATTTTTCGCTTTCTAAATCAACTCTAGCCTTATTACCTTCCTTTCACTCAATTCTAACTGGCATAAGGGTGTTCTACACCACTAACCATATAAAGCTTCATATAGACCCATCTGAATGCTTGATTGGAATACACAAATTCAACTAACGGTGAAAAAAATTCCCAACCAAATTCGAGATCAATAATGCAGGCTCTTAGCATATCTTTCAAAACCTGAATAACTTGCTTTGATTGGCCATTAAATTAAGGATGGAAGGCTATGTTGAAATTTAACCTTGTAACCAATGATTCCTGCAACTGCTTCCAGAATCTTGAGGTAAAACAATGGCCACGACCTGAGATAATAGACACAGGTACACCATGGAGTCTAACTATCTCATGAATATATTTCAACCAGCTTCAAAAGTGACTAGATAGTTTTCACAACTAAAAAGTGGGTAGGCTTTGTTAGTCAATCCAATATCACCCAGATTGCATTTCTTTTACTTAGTGATGTCAGAAAACCAACTACGAAATCCATGGTAATTTGTTCCCATTTCCATTCTAGAATAGAGATAAGCTGAAGAAATCTAGTGGGAACTTGATGCTTGGCTTTTACCCACTGGTAGGTCAAGCACTTAGCGATATAGTCCACAATTTATCTTTTCATTTTGGGCCATTAGTATGATTCTCGCAAGTCGCGATACATTTTTTCACTACTGGGGTGCATAGTAAAAGGTATTTCATGAGCCTCACGTAAAATCATTCTTTTCAAATTAACATTATCAGAGGCACAGAGTTGATTGCAAAATCGGAGGCAATCATTTGTATCATTGTTGAAACTCTTGATAGCACCTTACTGAACAAGCTTCGTTTTCTCTGCTAACTTAACATCGACTGACTGTGCTTCCTCGATTTGATCAAGCAATACAGGCTTAACTTTTAATTCAGCCAACAGGCTACCATCATCACATATACTGAGCTGAGGAAACATCACTATCAATTCAATCGTTGATTTCTGCTAAAAGAATCAACAACAACATTCTCTTTCCTTGGATGGTAATCAATTACATGACATATCGCCAATTGTATAGTTTAGGTATATTTCGACACTTATTGGTAGGTTCACCGCTTAATTAGAAAGTTCCCATTATGATATCCCCAAATCATCAATGGGAAGACACACATCTATTTTAACCTTAGATTTCAACTGTGGCAGGCAATACATTGAACAACCGGGGTTTCGTGGTAACATAGAATACTGGACCCTTACACGACACACAGTTAGTGATTTTTATTTAAACTTCGATTAACCGATGTTCAATGCTGGGAACACTTACAGATGAATGACATCAAGTTCCAGTGGTTGGAAATCGATAAGTGATTTTTGTTGTTTCGAAAACTATACAAGAAGGGATGGTGTACTCCCTACGACGTCTATCGGTGATGGAACTTCCACCCTTAGAGATGGCGGTGGGGTTGAGAATGAAGAGGGCACAAAATTTGATACTGGTCCAATCTGGGAGCTCAGTGTCAATGGTTCAAAAGTTGCATTAGTTTCTAAACCAGAGCCAGTTCCAACTGAACTAGAAGATGGAGGCTCAGACGGTGAAGGTCTGGACAAAAATGCTGAAGAAGATCCAGGGTTCAGAGCGTACTCACCTCCAGCCCACATGCATAATATGGACTTATTAGTAGAATATGCGTTGGATTTTACAGAACTACCACACAGAAGATCAGGCCATGCGAGTTCTTTGTTAGATTCGGGTGATTTAGAAGTGGGAAAGGAGTTTTACTCTAAAGATGGTTGTCATTGTAGTGAAGCAATATAACATCAAGAATGGGTTAAACTTTTACATTGTTAAATCTCAATTTTGATAAGTTCGAGGTGAAGTACGTAATACGAGACAATAAAACTGTATGGAAAATTTTGACTTCTGTTAAGAAGAAGATGGGGTTACAGATTATAAAGAAATATACCGCTCTACATATGTGTGTTGTCGCGGGTACTGCATCAATACTATTTTGTATTTGAAGAGTTGAATTACTAATTTTAGCGTACTCGTGTTGTTACAGGTATTACAGGGGATCATCCAAAATTAGATTAAGAGATGATATTGGACATAATACTACTTATGGTCAAAGTAAGTCCTAGTGTTTTTGTGTTGGTTTTAAATGAAAATATCCGTAGCCAGTTTGATTACATGCCGACATACCGCAAGGTATGGATCGTAAAGCAGAAGGCATTAGAGAACATGCATAATGGGTGGGACGCGTCATACAGTAATTTATGGCAGTGATGTCAAGTACTGAAGAGGTACGTTCTAGGTTGCCTAACCGACATGGAAACGTTGCCTGCGTACTACAAAGATCAGTTACTCCATGGATGTCGAGTGTTTCATCATTTCTTTTGGACTTTGAAGTAATTTTGACAAGCGTTCCAGTACTGTAAGCCACTGGTACAAATCGACAGTACCTTTATGTACGAGAGATATGCCCATCAATTTTTGTTGGTTGTGACATAATATGGAAATAAAAAAATCCTGCCAATTGCCTGTGGATTAACATTGAGAGAGCTAACAAACAATTAGGATTTAGTCCTATCTAAGTTGAGGAGGCATGTTTTTCCCCAAACCGCTATATGCATCATCTCCGACAATGGACTTGAAATACTGGCCTCAATTGAATGGAAAGGAAGCCTTTGGGACCGTACACACCACATGTGTTGTCTAAGACATGTTATGGCGAACTACCATAGACAACACAATTCTACAACTCAACGTGCATAAGTGATCAACATGGGTATCTATTCTTCGCTATTTCAATTTTTTCATATTTAATCGAGCCATACAAGTTAAGGCATTATGGATTAACTATTCACTTTTCTCGATAGGGTACGAGCTCGTCAAATGCTGTTTCTATGAAATGTTGGAAAATTTATGAGCAATTAACAATGATGGGGCGGGGTACCTCTCCAACATACCATTTGACCAGATGACACAATTGTATGATGGTGGTCTACGATATGGGCACTTGACAACAAACCTGGCAGAATGTATCAATTTTGTATTGAAGGGAAAACATTATTTTCCGATAACCTGAGTTTTCGAAGAAACATATTTTCGTTTGGCTAAACTTTTTCCAAAGCAAGCAAAGAAATATGTTGAAAAGATGCAGGGCGGCCATGTTTGGAGTGAGTATGTATTGAAATAAATTAGGAAGGCTACAACATGAGCGAACTGTATGCATCCAATGTGTCACTCGTGCAAAGACCTATTGTTTCGGAGTTCGACAAACTGGACCAAGCGAACTGTATAAATTAGGTCTACATGTCATTATTATTATTAACATTTACCAATAAATTTATCAAGAAAGGCCTCCTTAAATCCTTTTATATCAATCGCTTACTTAATGTTCCAATAAAACATTTGTATTTCCTTTATGTATTAGCAAAACCATCATTTGTAACAATTTCTTAGTATTAAAATTCTTCAATTATTTTCCTCCTCCTCCTCTCCATCCCCCATCCTTTATGTTTATTTATATATTTATATAAATCTTTGACTCTTAACATATCATGCTGAGGTGTGACATTAATTAAGGTTTCTCTAATCTCACACATATTCTTATGAGAGTTGTCCATTGAGTTGCAGTCACTAAAATATTTATATCTCGACCTACAAGATTCAAAATTAAGTTCTAATTTTTTTTCTTGAAACTAGACTCGATGAAGTTTCTACCATAAAATTTTTAGAATTTTTATTTAAGCCAATTGATACAGTTTATTCTTTAAATCTTCCTCTGTTCTATTGCTAGAGAGCACTGAACCTTCTTCACTAAAACTCTATTATCTTTTAGGAAAAGTCTCGTATTAAGATACTGTTTGTTTCCCTTTAAAATAGACTCATTAAGATTTTATCCATATAAATTTCATCTCCTAAATATTGTTTTACAATTTATAATGAGTTTTCAAATTTAGAACAAGGAAACCCAAAATCATTTTGACCTTGTGTCAGATAAATTATTATATCTCACAATCTACAATTTATTGCTTATACCGTTTCTTCTATGTAAAACTAGGTTGAATACTCTTTAATTTCATATTTTATTTAACCTCTAATTTGAACTCTACAAGTTTTGGCGAATTTTGAAAGTGAAACCACTGCAGCCATCCACAACTGTTTGGTGCTAATATTTACATTTTCAAGATTCTTTGCATTAATTTTCATTTAGTCACACATAACCATTATACTTTTAATTACCATTCAATTTAATCCTTATATCTCACTTATCAGCAACATGTAGCTTTAAAAATAACTTCTCTTATTTCAATTATAAATTTCACCACTTTTACAATTTAATCATTACTATAATAAGAATTCATCATCTAATATAATATCACTATAAAATTATTTTGTAATTAATTCACTAACACTCAAAATTTCATTTTAAACTTTCTAGCACAACAATATTTCTCACACATAAACTTTTGTACACTTTAAAATCTAATCATTTTCCTACTACTTCATTGTACTAATTTAAATTCATGCATATTATTTTCACATTCACAATTAATTAAATCAATTTAGTATACTCTATTCTTGGCTTAAGTTAAATAAATAGAAATATTGAAGTACTTACCTCAATTGCTTGTATTCTTTACAATCCCTTATTTTCTCTCTCTTCTAAGACAACCATGGATGCTAATCTTGTGAAATTGTACTACTCTTTTCTATTAATTTCATCCACCACTGAGGGAGGAATTTTGAAGGTTGGAGCTCAACTGGTTAAGAAATGATAAAAAAGGACTAAATTGAAAGAAAAAATACCTTAAGTTAATAGCATGGAGGGTAACATGAGAACCATGGGTGATAGGCTAATTTATAGCCCTTTTCCCTTCATTTCTCTTAATTTCTCTAGACTTTTCTATATAAAAATCTAATCAAAATATCTTTTAAATTAATTATTTACACTTTGACCCTCCAATCTTGTTTTGGCACCAATTTTAATCCTTAATCATTAAGTCTCCATAATTATCTTCTCCAATAATTACTATTTTTACCCCTTCACTTTTTTACAATTCCATGGATGATTCATCTTTTCTTTTGGTAAATTTCCTCCTCTAGTCCCTCCTCCTTTTCCCTGTAATTCCATTTAATCATTTTAACTTTAAATTTTCTCATTTTAGCCCCAATACTTTTCACTCTATTATAATTTAGTCCATACCCCAGATTTATTTCTCTTAATATGCATATTTTTCCTGTTGCTTTCAATACTTGTCTTTAATGTCTCATAACACTAATAATTCTTATTTTCTGGCTTTCTCAAATTTTGACTAGTTTATCATTTATTTGTCACTGTTCCGAACTCTGAAAATTTTGGGATGTTACATACTTGGAAGTGGCGGTGCATGGAATATTGAATAATATTGATCAGGGTGTTGAAGCTTCAATCATGGAAGATGATAGCTCTACTTTGGGACTGTCATTAGATGAGGATAGCAATGGGAATGACATGGCTACATGTTAATTCAATTTTCACAAGTATAGATTCTATTAAAATTCTTAATTTTATGGATACAAGAATTTTTGTATGGGATTGTCAAGGAATTGGTCATCCTCAGTTCCATTATTTTGTGTTTGAATATAAGAGGGAGTTCAAGCCTGATATTCTATGTTTCTATGAAACTTGAATCAGTGGATCTCGGGCAGATGGGATTATATCTAGAATTGGATTACCTAATTCGTTTCGAGTTGAAGAAAATGGATTTGCTAGAGGGATATGAATTTTATGGAGTGAGTCTATTTTAGTGGACATTTTGGATTGTCATCCGCAAGTGGTGTACTTGAGGGTTCATGATGGCAATGTCGTGGCAATTTTTTTTATGTTATATTGTTTATGCAAGTCCGCGATCATCTTCGAGACGTACTCTATGGTTTGTGTTGAACTTATTTACTGTCTCGATTGATGAGCCGTGGATTGTTGCTGGCGATTTTAACTCTATTCTAGATGGATTTGAACGTCTAGGGGGTACGGAGAATGTGCATCATGCTTGCAAATGGTTCCAGTCCTTTTTGTTCCATAATAGGCTACGTGATTTAGTTCTAGTGGGTCGCAATTTACTTAGAGTAGAGGTAATTTATCTTAGAGATTGGATAGGGTGGTGTGTAACTCAGGTTGGGATTCTTTTGCACCAAATTGTGTGGTACGTAACCTTCATTGTCTCAAGTCAGACCACAAACCACTAAATGTCACTTTTCCCGGACTGCATTAGAGGACGACAACCTTTCTGTTTCTTAGCTAATTGGCTACTTCATCCTGAATTTAAGACATTGGTAAGGGAGAATTAGAGTAATAATGAAGGGGAGAGTAGAACGCTGAAATAGTTTCAGAGAGTTGTTGAGATTTGGAATAAAAGGGTTTTTGGTAACATTTTCGCTCATAAGCGGAAGCTAATGGATGAGTTGATTCGAGTTTAGAACATTCTTGAACATAAATTTTCAGCAAGACTGCGAGAGCGTGAGCTGGAACTACGTAAGGAGATTGATGAAGTCTTGATGCATGAGGAATTATTGTGGTTTCAAAAGTCTAGATCAGAATGGTTAACAAATGGAGATAGAAACACAAGATACTTTCATAGTCGAACTTCGACGAGAAGGCGTAAAAATAGAATTGAGGGCCTTATAACAGAAAGGGGTGAGTGGTACTTTGATGAAGAAGGTGTATGATAGATTAAGGTGAGCTTTTGTGGAAGATACGTTGTCAGACGCTAGCTTTCCTCCTTTGTTGGTTTCAGTGGTTTTACACGGTGTATCTTCTAGTTCGCTTCAGGTGCTCTCTGGAGAGGTAACAGAAGCTTTCATACCTTCGCGGGGGATTAGGCAAGGAGATCCATTATCACCCTATTTATTTGTGCTCTGTATGGAGAGGTTAGGTCATCTTATTGAGGTAATTGTTGTTCAAGGGAGTTGGTTACTGTTGTTTTTGTCAAGAAGAGGCTCGACATTATCTCACCTCTTTTTTGGGAATGATCTCATACCATTTTGTGAAGTGAATAGGGAGTAAGCAACACAACTTAGTAATATTCTTGATATATTCTGTCATTCTTCTGGCCAAAAAGTTAATAGAGGCAAGTTATAGATTTTTTTCTCTCCTAACACTCCAAAGGCTATGGATTTTGATATATCCAATGATATAGGGTTTGTGAGGGTGGAGGAGTTTTGTTTTTATCTTGGTATGTCGATGATTCACAAGTGAGTGACGACCAGTACCTTTGAGTTCATTGTCAACAAGGTCCGGAACAGGGATTTAAATTGCGGTCGCAGTCGCGTTTTCGGTCGCATTGCGTTTATCGAGGTTGCGGACATAACGGATGTTATTGCGGTCATTGCAGGTATCGCGGTCGTGAATTTTACATTACTTATTGTGTATTGCGGGTATAGCGGGTTTCGGCAGTAGCGGTTTCGAATGGTGCCGCTACCGCTATATAACGGCCGCTATTTCGGTAACGGACCGCTATTTAAATCCCTGGTCCGGAACAAGCTAAACGGGTGGGATACGAAGAGGCTATAATTGGCAGGCTGAATAACTCTGGTAAGGTCTGTGTTGCTTGCTATCACCAACTATTTCATGTCTACTCTTTGGGTTCTTTTATCGGTGTGTAATGAAATAGAAAAGCTTGCACGAAGTTTCATTTGGGGTTCCAAGCCAAATGCAAGAATGTCGATGTTGGTGCCTTGGGAGGACTGTTGTAAACCGTTGGTTGGGGTGGTCTAGGCCTACGAAGGTTAGCTAACCAGAATAGGATTTTTTTTACTAAAGCTAGGCTTCCAGTTGTTAACCAATACGAAAGCTATGTGGGTCCAACTAATACAAAACAAGTACAATATTCATGGGACATTTCCGGATAATTTTAAGAGGAGTAACTGTTCTTTCATTTGGCAATCATTGGAGAAGGTTTAGCATTATGTTGTAGGCAATGTTTTTTGGTTTATAGAGGACGATCGTTTCACAAATTTTTGGAACGATGTTTGGATTAGACAAGTTGGCCCCCTAGGAATTTCTTTTGCAGTGTTGGTTAGCGCGATGATACAATTCGTGTTTGTGATATGGTTGTTGTTAGTGGTGGTTGGGATTGGTTTAGGTTAAGGAGACTTGTACCTGATCACATTTTAGAGTTTATTATTGTTGTACTGCCACTATTTGCTGATGCGGGGCCTGATCGGTTATCTTGGAAGTGGTTGACTAAGGATTCTTTCTCTAGTTTTGAAACCTATAGAAATATGCACCATTTTGAAGATGATGGGTCATCTAATATTTGGAAGCTGATTTGGAATGCTAAGACATTGCAAAGGGTCAGGGTATTTGTTTAGTTATTGTGGTTGAATAGGTTGCTGAGGAACGAGGAGTGGACAATGAGACATATGTCTAACGAAATTCATTGCCAAGATGTGGCAATATGTTGGAATCTAGGGTACAAATAGTACAAGATTGTCCCTCATCTATAGTGGTTTGGAAATCAGTGGTTCCTACCCATTTGCATAGTCTTTTCTTTTCTACGCCATTCAATGAGTGGTTGGTTTGGAATTTACATGATGTAGGGCATTTGAGTAGAGAACATGTTGATTGGCAAACTCTGTTTTCAATTTTATGTTGGTTACTGTAGAAGAATCGCAATCGTTATGTTTTCTCTTATGAAAATCTTAGTGTGCAGGATGTGTTGGATATAGGGTTGTCATAGGCAACGGATTATGATACATCCAGGTCATTTGTGTTACAGCCAAGTCCTATGCTGACAACGCCTAACTGGTCCCCATCGGAGAGTGGATGGTTCAAACTTAACACTGATGGGGCAGTGTCATTGTCTAATCAAGAGGCAACAATTAGAGGTGCTTTCAGAGATGTAGATGCGAACTGGGTATGTGATTTTTCTATGTAGAAGTGAGAGTGTGCTATAGGGTTTGCGTGTTGCATGGGAGAAATGATTTCTATTAGCTGATAAAATGAGCTTTCATAGTTATTAAGAGGTGTGATTTTTTATAATTTCTTTATGTTGTTTTTTCTACAAAAAAACAAGTGATATATTTTAATTAACTAATGTTTCTTTGCATTAATTGCAAGAAACAATAAACTAAAAACTTTAATACGTAAATTTATTTGCAAAGCATATAACATTTGAAAAAAAATAAAATGTCAATAATGGCAAGAAAAGAGAGAAAAATAAAACATATAGATTTTACGTGAAAACCCTTTCGAAAAAAACCACGGGTAGAGGAGAAGAAAATTCACTATGTTGAATTCGAATGAATACAATGAGTATAGACTGCGTCTATTTATAGGTTTAGAAAAGTAATACAGCAAAGTTGAAACCCCTTATTCAAATCAATATCAAATAGAGAGGAAGGAAACTTCTATATGGATTCTTCTTGTGCAACCTCTATTTTATTTTACTAACAATTTGGTCACAATTCTAACAACATTAAAAAATAGTATAATTTAAATTATGAATTTATAAAAAATTATAAAAAGATTATAAATACAAAGGAATACACGTATATTATGTGATTCCAGATTTTGCTAACCTAACCTGCAAATGCGATCACCACTGCTCATTTATTTCTTCTCCTTTTCTTCACTTTATAGAGACATTTTTTCTCTCTCACACAGTTTCGCAGCAGAAGCCAATTGAAGACCCCCTTTTTTGCTTTATACTGTAACTGTAAGTCCAAGTTTCATTAATGAAGCACAGTAGTGATTGCTTGCACCCCACGAAATGTAATGATGATATTCGCATCTCAACTAAAACTTGTCGGACTTTGGACACTAAAGTCTGAAAGCCCACTTCAAAAACTTAACTAGGAGCCTTGCCCTATAATATCTGTATTTCAAAGGAAAGGCAATGGTTGAAATGGCAGACCGATTTTTTCTTAGCGTCAAAGCTAGAGAGATCATTCTCTCTTCCATACTCTTCTTGTTTATCAATTTCAGACATCCACTAAGGATAACGTATAAATATGTTGTCCTCGGAATATGCAAAAATGCAGTGTTTTGGGGTCAGTTTTCAGTGCCATGGATACTTGCAAGAGATGCTTCCTTCTTTCATTGGCCTTTCTCATGGTTTTCTTTGAAAATTTGGGGACCAATGTTGTCTTTGGTTTTAATGGGAATTACAAGCACCATTCACCACATTTTAGCACAAGTCAAGGGTAAGCAATCACATGAGCATACACTTGTAATACAATTCTAATGTGACGTATTTATTGTCAGGATATATGATATGGAAGACGTGGAAGATGATGGCTGGCAAATGGTGGAGACAAAGGGGAATCAATTTATTGTTAATAGTCAACCTTTCTATGTCAATGGATTCAACACCTACTGGCTGATGGTAATGGCAGCGGATCAATCTACAAGAGGAAAGGTCTCTGAAGTGTTCCAACAAGCATCTTCAGTAAGACTAACTGTTTGCCGGACTTGGGCTTTTAACGATGGCCAGTGGCGAGCTCTTCAAAAGTCACCATCCGTTTACGATGAGGAAGTTTTCAAGGTACTAATTTCACTCTCAATTGACTTTAGATTAGTGGCAAATGGAATTCATCAGAAGCTACATAATGTTACATGTACTGCAGGCCTTGGATTTTGTGGTGAGTGAAGCAAAGAAGTACAAGATTAGGCTTATGATGTCTCTGGTTAATATAAATGGGATGCATATGGTGGTAAGCCACAATATGTAAAGTGGGGGAAGGCTGCCGGCCTCAACTTGACTTCGGACGACGAATTCTTCTCTCATCCAACTCTTAGAAGTTACTACAAGGCCCACGTTAAGGTAACTTCTTTTCAATTATATGTTACGGTTTTGCTTGTTGGAAGGGTTTTGACATTTCTCTGCTAATGTTTTCCTGGCATGTAGGGAGTGGTAAATAGAGTAAATACATTTACCAACATAACTTACAAGGATGACCCTACAATTTTCGCTTGGGAACTGATGAACGAACCACGATGTACCTCAGATCCCTCTGGGGATACTCTGCAGGTTCGGTTTTCTTTGGAAAACTAGTGACAAATCAAATTAGCTAATTTGGATATGATATGATCATATATATTGTTGAAGTTAGCTCCCATGCAGCAGCAAAGGTGGCCATGCAGGGAACGTGCTTCAATAGCAAATTGGTGCAGCAAGCTGAAGCTATTCATTTAGTTTCTTTAAATGAATGTTTTGTATTTAGTTAGGATCAAACTTAGTTGGTAGCTGCATTTTGATTTAACTAAGTGATGAATGACAAGTTTAGGTAGCTGTTTATGTATTCAAACAAGTTTACCAAGTTACTAGGCAAATTAGTGGTGTTAGGTAAGTTATTAGGTGGTAACTTGTTTGTTTTGCTATTGTAATCCCTTATATGTATTGGCATCATGCCTTCTTAAAATGTTAATGAAAATTCAGCTCATTTTCATTCAAATCTCTCTCTTTCTTTTCTGTTTTCCATTGTAAGTTTTTTCTTCCTTGATTGTTTCTGCTGCAAGCCTTGAGACTTGCTGTTTAAGCAAAGCTGAAATCAGCTTGCTGCTGCCTCTTGCACCAACAATTGGTATCTAGAGCCCTTGTCTTAGTGGACCTGTTGCTTCAAACCAAGGAACCTGATGGCTTCTTCAGGATTTTCACCAGCAGCCCCACCAGTCTTCAATGGAGAAGGCTTTCACATATGGCTGGTCAAGATGAAGACTTACCTACAGGCCTTCGATCTGTGGGAAGTTGTCAACAGAGATGCTGAGCCAGCACCACTGAGGGCTAATCCCACAGTAGCTCAGATCAGGCAACATGCTGATGAGAGGACCAAAAGGCACAAAGCCATGTCCTGCATCCAGAACTGTGTGTCAGATGTCATCTTCACCAGAATCATGGCCTGTGAGACTCCAAAACAGGCCTGGGATAAGCTTAAGGAGGAGTTTCAAGGCACTGAGAGAACAAGGCAACAGCAGTTGTTGAATTTGAGAAGGGATTTCGAGAACCTGAAGATGAAGGAAGCAGAAACAGTGAAGCAGTATGCAGACAGAATCATGGCAGTGGTTAACAGTATAAGGCTCCTTGGTGAGCACTTTGATGAGGCAAGGATAGTGGAGAAAGTCCTCTCCACTTTGCCTGAGAGATATGAGGCCAAGATATCCTCTCTAGAGGACTCAAGAGACCTTGCTACCATCTCTTTGACTGAGCTAATCAACACCTTCTATGCTCAGGAACAAAGGAGAGCTAGCAGAACTGAAGACAACCAGGAAGGTGCATTCAATGCCAAGGCCAGAGAAGCCTCGAGCATCAATGCTCCAAGAGAAAAAAAGCCTTGGAAAAGTAGACCTAAGCCTGATGCTGCAAGGAGCAATGACCAGCCCTACAGACATTGCAAAAGGCCAGGTCATCCAGAAGGCAGATGCTGGTTCAGGCCAGATGCAGTATGCCAATACTGCAAGAAGAAAGGCCATGTTGAAAGGGTTTGCAAAAATAGAACCAAGCCAAGGCAGAGCCAATTTCAACAACCAAAGGTTGAAGCTCGAGTAGCTGAGGACAGTAGTGACCAAAAAGAGCAGGTCTTTGCTGTGTCTTGCTTAGCTGCTGAGAAGAAATACTCAAAAGGTTGGTTATTGGACAGTGGTTGCACTAACCACATGTCACCAGATGCCTCCTTGTTTAAAACCTTGGATAGAAGTTGCAAAACCAAGGTCAAGGTTGGAAATGGTCAGTTCATAAGGGCTGAAGGAAGAGGAGAGGTGCTGATAAGTACTCCTACAGGCAACAAGATTATTCCAAATGTGCTTTTGGTGCCTGAGATTGACAGAAACCTTCTCAGCATAGCTCAATTGCTCGAGAAAGGCTATTCTGTTGTGTTCAAGGACAAACAGTGCCAGATTGCTGATCCAAGTGGATCAAGCCTTATGAAAGTCACAATGACTGACAAATGCTTTGAGGTGCACTGGCCAAATGACTCAAAGTCAGCATACACAGCTTCTGTTGATGATTCCAAGCTTTGGCATCAAAGGCTCGGACATGCCAACTTCAGATCACTGGCTCGAATGGCCAAAGAGGGCTTGGCAGAAAACTTTACCAGCTCAGTAAAGTATGATGATGTGTGTGAAGTTTGCCAAATGGGGAAACAGGCAAGACTGCCATTTCCTACAAATTCAGCTTGGATAGCTTTTGAAAGACTGCAGCTGGTGCACTCTGATGTATGTGGCCCAATGAGGACTGAATCACTAAGCAAAAACAGGTATTTCATCCTCTTCATTGATGATTTTACAAGGTTTTGCTGGATTTTCTTCTTAAAACACAAGTCTGAGGTAGCTCAAGTGTTTGTGAAGTTTAAAACTGCAGTAGAGACAGAAACAGGTTGCAAGATGAAATCGATAAGGTCAGACAATGGCACTGAGTACACTTCAGCTCAGTTTCAAGCCATTTGCAATGATGCTGGTATCAAACACCAGCTTACAAATGTCTACACACCTCAACAGAATGGGGTATCAGAAAGAAAGAACAGGAGCTTGATGGATATGGCCAGGTGCCTGCTGTTTGAGAAGAAACTGCCCAAGACCATGTGGGCTGAGGCAGTAAACACTGCTGTCTACCTTCAAAATAGGCTTCCTACCAAAGCTCTTGCATCCAAGACACCTTTCGAGGCTTGGTTCGGTTTCAAGCCTTCATTGGCACATCTGAAAGTGTTTGGTTGCCTGTGTTATGCACAAATACCAGCAGCAAACAGAGACAAGCTCTCTAAAAGGGCTCAACCAGGTGTTCTTATAGGCTATAGCTTAGTTAAGAAGGGCTACAGGGTGCTGGATCCTTTGACAAACAAAGTCCAAGTGAGCAGAGATGTCATCTTCGATGAGAAGGCTTGCTGGAATTGGGAAAAGAGTAAACCAGAAGCTGCTTCAGAAGACCTGGTGCCTAATCAAGCTGAACTCGAGCACCTTGGTCCTGAAATGGATGTTGATGATGCGCTTGTGAGAGGCACAAGACCCCTAGATGAGATTTATGAAAGAGCACAAGCTGCTATAGCAGAACCTAGTAGTTTTGAAGAAGCTGAAGCAGATGAAGGTTGGAAACAGGTTATGGTTGATGAAATCAACATGATTGTGAAGAACCAGACATGGGAGTTGGTTAAAAAGCCTGCCAACAGAAAGACCATTGGTGTAAAATGGGTCTATCGAGTGAAGCACAATGCAGATGGAAGTTTAAACAAGCTAAAGGCCAGGCTAGTTGTGAAGGGCTTCAGTCAAAGGTATGGTCTGGACTACTTGGAAACATTTGCTCCAGTAGCCAGACTCGATACAATCAGATTGCTGATTGCAGTTGCTGCTCAGAACCAGTGGACAATCCACCAAATGGATGTCAAGTCTGCATTCCTCAATGGATTCTTAGAAGAGGAGATATATATCGAGCAACCCCTAGGTTTTATAATGCCTGGTAAGGAACATTTGGTGTATAGGCTAAGAAAGGCCTTGTATGGCCTAAAACAGGCCCTTCGAGCCTGGTATGCTCGAATTGACTCATACCTGGTCAGTTTGGGATTTGAAAGGAGTGCTAGTGAGCCAACACTCTATGTTAAGAGGAATGGAGCTGAAACACAGCTTATTGTGTCACTGTATGTTGATGATCTTCTAGTGACTGGAGGAGACAAGTTTATGTTGGCTGATTTCAAAACAAAAATGAAGGAAATGTTTGAGATGTCAGACCTGGGATTGATGACATATTTCTTAGGAATGGAAGTCAATCAAGTAGAAGGAGGAATCCTCTTGAAACAAAAGACATTTGCCTTGAAAGTGCTGGCTAAATTCTCAATGGAGAATTGTAAACCAATGAGCACACCAATGGCTATTGGCATGAAGCTATCGAGCCAAGAGGAACATGAATCTGTCTGTGAAACAGATTATAGAAGCCTTATTGGCTGTTTGTTGTATTTGACAGCAACAAGACCTGATATTCTATTTGCTGTGAGCATGCTGTCACGATTCATGCATTGCTGTAATCAGCAGCATTACAAAGCAGGAAAAAGGGTTCTGAGGTATATCAAAGGTACCTTCAACCATGGTATATGTTTCAAAAGGGTCAAGGAGTTGAAATTGATTGGCTATACAGACAGCGATTGGGCTAGTTCAAAAGATGACATGAAGAGCACCTCTGGTTATGCTTTTACACTTGGCTCTGCAATGATTTGTTGGAGCTCAAGAAAACAAACAATGGTGGCTCAGTCAACAGCTGAAGCTGAGTATGTAGCAGCTGCTAATGCTGTTAATCAAGCTGTGTGGCTGAGAAAAATTTTGAGTGATTTAAACCTACACCAGAATGAAGCAACTGTGATACATTGTGACAACAAGTCAGCAGTTGCTATTGCCAAAAATCCTGTCTTCCATGGTAGGACAAAACACTTCGATATTAAACTGCATGTGATAAGAGAGATGGAACAAGCTCGAGAAATTGAGCTGATTCATTGCAGCTCTGAAAATCAGATTGCTGATATCTTCACAAAGTCTCTTGGTGTATCAAGATTTCTAAGCCTAAAGAGGGAACTAGGAGTCTGCTGCATAGAAGCTGAGGAGGAGTGTTGAAGTCAGCTCCCATGCAGCAGCAAAGGTGGCCATGCAGGGAACGTGCTTCAATAGCAAATTGGTGCAGCAAGCTGAAGCTATTCATTTAGTTTCTTTAAATGAATGTTTTGTATTTAGTTAGGATCAAACTTAGTTGGTAGCTGCATTTTGATTTAACTAAGTGATGAATGACAAGTTTAGGTAGCTGTTTATGTATTCAAACAAGTTTACCAAGTTACTAGGCAAATTAGTGGTGTTAGGTAAGTTATTAGGTGGTAACTTGTTTGTTTTGCTATTGTAATCCCTTATATGTATTGGCATCATGCCTTCTTAAAATGTTAATGAAAATTCAGCTCATTTTCATTCAAATCTCTCTCTTTCTTTTCTGTTTTCCATTGTAAGTTTTTTTCTTCCTTGATTGTTTCTGCTGCAAGCCTCGAGACTTGCTGTTTAAGCAAAGCTAAAATCAGCTTGCTGCTGCCTCTTGCACCAACATATATATATGTATGTACTCTCAATTACCATAACCGCATCCTGAGGCAACTATATTCTACTATTGCCGTTATCTTCTAGTCATGGATAGCAGAAACGGCAGTGTACGTTAAGAGCCTTGATGCAAAGCACATTTGGTTGAAATTGGAGTTGAAGGATTTTATGGTCCCTCAGCACCTGCACGAGCACAGTTTAACCCGAATTCGTATGCAACTCAAGTTGGGACCGACTTCATACGGAACCATCAGACTCTCGGAGTTGATTTTGCTTCTGTTCACATTTATGCAGATTCCTGGTAAAAGCTATCTCATTTGTCTATTCTTCATATCATGTGTATGACAACAACTTAAATGGATGATTTGGTGAATTTTGCGAAGGATTTCACAAACAATTTCTGATGCTCATCTCCAATTCACAACAACATGGATGGAAGCTCATATAGAAGATGCTGAGAAATATCTAGGAATGCCTGTAATCTTCGCTGAGTTTGGTGTATCCTCAAAGGACCCCGGCTACAACTCATTGTTCCGAGATGCTCTTATTAGCACCGTGTACAAGACAGTGTTGAACTCGACAAAGAAAGGAGGGAGTGGGGCTGGGAGTCTCTTGTGGCAGCTGTTTCCCGAGGGGATGGACAACATGGACGATGGCTACGCGATCGTCCTTGCAAAGTCTCCTTCGACATTGAACCTTATATCCCTTCATTCCTCAAAACTCGCAATATTTAACTCCATGTGTTCTTGGAAATGCCATTGGGGTTGCAAGAAGAAAAATGCTTTGGAAACAATCATCTACCATGATGATTTGTAGAAGCTGCCAACATCATCATATCTTTAATGGAGGTTACTATATATAACAGACAGCTGTTATTATTATACATGCAAATTTTAAAAACAAATAAGATGTTTATCTACGGTCCCCCACGACTGGTATAAAGCATTTCTTTCTCTTGGCATATTGGATACCATCTTCCATTAAAAATGCATTGCAAATTTCAAACAATTAAAATATTCATTTGGGCCAAAACATATATACTAATTCCTTTATTTTGTTTGGATTCAGATCAGACCATGACATTACTTCATTTCTTTATCCAAAGCTAATTTTAAGATTTATATTAGTCAAGGTTTAACTCACTGGTTGTTTTTTCAAAATAAATTCAATATTAAATAAGTGATTTTAAGTTAACCTTTTTCAAATATTAAACCAAATACTTATATAATTTAATTTATTTAAACTAACCTTTTTCAAATTTAAATTGAATGAATTCAATAGATAAAATATTTATATTAAAAAAATTAGATGAATATAAATTTTAAAAAAGTTAAATTTTCCAGATAAATTAAAACTTTCAAATATTTTTAGAAGTTAATTTATTTAGCGTAACTTTTTCAAATACTATTAAAATATTTATATAAAGTAATTTCTTTTAATTAACTTTTTCAAATTTAAATTAAATAAGTTCAATGAACAAAATATTTTATATTAAAGAAGTTAATTGGATAAATATTGAATTGAAAAAATTAATTTTTCCATTCAATTTAAATTAAATAAATTTTTATTTCAAATTTAAATTTACTTTTTAAAATATTTTTATAAGTTAATTTATCTACCGTAACTTTTTAAAATATTAGATAAAATATTTATATAAATAAATTTATTTAAATTAAGTTTTTGCAAATTTACATTACATAAATTTAAAGGATAAAATATTTTATATTAAAAAATAAATTAGATAAATATAAATAAAAAACTAAAAAAATTAATTTATCCATTCAATTTAAATTAAGTTTTCAAATATTTTTATAAATTGATTTATTTAAATTAAGTGAATTTTTATAAGTTAATTTTTTATTATAAAATTTTCAAATATTAAATAAAATATTTATATAATTTCACTTATTTAAATTAAAATTTTCAATTTTAAATTAAATAAATTTAATGGATAAAATATTTTATATTAAAAAAGTTAATTAGATAAGTATAAAATTAAAAATTTTAAATTATCCATTCAATTTAAATTAAATAAATTCTTATTTTTTTAATTATATATTATCCTTAACTAAATTCTCGCACTCTCAAATTTCTCTCTATATAATCCTGTTGAGCCAAGCTATTTGATGTTTTTTTAATAAAAATTATTTTAAACAAAATTGAGAAAAAAATTTTATTTCAAATTATATCTAAAATGAAAATTTGTTGAACTTATATTTAGAAAATCTTTTAAGGCCAAGTTAGTGAAACAAAATTTTTAAACATTTTTTCAAATAAGTTAAAAATTCTCCAGGGCAAAAAGTATCGATAAATTTAGTTGAGTATCGATAGATTCACAATTTTATTGATACCTTTTTCGGTATCGATCCAAAATGACATCCTGTCTTTCAAATTATTTATCAAGTATCGATACGATATTGAAAAATTTCTTCAAGTATCGATAATGGTACACTTTTATCAATACCTTTTTCGGTTTCAATACGAAATTAGTGCTCTAACTTTCAAAGTTTTTATCAAGTATCGATACGGTATCAATACCTTCTATTTGGTATCGATAAAATTCCCTTGGTATCGATATTGATGACTTAAACAATCACTAAATTGGGCATTAAATGTTAATAGTATAGATACTTGTAGAAAAAGTATTGATTCTTGTTATTACAAGTGACATTAATGCACTAGTTATTTCATCCCCGAGGGCTCTATTCAATTTCTCAACAACCACAAGGGTTGGAAATCATTTAGAGGATATAAATACCAGCTTCCAAATGCTCTACAACAAGAGAGATTATTCAATCTCAAAGTTCAACAACCTTTGTGCTTAAATTTTCATACTTTTCTTGAACAGACTTGTGAGATTTCATTGTTATTCATTTAGCCTAAGTGTTTTCTTGTTTCATTTGTGCTCAATTGGAAAACAATTTAATATTGTAAGGATTAACTCTTAGTTTGCTTATTTGTTTCATTCTTTAAGAAGGTTATATTTTAAGGTTTGAGTAGAAACTTTATGAGAGTTGTAATGTTAAACATTGTACGTTAATCAAATTAATGAATTTGGAGAAATCCTTAGTTGTGGAAAGCTAAGGTAGTGGAGTAAGCAATTGGGGTCGAACTATTCTAAATCATTGTGTTCAATTGTTCTATCTTTTCTTTCAAGCTTCCACAATTTTTTAAAAGTCAACCCACCCCTCTCTTAGTGATTTTGAATTGATTAATTTAGCTAACAACTCCCAAATCCATTTTCCCTTGGAGATAATTAGTTTCTGTCAAATTTTTTCTAAAAAAAAACCCTAAACCAAATATTAATCCCTAATAAACACTTCAAAAATCTTATGAAATTATTAAAAACCCTCAATTTTGCTACATTTTTCCTTAAATATTTAAAATACACTTCAATTACTATTCATTTTTTAGCATAATTAAAACCCAACAACCATACAAATAAAAAATAAAAAAAAAAGTAGAAGAGAAGAGTAGATATACTCGTATCTAGTTGTCAAAACTTTGGAAGCTTTTAAGGCATTTGATGGCGACATGAACAGTGAAAAGACAACTGCCGACAAAAAGAGCAACATACTAGAAAATCAAATCGAAGTAATTTGGAGTGTTATTCAACCAGAGAAAACCACTAGCGGTGGTGGCAAAAAGGTTGGTCTAAAGTTATCTTAGAGTTTTCCCCATTCTTTTTTCTTTTTTTAAGGTAAAAAAAAGAAGGGTTTTAATTATAAGAATATAATGGGTTTTTTTTTCACCTAAATAATATAAAAAAATTAATTGCTGAAATGGGATTGCATGATCATTATTTACAAGAATAGGCAGAAGCAACAGTGAACCCACGGTGTTGCCTGAGCAATCGGCAGCAGCAACCTCCCCTGCCACCCATCATTTCCTTCATGATTAGATTTAATATAAATATTTTTGGTGCCACCTGATCAATCGGCGGCACCGATATATATTTGCTTAAAAAAATATGAAGTACATTTATATTGTTAGATGAAAAATATATATATTTTTAATGGTGTTGCCGACATGTTAGGCAGCAGCAAAATAAATTAATTTATAATTTTTTAACATTTAAAAAATAGAAAAAAAGTTCAAGAAATTGAATTTACCGCTAAACCTGTGACTGATCGACCGTGTCGATGGTAGGCCGTCAAGTCGGTGTCACTTGACAGCACGACAGTATCGACCTGACGGCTTACCACCGGTGTGACCGATCAATCACGAATTCGCCGGTAAATCAGGTTTCCATCACTTTTTTTGTTTTAAAAATTATATGTATATATATTAAAAATTTCATTATAAAACGGGGTGGGTTTGGTCCCCCATCCCCCACACAAACATTCTGTTAAAAAAAGTGTTAAGGTTGTCCCGTCCCTAGCCACAGTTGAAATAAAAAAGGAAGGAAGGTCCCCTGCCGAAAAGAAAGGTATTTTAATTTTTTTAAATATTAGAATTATTTATATTTTAGATTTTTAATATTAAAATTTTTTTAACAATCATTATTATTAGTTTAGATTTGTGTTAAAAGTTTATTTATTGATATATTATTTGATAAGATTAGTATTAAGGTATGTTAACTTTGAAAATTATTAGAATTGTGTATTAAGATGGTTTTGGTAGTACATGTTTTTTAATGATAAATTCTATAGTTTTAAATATAGCATTGATCATTATTGAAATTAATATTAAGATTGGTTTGACTAGTGTATTTTTTTTATATTGAAATTCAAATTTGTATATTTTAAGATATAACATTGAACATTATAAGTTTATTTGAATAATTAGATTTTGTATTGAAAATAATATTAAGATACTTTTTATTTATATAAAAAAGTATAAAAAGTTAATTACGAAAATGGGCTTCAAAAAACATAATTGTTATTATTTTTATATTGTTTATTTGTTAAGTCGATGATTAAAATTTTAATTGTTTGTACAGATATTGAAATGAGTTCTATAATTATAGTAGACGATCACACAACAAAGATGATTCATGTGCTGGTAAAAAATGTTCTATTTTTTATTCACAAGTATATAATAAAGTTGCATGTAATTTTTTATTTAATTGGAAGATCTTAACTAATGTCGTAATTTAATGTTATTAGGATGCGTACCATGTGTTGAGGTCGCGTGGCCATGGTCTGAGCTATCGGCCAGACCAATGGATTATGCCCTAACTAGATGCCACGGGATTTGGATCAGCATCATTAATCCGTGTGTTTGAGTTGAAGGCCGACTTAATATCGGCATTGGTTGAGCGGTGGCGCCCAGAAACGCACACATTTCATTTGCCATGTGGGGAATGCACTATCACATTGGAGGATGTCGCACTACAATTAGGGCTCCCTATAGATAGTGATGCGATAACCGATTCAAGCAAAGTAGTAGAACTTGCGGCGCTCTGCTATGACTTGCTTGGATGCTCTCTTGGTGATGCTGGATCTAAATTTACAAATTTAATTTTTTTGTGGTTGAAGGCAAATTTCAAAACGTTAACAAGTAATGCGATTGAGAGGGAGAAGATGCGCGCTACTCGGGCATATATACTACAACTTATAGGGGGTACTTATGTCAGACGCCAATAATAATAGAGTCCACTTGATGTACTTATATTTACTATCTGATTTGCAAGTTGCCTATTCTTACAGCTGGGGGTTAGTAGTACTAGCAACATTGTATGTGAGCTTTGTCAGGGAACAAAACGCAAGATATAGGCGGGTGTCTAGTACTACTACAATCCTAAGTGCTATACAAGATTTCATTTCTGGCATAAGTGGGTCACCAAGTACATGTGTTCACACTTGTGAATAGGTAAAATAAAAATTGAAACTTGGATCAAAATTTTTTATGAAAATATGTTCTTACAGGTTTGCTTTAATTTTTTAGATGGTATACTTGTTTGAATATCAGGAAGTCAGAAACACTCATTGTTTACCGACAGATGATCGAGGCACACGCCGAGAACAAAAGACTGAGTAAAAAAACCCAACAGATGATCGAGACACACGCCAAGAACACAACACTCATTGTAAATAATTGTCATGCAATCTCATTTTAGTGATTAATCTTTTTATATTATTTTGATAAAAAAAACCCGAATATAACCCAATTTGACCCATTTGGACCTGAATTGGTCGATCCATAGAGACACAAGTAGACGAGAGCCCTTCAAGACTTGGTCAATGTCAACAATTTGCCAACAACCTGTTTTGAGCTTCATTTCAAGCTGACGGTCTTTAGTTTTAGAGTAAAATTTCTTTTCTTTTCTTTTTCTTTTTAATATAGTTAATGTTAGATGTAATGATATTTTGGTAACAACCTGATTTGGGCTTTATTTCAAGCCTATAATCTTCGGCTTTTGAGTAAAATTTCATTTAAAAAAATGTAATTTACTTAATTCAAATATCCGTGTATACACATGAGAATAATATTTTCAAAATCAATATGTTTTCAAAAGTTTTTTTTTCAAGTTTTATAAGTTTAGTTTTTTAAATATTAAATATAAATACAATAATATTTTAAATAAAAAATTCAAAGAATCTTATAAAATTCATTACTATATGTTATAGCTAAAAAATTTAAATTTTAAATAATATGTTTTCGTCTGCTTTGCGGCACGTTTTCGTTTTCCTTTGTGGCATGCTTATATTTTTTTGTCTTTTTCGTCATCTTTTTTTGTTGTCTTAGGTTTTCTTTGTTGGAAAATATCGGTTTAAAAATAGTTTTTTTACATAGCGGAATATTAAAATTTTGAAAACAGATCCAATTTGTGATATTTATTGAAATAAACCTTAACCAAATCCGTACATGTGTTTTTGGCTTAGCGGACGTTCGTTGTTCTTGGCTTTGAACCAAACAATTTTCTCTACTATTCTCGTACCACGAACTACTTCGAGTGTGGGCTCGAACCAATTGAATCGAAACACAAAAAATAGAAAAAAATCTCTCATTTTAGGGTGAAAACAAAAATTCTATCTTTTTAATAGAAACCGACAAAATTGTTATTACGAAAAAATATATGTAATAGTTGAGAATAAATTCTCTCTATTTTTCGGTAGAATAACAATCTTTCAAAGTTGTGCTCATAACTCTATCGGTGCCATCTATTTATAGGAAGAGAAGGTAGAACCCTTGTTGAGTTGTAGTGATTTATTTCAAATAGAAAAACAACATCCTATTTAGAATAGGACTAGGGTGGACAACACACCCTAGTATTCCTACTAAGGTTGCCGCCGCTTTATGTCCATGAGGGGTTTTTGGATCTCTCTCATATCGTATCCAATTACGAGTACTTCCTAGGCTGTTTTGACTCAATACTCTATAATGTAATCTAACTCGATTCAGTTTTTCTATTTCCCAAAACAAACTTTAATATTTACATATAAAACAATTTTATCATCCCTATTTTCATTTTCATTTTCATTTTTATTTCCATTTCCATTTTTGGAAACCTACATTCATTTGCAAATGATTATATTTCTCCGTTTCGGAGAAAACCATAATTATTCCTGAATGTTTCCCAATCTTTTTTTCTTATTCATTCCATTCATTTCTATTCAAACACGTAATTCATTTCTAATTTTAACAAGCTAGTGGAGGGACCAATTAGACATATGTAGTTGAGGCTCAAATTATTTATAATTAAGTTCTGACTTTTCGCCTATTAATTATAAACTCATTTAGTTATGAAGTCATTCTACTATAGTATCATGACTGAGCTCTCTCTAATGACATTTACGAAAGCAACTACTCAGTACTCGTTTAATGACCTTGTCATAAGCGTGTTACCCTCATAGGATATCTTTGATCTCTTTGAGATAATATTGTTCTCCCAATATGATCCTATTTTATCACATGGTAAACATTACATATTTTTTCATAAAAAGTCAATCACTATCAAATAGTGATCAAGTCATCCATCACAAAGACAGATGGCCCATAATCACTTTTACTTTTCATCAATCATGTAATCCCAATGAGAGGATACCATTTACTCATGTTTTGAGCTATGAATTCCAATTTTGTGAATGACATTACATACTATAAAAGTCGTACACCTAACGCACTAGCTTTCAATTCCTTATCTATTTGAACTCAGGCTTTTAATTACATCAAAGTGTACGAGTCACACATACATAGCCTGTCATCCACTCAGGATTTAGGTATGTGGAACAACGGAAATGTGCAAGTGTACACAATCGTTAACAAGTAATAAAGTGACAAGTAAATGTTGAGTTATCGTACCCATAAGGACTCTGAAAGAAAAATATTTATAAAATGTAAATCAAACACTTTGGTGATGGGAGAAATATGTTGTTTTGACGAATTGATTTGAAAACTAAAAATTAACTAAGTAATAAAAATAATAAATAAAAATTCTAATGCACGATTTCAAAAAGATGAGTTTTAATCAATATGACATAATTGTGTTAGATCAATTACATTCCTTAACTTAGAATTACTAAACCTATGTTTATGTTGTTACGGATATTTTCACGATAAATTGGTAATTTGTTAACTACTGCACATACATACTTGCTAAATTAACCAATCTTTTGAACATTTCTCAATGCCAATTCAAACAATTAATCAATATTCATAAGCACATATAAGATTAAACGAGGTAACAATATATTTTTATATTGAAATAGCTTAATCACAATAATCTTGCATGATATGCAAGGCTAATGTATCGTTTAATACCGCTGCTAATTTAACCTTCAGCTACCTTAGAAGATTAAACATGCACCAATTAAATATTTTGTCAATTAATTACAATTTCAATACGCTTAATAATTAATTCATTTGTTACCTTATATTTTATAATGCAAGTATAACATAAGCACTGTTTTATTTAATTGAACAACTTACAAAGACCTATAACAACACAAACATGATTTTAATAATTTAAGTGGACAGAATGCAATCAATCCAACACGAATTAAATTTAATTCATTTTAATTAGAACAAGAACAAAAACACAACAATTATTCATATTCATAATCACAACATAAAGAAGAAAATTAAAGACAAGGGAATTAGGAAGTAAATCCAGTATTTCTCTGAAGCTAGACTAATGCGCTCCTCTTCTTCTCTGCTCGTTTTGTTGAACTGAGGCCTCCACGAACAACTGAATGCTTCTATTCCAAGGTGGTTGAAAAGTTCTTTTTCAAGAGGGAAATTGGCAAGGGAATGAAACAAAGGGGAATGGGAAAAACAAAGAAGGGAATAGAAGAGAGAAAGCAAGTGAAAGAGAGAGATGTGTATGAATGAATGGTGTGTTAAATGAAGTAGCAAAATGGGGTATTTATAGGTGGGAGTGAATGCTAAAAATAGAAAATAATTAGCATCCATGCACTCTCCCTTGGTCGGCCACAAAAGGAGCAAGTTTGAATAATTCAAACTTTGCTAAATTTAGCTTGGGACAAATATTCAAAGGCACAAAAAGTGGAGGGGTTTGAATGAAGTTTAAGGAAACTTTGATGGCTATTTTGCAAGTAATTAAATCAGATAAATAAGCTGATTGAGTCAGCTTATTGGGACGATTTTGGGCTGCCAATTTGCTTGTTGGATTAGTCTTCAATGCTTAGCACACTAGGCCACTTTTTCCTTCAGGCTTTATATTAATTTTTAACCCAATTTAAGTTGGATAAATATTAAATATAAAGTGTATAAAATGATCATCATTTGGACCATCCTTGGCTGGGAAAATATTTAGCCGTGCTCTTGGTTCACTTGATGCAAAAATTTCTCCAACGATTCAAGCCTTTCGAGGTGTCTGCCGAGCCAATTTTCACCTTTTGTGCAAAACTGTAAAAAGTAAACCAATAATTAAAATTCAATATGTTAATAATTTAAGTGAAAATTAATTATTTTATAATTAAAGTATGAATTTTTACAAAATTTACTACGAAACTGCATGAATTAGAGCTCAAAAGGTGTTGAAAAAGTCTATATATTTTTGTGTTTCTAGTAGGCTACACTATGAATAACACAAGTGAATAAATCCATAAACGGATTCAAGATCTATTCTTCTTGGGTCCTGTCCGATGCACTGTTAGTCCAGTCAGTCACATCTATATCTCTATCTTGTGGGAGTCATTCGATGCCCAAGACAAGATATCTCCCCAATTTGACTTGGTAGATGACATATTAGTCTTTTAATCAGTTTGCTCATTTCCGATTAGACTAATGAAATGTTTAGGTTTGTCTACTAATACAAGTTGTCTTTCTGTACTACGATTGAACCACATAATACCGTTTAGTATTAGTTAAACATTTAGACAACCAATGAGCAATATTTGCTTCCATTTTGCTTTTAGTGAAAAAAATATGTGAGGACAATTATACAAAGTATATTAATGCAATCGATGAATTTGTTTTATTAACCAATCTATTTGAAAAAATTACAAGTTTACGAACGAATATATTGCACCCAGGGCAACAGATCTAACAGTCTCCCACTTGCCTTAGTGAAATAGATGAGTCATATTCTACATTCCAATGCTCTCCATGTGTTTCTCAAAACTCCTACCTAGTAGATTCTTGGTAAACAGGTTCACAAGTTTGTCCTCAGATGCTGCCTTAACTACATCCAGGTTTCTGTCTACAACTGCATCAATTATGATATGATACTTTTGATCGATATGTTCCGTCCTCTTGTGGTTTTTCATCTCCTTGGTATTAACTATTGTTGCACTATTGTCACAATACAGTGTGATAGTTTTTTCCATACTAAGAATTACTTCAAGATCTATGAGGAACTTTTGAAGTCATACTGTTTTTTTTGGTAGCCTTCGAATCAGCCACATATTTGGCCTCCATAGTGGAGACACCAGCACAAGTCTGCTTTACACTTCTTGGAAGGCCCCGAAAATAAGTCTAGTAGTTTTGGGTAAGTTTATCAGGTTCTGAGTGAAAATTGGTAATTAGTCAGGTTAATTAGCAGTTTATATTCTTAGTTAGTTAACTTAATTTCATCTAAAAACCGATAAATAATATTCCAAAAAATAAAAATATTTTTAGAAAAATTAATTTTATAGTTTTAAATAATTTTTGAGTAAAAATAACTATTTAGAGTTAAATTAGAATTTAAAAATAATTTAAATGGGGGTTTCATTGGGTGATTTAAAATATTAATTGAATGAGACTAATTTGAAAAACAAGGGAAATGTGTAAAAGGGTTTATAGCAAATAAACCATATTTTTGGAATTTTGGAGGGAAATGAGCAAATTGTAAAACAAGGGAAAAGGGAGAGTGGCCTAATGGTAAATTCCCCAAAACTTGAAAATCAGGTGGGGTTTTCAGTTTTAAAAACTTTGTAACTACCTCACTTTTCACTCATTTTTCACCCGAATTGAGAGCTTTTTCTTTTTTTTTTTTGCTTGTTTTCATAAACCAAATATCAAAGAATAGATCTAAACCTTTTCTCTCCCAAAATTCTCTCTAAAATCTCTCAAAATAATTTTCAAAGTTGGGCAAAAAGTCATCCGAATTTCTTTAAGCATTTTGATTCAAACTTCCAAATCAATTATTTGAGTTTAATTGAAGGTAATCCTCATCTCTAAAATTGTTTCTAAGTTGATTTCAATTATTATTTGTTAATTAAAGTGATTATAATGGATTTTCAACTTTAATTTCTTCTTTCTTAAACTTGAGGATCAACAATAGTGGATCTTTAATTTTGAGTGTGAATCCAAATATTAAAGGATGTCTAAGCTCAAAATAGGTCTTATAAGAGGTTTTTAATCTTAAACCAAAAGATCAAACACGTTTGATGGATCAATTTTGAGAAATTCAAATTTGATCAAGAACATGGATAATTTTTCCAGAAAATTATGAAATGGAATAAATGATGAAATTAACACTTAGGATACATGTTATTGGACAAGGAATGAAGATTAGAAGTGGTTTGAGGTGCTGAAAAGGGAGTTTAGTTGTGGAATTCCATATTTCAGCTTAGTTGTGCAACATTGGTAAGGTAGTTTAGAGCAATCATTTAGATTCGTATACTTTATCAAATTTTGTGTTTCTTATTGCTATTGTTAGTTTGTAATGCCTACTTTGTCTCTGTTAAAGCTTCACATCAAGAGGAGGAAAGTGAAAATCAGAATTGAAGCTCAAACTTGCTTGTTTGAACACATTTTTGCTTAAAGATTTAAGTGTAGAGGTGGGTGATATTAAGGGAAATTCGGTAAATTGACATGATTATGTGTTATTAAAGGTTTAATTGGTGTTATTAATGACTTAATTGCATATTGGATGGTTGGATTTCCAAAAATAGGTTTTATTTTATAAAAGAGCAGAATGGCAATTGGTTTGGTAAGTTGTGTATTATGCTTTTAGCATGATTTAATTGTATGAAATAAATTGATATTATGAGCATGAATTGCTGATTTATTAAACATTTGATAAAGGTGTTGTAATTGGCATATGAATATTGGGAAAATGATATTTGCTATGCTTAATTTTATTAATGTTAAAATTGCTTAGCAACATGATCTTACTTGCATTTTAACATCCTAAATTAAATGATTAAACAATAGATTTTATGTCTTGTATGTATTATTATATTGGAAACATTGCATGGTGGATCCATTGTATATAGTTAGCATGCCATAGGATTTGTGAGTACTCACCATTATTTGTGATATTTTGAGCATATGGCTCTTAGTGGATTGATTTGTTTAGAGTAGGTAAGGGAGTGTTGAGCTTGAGTCTCCACTCATTGAGTTATTTGAGGCACTATAAGGGAGTGTGTGGCTTCGACTACTCAATTCAGAGAACTGTATTTGATTTGTGGGATTTCAGAGATCTATTTATCCAATGTATTGATTACACGTTTACTTATTTCCATGGATGTATTATGCCAATATAATTGATTGATTGTGCTAATATAATTGAATGTTTATGTGTTAAAAGATGATTTTACATGCCATGGAAAAATTGATTCTTAATTCTTGAAATAGCATGTGATGTTATGGTAAAATGTTAACATGTTGTGACTAAAAAAAATTTAATGCTTAATTGATTTGATTTTTGCATGATTGGGTGCAAATTACTTGATGTTTTTACTATCATCCACTGAGCTTTTTAAGCTCACACCCTCACGTTTTGTGCAGAGAATTTCCAGGCATAAGTAGTCGAGAAGAGAGTGCAAGGGCGATCCAAGAATAAAGCTCGGTAGTGGCTTAAGAAGTTTACTTTAGAGACTATATATGGACATTGTGATGCTTTTGGGACTAGTGTTGTTTTACTTGTAATGGACACTGGATATTAAATTTTGGACTTTAATTTTGGTGATTTTATAATTGCTTTAATACATGATTTTATGTCTAATTGATGTTTGATTTATGGTATGTTTATGAGTGTTCGTATGGTGGTTGATAACACGGTGTATGAAGCATGTATTTTATACTAACAATGTTCAATTGAAGCTTACCATGGAGTGGATTGCTTGTGACTAGGGTATGTAGCTTGTGTGAATTAATTGGTGCTTGCTAAGCATGTAATTAGGTATTAAATTTTGATTAATTGTTGCATATTTGTTGTAAATAAGTTAAATTGGAGATGTGTGGATGTTTATGGTAATTAATTGTAGCTATTTCAAGTTTAATGGGTAAGTAAAATATGTAAAATCGGGTAATTAAAACTAATTTTTGACAAAATAGGTGCAGTATTCTGCACACGGGCTGGGGACATGGTCGTGTGGGTTTTTGGGGGGGTTTTGATTTTTGGTTTTTGTAATCTGGTATTCTAATTTGCTTAATTTATAATTTAGTCATAAAACTTGATTAGATTAACTGAAGCATTTAATTATAAGGAAACTTGGTAATATTTTAGGATTAGACTTGCAACTGTTAATATTTGGTAGAAACACTCTTAATTTTTAATTTGGAAAATTTACTAAAAGTTTGTAAAAGTTACGATTTAGTCCAAAATAATAAAACTTGAATTAGACATAGTAAATGAACTCAAATTAAGCTGAAATTTTTAGGGTTTGTATAATTTGACTAAAAGAAGGTCAGTAACTATTTAGAAATAAAATCGGGATAGTTTAACATTAGGTGGTAAAATGACGAAAATACTATTAGGTTTAAATACTTAGAAAAATTTTAAAAAATGGTTCACAAATTACTTCTGCATTAATAAATGATAATTAATTAGTCATAAATGAGTTGTTATAAGGTTGGGGTGTGCTTCAGGTGGTCGTTAGTTGGAGAGTCACTTCAGTGGCTAATGTAATGCTTCGAATTCGAGCCAGTCTGTCCCGGTTGGGTTTGGGGTGTCACACTTCTCCACACAATGGACCCTCACAAAATTATCTATTTTTGAAACAAGAATTAAAGTAGTCGATCTTTTAGCTCCTTATCGCCGTGGAGGAAAAATTAGACTATTTGGGGGGGCTGGGGTAGGTAAAATTGTACTCATTATGGAATTGGTCAACAACATTGCCAAAGCTCATGGGGGTGTATCCATATTTGGCGGAGTAGGTGAATGGACTCGTGAAGGAAATGATCTTTACATGGAAATGAAAGAATCTGGAGTAATTAATGAACAAAATCTTGCAGAATCAAAAGTGGCTTTAGTCTATCAAATGAATAAACCGCTAGGAGATCATATGAGAGTTGGATTGATTGCCCTAACTATGGCAGAATATTTCTAAGATGTTAATGAACAAGATGTACTTCTATTTATAGACAATATCCTCTGTTTTATCCAACTGGAATCCGAAGTATTTGCCTTATTGGGTAGAATGCCTTTCGCTGTGGGTTATCAACCCACCTTTAGAACCGAAATGGGTACTTTACAAGAAAGAATTACTTCTAACAAGGAGGGATCCATAACTTCTATTCAATCAGTTTGTATACATGCGGATGTTTTGACCGACCCTGCCCCTGCCACAACATTTGCGCATCTAGATGCTACTATTGTACTATCAAGAGGATTAGCTGCCAAAGGTATTTATCCAACGGTAGATCCTTTAGACTCAACGCCCACTATGCTCCAACGTCAAATCGTTGGTGAGGAACATTATGAAACTACACAATGGGTTCAGAAAACCTTACAGCATTACAAAGAACTTCAAGACATTATAGTTATCCTTGAGTTGGACAAATTGTCCGAAGAGGATTGCTTAACCGTAGCAAGAGCGCAAAAATTGAGCTTTTCTTATCACAACCCTTTTTCGTAGAGGAAGTATTTACCGATTCCCCGGGGAAATATGTTGGTCTAGCAGAAACAATTAAAGGTTCTAAATTAATCATTTTCATTTCATTTTTATTAATTTAATAAATTTAATGAATATAAAAATTAATAGAATAGAAAATTCAAAAATATAGGGCTATACGGACACGAACCGTAGACCTTCTTGGTAAAACAGATCGAACTGATTATCATCAAAATGATTCATCCATGTCTTAGGCCGTGTGGGCATTCGAAATGGGATCACATGGCCATGTCCCAACCTGTGTTCAACCTAGTGTAACTCACTGACTTGGGTCACACGGCCAACCACATGCCCGTCTGCCAGGTTGTGTGATGCTACTGACTTGATTTCTAAAGAAGTATCAGGGGATACATGGCCATGTCACCTGGTTGTGTGTCACACACGGCTAAGACACACGCTCGTGTCTCTGCCCGTGTAGACAAAAATAGGCCATTTTCCAAGCCATATTCCTCACCCACATTGGTACCAACCTATACACATCGAATTGTATATAACCATGGCATAAATAGGCACACAAAACAAACCAATATCAAGTTTATAACATATACTTTCCACACATACGACATGATATCCATCAACACATCCCTTGACCATTTTAAAACATACCAATCACACTTCCAAAATATACCTAAATGGTCAAACTCATATGTGAGACATTGAGCCTAACTTATATCATGCATACTCATCTCAATCCCAACGATTTAGTGCCAAACATAATTTCACAAGCAAGGCATTCATATAGCAACTATACACCACATATCGAAAGGCCATTTATACATATTTACATAACTAAACATATATCATTTTCAAGCCTAATTAAATGGCCAAAACACATCAAGACATATAGGCAACATTAGCCAAAACACCTATACATGCCATTTAACCCAAAATATAAAGTCCAAAGTACCAAAATAAGAGTTTGATAGTGTGACGCGATCTATGACAACTTCCAAACCGAACGAGCTTCTGAATCACTATAAAACACAGAAATTAAAACAGAGTAAGTAATTAAGCTTAGTAAGTTCGTATGACTAATAAATAATACTTACCAAATCATCCATAATTTAGGTAAACAAAAATAAAAGTATAGATGCAACTTAATTTGTCCCAAAGCCTATCACACAATGACAATCAAGTTAGCCATATATTTATATATATGAAATATAAATCACTTCTCGTATTTCACATAAATACTTGTACTACTTCGAATCGAACTCATGTAACCTCAAATCATCACTGTGCCCGTTGAACCATTTGGAATACTATCGGATACTCGGGTATCTCGCACACTAAGTGCCAATACATGGTTGAAACCACCTCTATCTCATATCTCATATAGGCGCTCACTCTCGAGCCATCACTGGGTCTGCTTAGATAAGTTGTGAGTCAATACATAGCTACATGGTGTTGCTCACACAAGCTGTAAACTAACCGCAACACATGCCAAAAACTCAGCCATCGGTAGGATGTACGAGACCAGCACCAAAAACACGATAACCCCTAATGACATGTCATTTGTATCCTATCTATTCCTAAGGTTCAATCGGGATCCAATCCACAAGTCGTTGAATCTTCGTCGAGTATTTCTGTAGAGTCATATCATTACAATTATAATAATAAAGAATTTAAAACACATATAATGTAATGCTTATTAACATACGAACTTACCTCGAATTATTACGGAGAAAATCGACTGATCAATCCACTACTTTATCTTTCCCCCGATCTAATTTAGAACGTGGCTTTTCTTGATATGCAAGGGGAATATCTAGCCAAAATTAGCAAGCTTCCATGGAGGTTTTCCCTTCTAAGTTTCAGTGGAGAAAGATGGACAACATGAGGGATTTTTGTTTTATTAAATTTTCATTTTATTACTTAATTATTATTTTAACCTTACCTAACTTTTAAAATAACAAAATTTCCAAGCCATGCTCATCCACTATCACCTTTAATGGTCTAATTATCACATAAGGACCTCCACTTTAAAGTTCTATAGTTATTTAACACCTTTAGCTATTAGAACACAACTTTAGCAGTTTACGCGATTTGGTCCTTTTTCACAATTTAAGCATACAAACGGTAAAATTTCTTAACAAAATTTTTATCCCATAATTCTAACATGCTGTAGATATTAAAATAATATTAAAATAAAATTAAAATAAATTTTACGACCTCAGATTTGTGGTCCCAAAACTACTATTCTATCTTTCCCCATTAGGAATTTTTGTCCCCAAAAATCTTACTAGAAAATAGGTTAGGGTATTGATTTCTCATGGTTTCCTTGGGTTCGCAAGTAGCCTCCTCAATCCTATGACGATGCTAAAGAACTTTCACTAAGGCTATTCTTTTATTTCTCAACTCTTTGATCTCTCATGCCAAAATTCTGATCGGTTTTTTTTTATACGACATGTCGGGATGTTTCTTAACTCCTGTCAGAGAAATTATATGCGATGGATCCAATCGATACCGTCGTAGCATAGACACATGAAACACGTTGTGAATCTTTTCCAACTCTGACGGTAACTCAAGTCGATAAGCTGTTGGCCCTATTCTCTTCATAATCTCGTATGGTCCGATAAATCGCGGACTCAATTTTCCTTTGCAACCAAAGTGGAGAATTTTTTTCCAAGGCAATACTTTCAGAAAAAATTTATTGCCAAGCTAAAATTCAATATCTTTACGCTTCAAATCCACGTACGATTTCTGTTGATCTGGAGCGGCTTTCAAACTGTCACGAATCACTTTCACTTTCCCTTCGATTTCTTGGATCAAATCAACCTCGTGTATCTTTTTCTCACTAAGCTCGGTCCAGTATAATGGAGTTCAACATTTATGACCATATAAAGCTTTATACGGTGCCATCTTAATGCTCGATTGAAAACTATTAATATACGCAAATTCAACCAACGGTAAATATTTTTCTCAATTACCTTCGAACTCTAAAACACAACAACGAAACATATCCTCGAGAATCTGAATCAGTCTCTCAGACTAACCATCGGTTGGAGGGTGAAATGAGTGCTAAGATGCAACCGCGTACCAAAAGCCTCTTGTAACTTTTTCTAAAATCGTGATGTAAATCGTAAATCTCTATCCGAAATGGAGACTGGCACTCCGTGCAATCTAACAATCTCAGAAATATACAACTCGGCTAATCTATCAAGTGAGAAAGCTGTACGTATCAGAATAAAATGTGCAGACTTCGTCAAACGATCAACCACAACCCAGATAGCATCTTTCTTTTTTAGATATAAGGGTAATCTCGATACAAAATCCATCGTAACTCTATCCCACTTCCACTTCGGTATCATTACCAGCTGTAACAGTCCTGAAGGTACTTGATGTTCGGCTTTGACCTGTTGAAAAATTAAACATCTGGATACAAAGTCAGAAATGTCGCGTTTCTTACACAACCACTAGTACATCTTAGTACTCCCCGGATGAACAGAAAAGCTCTCATTGTGTGCTTCATGCAAAATTTTTTGTATAAGCTCGGGATTCCTCGGCACGTGAACTCTACCTTGGAACAACAAACAATCATTGGATCCAATCTGAAACTCTGAATCAGTAGTCGACTCACACTGTACTCTTTTAGCTGGTAATTCATTAACACATTTCTAAGCCTCGTAAATTTGTTGCAGAAACATCAGTTTAGGTGTTAAGTCAGCTAAAATCGAACCATCATTAGACAAAGTCAATTGCGTATTCATCACTCTCAGAGCAAAAAGATTTTCTACTCAAAGCATCCGTGACCACATTTTCTTTCCCCGGGAGATAATCAATTACTAACTCATAGTCTTTTAACAATTCGAGCCATCTTCGTTGTCTCAAGTTTAAATCTTTCCATGACATCAAATACTTCAAACTCTTGTGATCGATAAATATGTGGCACTTCTCACCAAACAAGTGGGTCGCCAAATTTTTAATGCAAACACAATAGCGACTAATTCCAAGTCATGTGTTGGATAATCTTCTCGTTAGTCTTTAATTGTCTGGAAGCATATGCTATTACTTTGCTTTCTTGCATTAGAACACATCCCAAATCATTCAATGACGCATCACTGAAAATCACAAATTCTTTACCTGACTCAAGCTGAACTAAAACTGGTGCTTCGATTAACAGTGCTTTCATCTGATTAAAACTTTGTTGGCATTTCTCAGAGCACTCAAACTTTACATCTTTCTGCAATAACTGAGTCATTAGTGTAGCTATCATTGAGAAACCTTTAACAAATCTTCGATAATAGCCTGCTAACCCTCAGAAACTTCTGACCTCGGATATGTTTATTCGTGGTTTTCTGTCAACAACCGCTGAAATCTTACACGGATCAACTCGGATGCCATTCGTCGATACAATGTGTCCCAAAAATCCAACTTCTCGGAGCCAAAACTTGCACTTACTAAATTTGGCAAACAGTTGTTTATCTCTCAACATTTGCAACACAATTCTCAAATGTATGGCGTGTTCAGACTCATCTCGGGAATAGATTAGAATATCATCAATGAATACAAGAACAAATCTGTCTAAATATGGTCTGAAGATTCTATTCATCAAGTCCATAAAGACTCCAGGAGTGTTAGTTGACCCCAACAGCATAACAAGAAATTCATAATGCCCGTACTTGGTTCTGAACGTAGTTTTCAGCTCATCTGAATCTTTAACTCGCAATTGATAATAACCAGATCGCAAATCAATCTTTAAAAATATTGTTTCTCCTTTTAACTGATCAAATAAATCATCAATTCTCAGAAAAGGATACTTATTCTTTATCGTAACCTTGTTAAGTTGTCGATAATCGATACACAGTCTCATTGATCCATCTTTCTTCTTTACAAATAAAATTGGTGCACCCCAGGGCGAGAAACTCGATCGTGTAAAACCTCTATCTGTTAACTCTTGCAACTGAGCTTTCAATTCTTTCAACTCTGTCTAAGCCATTCTATACGGAGCTATCGATATCGGTGATGTTCCCGATACTAATTCAATGGCAAACTCAACCTCTCTGATCTGTGGCAGTCCGGGTAATTCTTCTGGAAACACATCTAGATATCCACAAACCACTCTCACTGATTCAATCTTTGATTCAGACACTGTTGTATCAAGTACGTATGCGAGGCAAACATTGCAACCCTTTCTCACATGTAACACTCCTTACCCGTATTCGACACCGGAATAGGGTAGAGGCATTACCAGAATAGATACACTTGTAAACGTATTTAACCGAGTTATAAAATTTCATCTAAATTAAAACTTTCAAAATTATTAACATGCTTTTATAACTCTCCACAATATATCCTCAAAATATTATAATCATAATAAATAGGGCCTACAAGACCCAATACATACTCATGCAATTCAATGCTTCATTTCCATTTCATTCAATTCGCAATTTCTTATGCTCACAATTTAAATCATATCACTATCAATTTCCATTAAATTCACGTACAATTCAATGTCATTAAGTTCAATACTAATACGTATTTACCATTTAACTCAACGTATATCGATTATATCATTCATTAACACATTTATGAATTTCTCAATTTTGCAATGAAAATATCACTCTAGCTTAAATAACAACATCAATTCAACTCATCATCCCCTTTTTCGTCATTTTACCCTTCAAGTATGAACTTACTATTTCATTACCTTTCCACACCCGTTCCTATGCATATTACACAAAACATAAACATATCAATACAATGCATAACTTATAAGTTAAACGTGGCATAATTCAGCCACAACTTGCCCAAAGCCTAAGCACGTACACCAAACATGTTAACCAAATAAACATATAGCATAAGATTATAAGCATGGATGAGCATAACATTTATCATAAATAATTATACTCATAAATTATCATCAAGTATCATGATCTTTACTTTCTTCTTTACTTACTCTCTTACTTGTTTACTTATTTGTTTACTTAAATAACTCATGATTATAACTTACTCCTCCCTTTCTAAAATTTCTTTCTCAACCGATAACTGAGATATTATTAACCCTTATAACTCACCTGAATCTATTTATTATGCTTTTACCTGAACTTTCATGTAACATAGTCTATTTACTAGCCCGTTGGACCACTTGGAATATTAAGGATACTCGGGTCTCCTGTCTGATAATAACATGCCAAAGTCATGTCCCAGACATGGTCTTACATGGGATGTTTCTTGTACTGCCAATGTCATATCCCAAATATGGTCTTACATGGGGTCTCATTCCCTTAATGTCATGACATTTGTATCTAATACATTCCTAATGTTTCAACGAGACTTTTTAACACTGATTCTATATCATCTCATACTTGAGTCAACATTAAATAATTTCATGAAATAAGTACATAATTGCTGGAAAATAATAACATTAATAATAATTATTGAAATATTGCATTTATTTACCCTAAACTTACTGACATGTGTTAATTCATAAACCATTCATGACATTACTTCATGCCAAATCATCTACCAAATATATCATAGATACATACTATGAAACTTTATTTTTCCACATGAGCTTAAACCATGACCAATAATGCACAAATATAAGCATAATTTCTATTTCATCATTTATTAATTATAATCGAGTATATGACCAATTATACATGAATCATTCATATATTTTTACAATTTTCCTCCTCCTCTCTCCATTCCACATCCTTAATGTTTAAAACGCACTTAAACAACATTATCCATACTTTCATTATTTTCCTGTATGTAAATTCAAGCTGTCTGTCTAACTCAGAGTCACTAATTTATTTATATCTCGAGCTACAGAGCTCCAAATTAAGATCTGTTAATTTTCCCCGAAACTAGACTCATATATATTCTTACCATAAACTTTTTTAGAATTTTTGTCTTATCTAATAAGTACAGTTTATTCTTTAAAGTTCCCCCTGTTTCACTGCTCGATAGTTCTGACCCCTCTTCACTAAAAATTAATTATCTCATTGTATAGAATTTGGATAATGTTCTCGTTTTTGTTTTGAAAATAGACTCATTCAGGATTCTAAAAATACAAATTTTAGCCCATAATCATTTTTAAAAATTTTTCATTATTTTTCAAAGTCAGAATAGGGGATTTCGAAATCATTCTGGCCCTGTCTCACTAAAATTTAAATATCTCATAATATAAAACTCTTTTGCTTGCTCTGTATCTTTTATGTGAAAATAGACTCGTTCAGATTTAATTTCATATATTACTCAACCTCTAATTTAAAAATCACCATTTTTGGTGATTTTTCAAATTCACACAATTGTTGCTGTCTAAACTGTTTTGTTGCTAAATGTACTCTTCCATAATTTCACTTTGTCACTAATCAATGTCAATTTCTCGTATTTCTTGATTTATAATAACACATTTAACTTATTTAACACTCAAATTATTCAATTTAGTCCAAAAATTATAATTTTGAAAAATTACATTTTACCCCTAAAGTTTCACAAAATTATAATTTTGCCCCTAGGCCCGTAAAATAATTTTTATTCAAGTTCCTTGCATTTTTGGCCTAGCCGATCCATTTTATGACTATATCAATCCACAATTCTCACTTAATCACACATTTACACACATTTTTATAAATTTTACAAACTAGTTCTTTTAGATATTTTCACCGAAAATCACTTAGTAAAAATCGTTTACTACACACCAAACATTCATATTCTACCATTAAATATCAAAACACATGCATTTCACATATGGGTAAATTTTCAAATCTCAACCCTAGCTCAAATAAATGGTAGAAATAGAGATATCGTGTTACGAGGACTTCAAAAACGTAAAAAAACATTAAAAACGAGGAAAAGATAGACTTACTATTAAGCTTGGAAGCTTGAAAACCCTAACCATGACTTCCCCCTTGCTATCTTCGGCCAAGCTAGAAGATGGAAAAGGGTTTTTTTGGCCTTTATTTTGTATTTTTGTCTATTTAATTACCAAATTACCAAAATGCCCCTAAATTAAAAATATCCTATTTCACTTATCTTATGTCCATTTTTGTCCGCAGTTTAACCAATGGTCTAATTACTATTTAAGGACCTCCAATTTAAAATTTCATAATAATTGGACACCTTTAACATGTAGAACTCAACTTTTGCACTTTTTACAACTTAGTCCTTTTGACTAAATTGAGTTCCCAAACGTCAAAATTTTCGGACAAAATTTCACAAAATCATTCCGTGAAATTGTGACCATAAAAATATAATAAAAATAAATTTTTCCTCGTCGAATTTGTCTTCCTGAAACCACTGTTTCAACTAGGCCCAAATTCAGACTGTTACAATTCTCCCCCCTTTAGGGATTTTCGTCCCCAAAAATCTTACCAGAAAACGTTACTTCCAACTCTCATGAAACACTTTCACTAACTTTTCAAAATCACTAATCGATTTAATCTCGTATATCTCTTTCCAATAATTACATCTCGATAATTCAGTTCACTCTAATAAAACAATCGAGTTGGTTTAACTATCAAACACTAACATATCAAGGTGCTCTTTTCTTCATGCTGAGGGTTCAACTTAAACACACAATCTTTCAACAATCTTTTAGTATACAAATCAAATATTTTTTAAACCGTATTAGTTCGAGGAAACAAATATTCTGATTGAACTCATTAACTTTAATCAAATTTACTTGAGAAAAAATTCCATCATACAATTTTGAGCTTATGCGTTCATTATTTATACCCTTACTAATGACAATTTCTTACACGAAAATAAAAAAAGTCCAGATTCCAGAATCACCACATTTCAGCTCTGGAATTTCATTGTAGCAAAATAATATACTTTCTAAATATGCATGCAAAACAGAACAATAATCGGTCATAAACTGACCAGACCAATAGGGCTTTCGTCTAACATCATAATTAGCTAACATTCTTACAACATAAGAACTCTATCAGAACTGAACAATTACACATACATATCTCTGAGGATAAAAGAATATATATAATATCCAGAAAAGGTCATCATGTTCATTCCGACTGTAACCTTCACACACAAATATCTTTACCACTTGATTATCATTTCTCTGACTAATTATGTTATCACGAACCTCACTTTATTCCATTCACTAACAAAAATCAATTCAGAAAAAAAACTTCCAATTAATACATACACTATTTAGGTATCATACCTGAATATTTTGTCTCATCAATTTTAACTTCTTCTTTAACCGTGACATTACATAATTCGTATAATCTTTAAAACAATCTGATATTTCTTTTAAAATTGAGTTCATTTGTTACACTATACTCAACTTTGATTGCATTACTAATTATTTGACCATTGAACTCTTTAGTTCACATTTATGAGCTTATTCAACATGATTCTCGTAAAAATTTCATCATAAAGCAATACTAATAAGGGGGTGATAGTGAGGTCATAAAGCCTCTAACTTACTCTCATAAATACATATATATATGAATTAAAATTCATCAGCAATGTAATACCATCATAACCACATAATTCATTCCAAGCAAATTAATACATCTAGTTATTACGAATGTTTTCTCTCACTCACAATTTCACGCAATAGATTTACTTACTCGAACTCAATATTAATATCTAATTAAATTCCAATACTTGGCTTCCATTTTACTTACTGAAATTTGTCAAATTAGAGAACATCTTACGGAATTGAGTACTTCGTTTTCTCGATGCCATAGTCCAACTATGGTCTTACACATAATCACATAATACATACAGATGCCATAGCCCAGCTATGGTCTTACACGGATCGCATATCACACTGATGCCATATCCCAGATATGGTCTTGTACGGAAATCACATATCACATGTTGCCATGGTCCAACCATGGTCTTTTCCGTCAATTCATCACATATCACTGATCGAAAGTACTAATTCCTACGCTCTACTCAATTTGATATTCCAATTCAATTTTCATACTATTATAATATTCATGATTCAATAGCAAAGACATAAAACAAACATCGTATTATTTCTAATTTAACAATTAAACATAAGATTTTATCATATAAACATGCTGATTACACTTATTCAAGCAAGTGTACATAAACACACATTCCATCTATTTGTGTATATTTGCTTACCATATTTACTTAATCAAATATGTTGAGCACATAACATCATATGCGCGCCAAGCAAACACGGATGGGCTTTTCACCATATAAACTTTCATTTTATTCTACGTTTCCACATTTCTCAACTCATGGTTGTCTTACTTCATACGTTAACACATACTTATCATGAATTTCTATTCATACCTTTCTAAATTTTGTTTCATCATAAACACATTTTCAATCACCTCAACATAATTTTTTTAGCATTATTGGAAACAGCTCGGTTAGAAGTCATCTTTGTCTTAACAAAACAATTTCATTAGAGCCGAAAGATATTACACTATCACGAGTAATATTTCTAAGCTAGCATAGTCGGTATTACAGTAGGTAAACCACTCAAATCATCGGATTCAATACAAAGAGACTCACCGTTCTGACGTTTTAACACAATGATCTTTCCTCTACAGTTTACAACCGCATCATGCAGAGTTAGCCAATCCATACCCAAAATCACATCAAATTCATCAAACGTTAAAAGCATCAAGTCGACTAGACAACTGTAACCCCAAGCCATCAAAGGACAATTCTTGCATACTTTATCAATTAGGACATACTGACCTAAGAGGTTCGATACGTTAACCACAAATCCAGTGGACTCAACAGGTAAACTCTTACTAGACACTAAATTTGTACATACATATGAATGGGTTGATCCGGGATCAATCAAAGCAGTTACATTAGTGTTATAAAGAGAAAAAGTATCGGTGATAATATCTAGCGTCGATGCATCTTTGCGAGAGCGAATGACATAAGCTCTAGCTGGCGCTCGTGCCTTAGATCTCACAGTAGAATCCTTCATTGCACTTCGGCTGCCACTCATATTTCCAGTATTTTGGGGTGGTCTCCCATTTGCAGTTGTATTGCTCGTTCTAGCAGTCGGAAGTTTCTCTTTCTCAAGTAACTCAGGACAATCAAGAATAAAATGCTCCTGCGAGCCACATCTAAAACAGGCTCTGTCATTCATCCAACATTCTCCAAAATATCGTCTACCACACCGTTGACACTCAGGTTTGTTGGCCTTAACACTACCAACGTTTGCTACTGAAGTGGCTTGAGCTTTTGAACCTGCGTGTTGTTTACCACGATCTCTATTGGAATACCCTACTGAAGCGGTCGAACGGTTATGAAAATCATTTGATTTCTTTGGCAATGAACGGTATGATTTGCCTGTTGTCCTCTTTCTCGAATCTCTAGCCTTAGAATCGGCTCTTCTCTTTTCTTTGCTAAGCTCCTCAGCTTTGTGAGATCTATCAACTAAAACCACAAATTCATTCAGTTGAAGAATTTCGACTAAGAGGTTAATGTCTTCATTCAACCCGTCTTCAAATCATTTACACATAACCACCTCGATTGGAATGCACTCACGGGCATACTTACTCAGTCTCACAAATTCCTCTTTCATACTCGGCTATGGCCATACGATCCTGTTTCAACTCTAGAAATTCTTTGCATTTTTCATCAAGAAACCGCTGACTTATGTACTTTTTTTTGAATTCAGTCTGAAAGAATTCCAATATGACCCTTTCTCTCAGTACTACAAATATTAATGTGTTCCACCACTAATATGCTGCATCTTTCTAAAGAGACATAACACATTTAACGCATTCTGATGGTGTAAAAGACAACTCATTAAAAACTCAGGTCGTATTCTCTAGCCAAAACTCGGCTCTCTTAAGGTCATCATCAATTGTAGCTCTAACCTCTTCGGCCCCATTTTTTCAAATTTTATCTACTGGCGGTTTGTTCATACGTACCAGTTCTAAACTTGAGGAGCTACTGGGACTGGTTGGGGAAAAGGTAGGGGCAGAGGTTGCTGAGTAGCCAGATTATCCCGAACAAACTTAGTGAACCACTTATTCATCATCTAGAAGAAGGCTTCCTTAGCCTCTCCTCCACGACTCTTAGACACGAGTCTAGACCCAAACGACGCTGCCCTGCGAACGAAGGCCGGCTTTTTACTTTCAACATCATCAGTGTTTGCTAGATTGGAATCCATTGCTATATAAAAAACATGATTTTAAATTGTCAGGAGTTATCACACTATTACAGGTTCATAAATGGCATGTATAGCCAGACTCACATACGCTACATTAGTCTGAGAATAGATTAAACCATAGCTCTGATACCAATAAATATAACACCCCTAACCCGTATCTGACGCCGAAATAGGGTTACAAGCATTACGAAACTTAAAACTTAAACAATCATACATTCCATAATCAATTATCAATCAAATCAAAAACCATTCAAATAAATTCATACAATCCCTAATATGAGCCATCAAGGCCCCAAATAGACATTAAAAGTGGTTCGGGACTAAACCGCATACTCAAGAATTTTTTAGAAAAACATTGAAAATTTTCAAAGTGCAGGGGACACACGCCCATGTGGTCAGGCCGTGTGTTTCACACGGCTAAGAGACACGTCCGTCTCTCAGGCCGTGAGGGCATTCAAAATGGGATCACACGGCCGTGTCCAAGCCCGTGTCCGACCCCGTGTAACTCACTGACTTGGGTCACACGGCCAACCACACGCCCATTTTCCAGGCTGTGTACCCTTCGAAATGGCCTCACACACCCGTGTGCCAAGCCGTGTGCTAGGCCATGTGAAAACTGGAGGGTATACTGACTTGTGCCACACGGCCAAGCTACACGCCCGTGTGCTAGGCCGTGTGATTCTACTGACTTGATTTCTATAGAAGTATCAGGGGACACACGCCCGTGTCACTTGGTCTTGTGTCACACACGACTGAGATACACGCCCGTGTCTCTACTCGTGTAGACAAAAATAGGCCATTTTCCAAGCCATATTCCTCACCTACATTGGTACCAACCTATACAAATCAAATTGTATATAACCATGGCATAAATAGGAACTCAAAACAAACCAATATCAAGTTTATAACATGTACTTTCCACACATACGACATGATATCCATCAACACATACCTTGACCACTTTAAAACATACCAATCACACTTCCAAAATATACCTAAATAGTCAAACTCATATGTGAGACATTGAGCCTAACTTATCGAGCATACTCATCTCAATCCCAACCATTTGTGCCAAACATAATTTCACAAGCAAGGCATTCATATAGCAACTATACATCACATATCAAAAGGCCATTTATACATATTTACATAACCAAACATATACCATTTTCAAGCCTAATTAAATGGCAAAAACACATCAAGACATATAGGCTACATTAGCCAAAACACCTATACATGCCATTTAACCCAAAATATGAAGTCCAAAGTACCAAAATAAGAGTTTAATAATGCGACGCGATCTCCGACAACTTCCAAACCGAACGAGCTTCTGAATCACTATAAAACACGAAAAGTAAAATAGAGTAATCAATTAAGCTTAGTAAGTTCGTATGACTAATAAATACAGCTTACCAAATCATCCAAAATTTAGATAAACAAAAATAAAAGTGTAGATGCAACTTAATTTGGCCCAAAGCCTATCACACAATCACAATCATATTAGCCATGTATTTATATATCAAATATAAATCACTTCTCGTATTTCACATAAATACCTGTACTACTTTGAATCAAACTCACGTAGCCTCAAATCATCATTATGCCCGTTGAACCATTTGGAATACTATCATATACTCAAGTATCACGCACACTAAGTGCCAATATGTGGTCGAAACCATCTCTATCTCATATCTCATATCTCATATAGATGTTCACTCTTGATCCATCACTGGGTCTACTCACACAAGCTGTTAGTTAAGACGTAGCTACACGGTGCTGCTCACACAAGCTGTAAAGTAACCGCAACACATGCTGGAAACTCAGCCACTAGTAGGACGTACGAGACTAACACCCAAAACACTGTAACCCCTAATGACATGTCATTTGTGTCCTATCTATTCCTATGGTTCAACCAGTCCATAAGCCGTCGAATCTACATCGAGTATTTTCGTAGAGTCTTATCAATACAATTATAATAATAAAGCATTTAAAACACATATAATTTAATGCTTATTAACATACGAACTTACCTCGAATTAGTACAAAGAAAATTGACCGATCAATCCACTACTTTATCTTTCCTTCGATCTAATTCAGAACGTGGCTTTTCTTGATATGCTGGGAGAATATCTAACCAAAATTAGCAAGATTCCATGGAGGTTTTCCTTTCTAATTTTCAGTGGAGAAAGATGGACAACATGAGGGCTTTTTGTTTTATTAAATTTTCATTTTATTACTTAATTATTATTTTAACCTTACCTAACTTTTAAAATAACAAAATTGCCAAGCCATGCTCATCCACTATCACCTTTATTGGTCTAATTATCACATAAGGACCTCCACTTTAAAGTTCTATAGCTATTTAACATCTTTAGCTATTAGAACACAACTTTAGCATTTTACGCGATTTGGTCATTTTTCACAAATTGAGCATACAAACGGTAAAATTTCTTAACGAAATTTTTTATACTATAATTCTAACATGCTGTAGATATTAAAACAACATTAAAATAAATTTTACAACCTTATATTTGTGGTCCCAAAACCACTGTTCCTATTTCACTGAATACGGGCCTTTACAACTCTCACTTCTAAAGTGGTTCAAAGAGGGGAAGGGTTATCTTGACGTAGGTTTGCTTCTGGCCTAAATCAACCAAGTTAAATGGATTCTGTACCATCCTGATTAAAAATCAAAGATGAAACTTCGTACACCTTAAGATTCATAGGACAAAAAGAGCACTTTTGAAGTCCTTATACTCATTATGCCTAACATTGATTAAACCGGGTATTCACCTTATCAATATCTAAAATCAATGATGGGTTTGATTCGGATCTTGCCTAAACGACACCCAAATCGGACCAAACCATTTGTCAGGCTATTTTTCTCTTGTTTTGTTCCTTCAAAGTCATGGAGTAAGACATCTATTTCTCAAAAAGATGAATTCTTTTGATTGCATGATAAACTTCCCTGAAAAACATTGGCGCACGTGTAAACAAGGAGATCTACCAACTGAGCTATATCCCTTGTGTTTGTGATACATATTTTATTATATTATGTAGATAATTTCTTATCAAGATGAATATTACATGATCCAACATCATAATCATACCCTTTTGGTCGGCTTGATTGGTATTGCTTAGAAGTAATATTGGATTTATAATCCATCGATGTAATAGGTCACTTTTCTTTCTCTTTATGATTCCTTATGATAATAAATGACCTACTTAACACAATAGTTAGAGTATTTCTTTCATACGGCATGTGTCATTGGTTCCAACCAAATAGTAGGTAGAACTTATTAAATATCATCGATCCCGGTGTCTAATAAGTTTTTCTACCTACCTTCTTTTATTGATTTTTTATATTTTCATCCTATTCTATTTTCATTTTCAATTTTTAAAATTTTCATTAGATCAAAACTTGATTTCACATTTGATAGTATTTGATTCTATTTAATCGGCAGAACCAAAATGGGATGTATAAACAAAAGTTGTATTTCTACGAAAATTCTTTTGATTAACAAAATAGTTATGAAATCGTTTTGATAGCCTCGACTCATGTCCTGGCCCATCTAAGAGCTAGAATTGACTCAATTGTTTGCCTCTTGTCTTCAGCTTTCCTCAAGTTCGCTTTCCTTGTGAATCAATGTCACTACCTTTCTCCACATCATTTACTGAAATAGTGATTTTATTGTTGCCTATTCTAGCAAAACGACCATCAGAGCCATTGTTAACCATTGGTCGTAAAGGTGTATTTTCAAAATACCTATATCTACAGTTGTGGCAATAGGCATGTGATTTGGTAATACGCCAATTTGTCCGCTATTAGTAGATAAAATGATTTCTTTCACTTCTGAATCCTAAAAAATTCAATTAGGGGTAAGTATGCAAAGATTTAAGGTCATTTCTTCAATTTTCTCTCCATTTCTAAGTTCGTAGCCTTCGTAGTAGCTTCGTCAATGTTGCCTACCAAATAAAAGGCCTGTTCAAGAATACCATTTAACTCTCCAAAAGGATCAACTTAAATCATTTAATTGTTTCTGCTAGACCAACATATTTCCCATGGGAATCGGTAAATACTTCCGCTACAAAAAAGGGTTGTTGTAAGAAACACTCAATTTTTTACGCTCTTGCTACGGTTAAACGATCCTCTTCAGACAATTCATCCAACCCAAAGATAGCTATAATGTCTTGAAGTTCTTTGTAACACTGTAAGGTTTGCTTAACCCTTTGCGTAGTTTCATAGTGTTCCTCACCAATGATTCGAGGTTGGAGCATAGTAGATGTTGACTCTAGAGGATCTACCACTGGATAAATACCTTTGGCAGCTAATCCTTTTGATAGTACGGTAGTAGCATTTAGATGCGCAAATGCTTTGCCAGGGGCAGGGTCGGTCAAATCATCCATAGGTACATACACTTCTTGAATAGAAGTTATGAATCCCCCTGTTGAGATCTAATTCGATCTTCATAGATTTCGTGAGATATTTTCTTATGAAATTTTGTTATAGCATCTATAACTGCCTCAGGTTTAGGGGGACAACCCGACAAATGAACAGACACAAGAATTAGCTTATCGACCCCCTGAACAGTACTATAAGAATTAGTACTGAACATCCCTCCTGTAACTGTCCACGTGCCCATAGAAAGAACATTTTTAGGTTCGGGCATTTGTTCATATAATCTCACAAAAGAGGGCACCATTTTCATTGTTATTGTTCTAGCTGTTAAAATTAGGTTTGCCTGTCTAGGACTCAATCTTGGTACCAGTCCATAACGATCAAAGTCGAAGTGTGAGCCTATTAATGAAGCAAATTCAATAAAGCAACAACTGGTACAATAAAGAAGTGGCCATAAATTGGAAAGTCTTGACCAATTTGAAAGATCATTTAATGTAGTTGAAATAACTGAATTTTGGGTTGTTTAATCAAGTAAGGGAAATTCGATAGAATTCATACTCAATGTTATTATGATTTTTACTTTTTTCTTTCTTTTTATTATTTGAACATTCAGGAACTAAGACCATTCCAATGATCTTTTTCACCATGCATAAACTAAACCAACAATTAGGATAAGTACTAAAATGAAAGCTTCCATGAATACGGGTACCCCCAATACATCAAAACTCATTGCCCATGGATAAAGAAAAACCATTTCAACATCAAAAACAACAAAAACTAGAGCAAACATATAATAACGGATTCAAAATTGTAACCAAGCATCGCCCATTGGTTCTATACCCGATTCATAACTAGAATGTTTTTTTGGACCCTTTCTAATCGGGGCTAAAACTCCATAAATTAGAAATGCCAAAATAGGAATAGCACTTGATATTATTAGAAATGCCCAGAAAATATCATATTCGTAAAGCAAAAACATAGAAGAACTCCTAGGAATGTGAAAAATAGATCGGATTAGTCGCTTCGACCTGGAATTCATTGTCAAGCCATCTGCAACATTTGTTTAGTCAAAACAATAATTCAGTTTGATCGAATCGTCTAGTTTTGTTTGTTTGTTGTGTTTCCGTGTTGCATTTTAAGATTTATTGATTGGAATTAATCCTATTTTATTTACATTCTACTTATTTGGATTTAATTTCGATATAATACTAATTTGTATAATAATAGTATAAATATATGTTTATACTATATATAGTATAATACTATTCAAATCCAAAACAATACTTTTTTATTTTCACTTCATTTCGGATTTTTCTAAATAAAAGGAATTCTAATATCTAACTAATATCTAATATTTACTAGAATTTTAGAAATAAAAAACTTTAAATTCGAAATTCTATTTATTCTAAATCTAAAATCTAAGTTTAAAATAAATAGAAAATTTTTATTTTATATCTATTTATCTACTTTAATATAGATATATGAGATTCTGTATGAAATTATGTTTATGAAAAGATCTTTGTTTTTCAAACTCTAACGTATCAACAAATACATACAATATAGTAAGGCGTTCTTAGATCTGTGTGACTCAAGATTAGATTCGATTTGATTTGAATTAGGTTGGTTTTTATTTCTTTTGTTTTTTACCGGATTCATGCCATAATTTTAACTCCAAGGATTCACCAAAATTTGATTGTATACCAAAGAAGTCTCACTAACTCTTTGATTACGAATAGGAAAAGAGGAGAGTTCAATTTATATAGAATCAATCTAAAATCAACGTAGGAAAAAACACAGCCCGATGTTAATTTCCTCGAATCTCGACACGTTTGGAAGTTAGAATCAGTATATCTGATAGGAGTAACATCCTCTTTGGAATACACAAACATATAATCCCTCATCCTCTGTAAATACTTGAGTATATGCTTCACTGCTTGTTAGTGCCTTGGTCTTAGATTCATCTAATATCGACTTACCAACCCCACTACAAAATAGATATCTAGATGTATGCATAGCATGACATAAATGAGGCTTCCTACTGCCGAAGCATAAGGAACCTTTTCCATGTTCTCTCTTTCTTTTGTTGACTTAGGATAGTCCTCTAAAGAGAGATGATATCCTAATACGGAGGGTTGATTTCCCTTCTTCGAATTGGTCATTGCATAATGCTCCAATTTTTTGGCTATGTATGAAGCCTAAGATAGTGCTATCACTTTATTCTTTCGGCCCCTAAGGGTTCAAATACGTAGAAAAAAATTAGCTTCTCTCAAGTTCTTCATGCTCAATTGTTGGGTTAACCATAGTTGAATCGATGACAATGTCCCTACATCATTCCCAATGAGTAAAATATCATCGACATATAGAATGAGAAAAACCACATTTCCAACCCCTAAACATTTTATGAACACAAAGTTTATCTACGTTTTGCTCAAATGCAAAAGTCTTAATCACTTGATCAAATCTTTGATTCCATGAGCGATACGTTTACTTAAGTCCATATATGGATCTAAGCAGTTTGCAAACTTTATACTCGTTTCATTTAGCTATATATCCGATGGATTGCATCATGTAGATACTCTCTTTAAGATAGTCATTCAAAAACGTTGTCTTGATATCCATTTGCCAAATCTTGTAATCGAGATTTGTCGCAATGGATAGTAATATGTGGATTGACTTGAGCATGACAACCGGAGAAAGTTTCTTTGTAATCGATGTCTTCTTTCTGAGTATAACCTTTTTCTACAAGTCTGGCCTTATAAGTTTCCACTTTTCCATCCACATTTCTTTTTACACCCTATGAATTTTATCCCTTCTGGTAATTCTACAAGTTCCCACGTTGAGTTGGACTACATAGAGTCCATATAAGCTTTCATAGCCATTTCCCAGAGCTTCGAATCAGCACTCTGCATTGCTTTATCATATATGAGTGGGTCATCATCTTTCTATTCAGCAAACTCAATGTTAAAAACACTTCCTCTAGATTGGAAGAACTCAGGTCTATGAGAGACCCTTGTTCGAAAAACGGGTTTGGAAAACATAGCGAAAAATAAATTTAGGGAAAAACAAGAGTTTTAAAAAATTTTCCAAAACAAGATAGTGGTTACGATATCTAAAGTAATAAACATTTAATCAAAATTGTATCTTTTAATCTCCAATTTCAAGAATGATTATACAATAGTCTTAATGACATTCTTACCTAATCTAAATGACATGCTTCCAATATATGCATGGCATGCTATAGCAATTTTATAATATTCACATTCATTCGCAAGAATCAATCAATCATAAAAATGAACAATTTTGATTCTCTAGTTTTTCTTATAAAGGAAAAAATCGAAGAAGTGAATGCGAACCGTGCACCAGGTAGGGTCCTAGGAAAGGGAGGTGAATCAAATTTGATCGCTTAAAAATCAGGTCTTTCTTAGCCAAAGCCAATCCTAGACATGCATCTCATTACCACACTTCTCATAGTTATCGAATAAACTAAAAAAGTGAATAGAACAATACAACACATGTATTTTCTCATTACCACACTTCTTATTTTTAATCGATCAACTATGGATCATCTCATATATATCACAATTAGCATTACATAATATAAATATTATAAAATAATAATAAAATAGATATATAATAAGATAAGTAATTAAAATAAAATTGCCAGCCAAGGTTTCCATGGTTCTATTTTTAAAATAAAATGGAAAAATAAAATTGCATAATTTTTCACCACAATGCATTCCTTGGGTCTTCAACCGCTATTGCATCTTTTCCTCGTCATGGACTCCTTTTGAAAAATTACATTTAAGTTCTATGTCTGTTTCCAGTTCACAAGACTTCTATGAATTTTTAAAAAATATAGCCCTACGTGGAGATGATAGTCCAATGTCTATTTCCTAAGAACCACATCCTCGGCAAAAAATAATTATATAACAAATATATAATATCGCATTCATTCCCATATATAACTCAAAACAAACATAAGATCTAAAGAATGCTACTTTCTATGTAATCAAATCATTCAAAAAGAATAGAAATTTACTTTGATTATCTGTTTATACTTATAGATAGAACACAACCTGGCTTTGATACCAATAGTTAGAAAAACAAATTTGAAAAATGCAGCAAAAAATAAATTTATGGAAAAATTAAAGTTTTAATTTTTTTTCCAAAACAAGATATTGGTTGTGATATCTAAAGTAATAAATACTTAATCAAAATTGTACCTTTTCAATTCATTTAGGATGAGCACTTCGACCATTAGTCTTCTCCGCTATCCTCAAGCTCACGTCTGTCGAGTGTGGGCTCGCTTTGAATCAGAAAATTTTTCACAAAAAATTACCAGTGGGGTAATTTTGCAATTTCTCTAAACTTTTGGGTCAAGTTGTAAATTAGAAAAATATCTTTAGAAATTTTCTAAAATAATCTCTTTAAAGAATTTTCTCTGTAGAACTTTCTCCTGTATTCAAGTGTGTGTAAATAATGACCCAATTGTCTCTTTATATAGGGAGAGTTTAGTGAGTTCAACTATGATTAAACTTAATCACTTTAATATTAAGTTAATATAATATTTATAAAGACAAATATTAGATTAAATTTAATATTAAATCTTACTAAAATAATAGAATGTTTATATATAGGACAAACATTAAATTTAATTTAATATAAAGATAATCACTTTAATATTAAATTAATAAAATACTATTACGATAAATATTAAATTAAATTTAATATTAAACTACTAAAATAATATTAATTTTGGAACAGTTAATCTAAAATTGAATTTAATATTAAACCATCGATGACCAACCGTCGCCGGCCACTGAGACTCCCCCATCGCAACCACTAGCACTGCCGTGTCTGGTGATGCAAGTGCGACACCCTTGCGGCACCCCAAGCCGATTCGATTGCTACCGGTTCGATCCAGGTCAATGACAACCCAATCGGTCTGGTCTAGCAATCGGTTGGACCATCGGCCCAGTTTCACATACCGAGCTCAGTTTGACCATTTTTTAGGGATTGGTCTCGGTTTTGGGCTTTCGAACGCAATTTACGATCTCAAGTCCAATTTTCAAGATCAATTGCCCATGGACCAATTGTCTGACTTGAAAATTAACTTCCAAAAATATCATATTAATTTTAATTGATTTGATTAATTTAATTTTACTTTATCAAAATTAATTTTTCCAAAAGTCACTTAGATTTTCCAAATTAATTTTCCAAGAAAATTCTGTAATCAAATTCTCTTGTTGAACAATTCTTAGCAAATACCTAATTTAATTCCATATCGAATAAATTAACTCAATTAAATTATTCTCAAATGTATCATGTCTCTACTCGTGGATCAAATCTAATGTATCATTCTACCAATGAATACATCATGTCTCTACTCGTGGAGTCAACTACTCCGATAGCCAAGACTTGCCATCTCTCCAATTAGAATTGTCGACGACATAATAATCTTTCTCAGTATTTGAATCAAATGCTCACTTTGATTCTTTTACGAGATTACGGACTCATTTAGATTATCTACTGAAGTAAGTCCACTTATCTTCAGTTTGAACTTTAGACAATCAATGAGCTAATATTTTCTTGTCACAATTTCGCTATGCACGCAAAATATAAAAGACAGAAAATACAAAAAACATAATAGTGAAATATGAAATTAACTTTATTTATTTATTCATTGTTCAAATAAATAGAAAACAGTTACATGTTTACTACAATATGGACACATTTCCCAACAACCCTCCCACTACGACGAGGTTCCCTATGCTACTAATCATTTGTAAGTCTACTATTAGGAGTTGGTTCTAGAATCATTTCCAGAGGGTTTTGTATATTTTCGAAAGCTCCTCAAGTACCTATTTACATCGAGGTTTGAAGTCATTCGTGTATCTTGAAGGAAAGTAGCATCATTTGATACTATAACAATTTGTTATTTCGATTTATAAAACAAACTACCCTTTGTTCCCTTTGAATATCTTACAGACATGCACAATCCTATCCATGAGTCCAACTTTCTCGCATCTTTATCCAGATATGGGTTGGGCATCCCCAAATCCTAAAATGATTAATATTCTGCTTCCTACCATGCCACAATTCATATGGGGTTTTTGATATTGCCTTAATTGGAACATAAATCAAAATATAGCAAGTTGTTTGTCCAACATATCCCCAAAAAGGGATTAGTAGCTTTGAATAACTTAAAATCGAACGTACTAGGTCTACCAATGTTCGATTTCTTCTCTCTACCAAGTCATTCTGTTGTGAAGTGTCCGCGTTTAACTGGGATAGAATCTCATTCTCTATGAGTTACCCTAAGAACTCATCAGATAAACATTTCCTACCTCGATTAGACCAAAGTGCCTTTATTGGTAAACCCAGTTATTTCTCCACTCCTGCATGAAACTCCTTGAATTTATTAAAGGTTTCACTCTTGCAGTGCAACAGGTATACATACACATAATTGGCATAGTCATCAATACTCTTAACCCACCTCTTGCACTAACGCTTATGGGGCCACATACATCAGTGTGCACAAGTTCTAGGGGTTTTCTGGCCCTCGTTCTTTTTGCATTAAAAGTTTACTTAGTATCTTACCTTCCAAGAAAGATTCACATGGTGGAAGATCAACTTTTTTAAACCAACATAAGATGTCATCTTTCACAAGTCTAATGATTCTTTCTTGTTTAATATGACCAAGTGTCAAATGCCAAAGGTATGCCTCATTAGAATGAGAAGTTTTAAGTCTTTTATTTGATATTTCAATCTCAAAAAGTGTGTACATCTTTGGTTTGACAAAATAGAGATTATTTGGCATCCATCCATTACAGGTAAGATTGTGATTTCTAAATATTTCAATTCCATTATTTAAAGTCACGATCAAGCTGTCTTTATATAAACATACAAAAGAAATTAAGTTTCTTTTGAAACATGGTATATAGAAAATGTCTTTTAAAATAATCTTCCTAAAATTATCAAAAAAAAAATATGTACATCTCCCACTACTTCAGCTACCACACTTGTCTCATTTTTGGTTCGCAACGGTAAGCTCTTATCTCTAAGATCTTTCGTCTCCTTGAACCCCTGTAGAGAAACAAAAACATGATTAGTGGCTCCTAAATAAATGACCCAGTGGTCTATTGAATCTTCCACTAAATAAGCTTCTATCATGAGGAGTTCTATACTTTTGCCATTGGTAGCTAGGTATTCTTTCCACTCTTTATAGTTTGCCTTGAAGTGAATTTTCTAGCTGCAGAAGAAGCATTTAGGCTTAGATAAGTGTTTAGGATTTCTGGTTCTCTTCTTTTCCACTTGTGGTGGACCAAAGACATTAGTCTTGCCTTTCTTAGCGCGTTTTCCCTTCCTTTTGAGGAAGAAGCGACAACTATATTCACTTCTACTCTTCGAATCGACTGACCATCGTTCAACATCAACTCATAGGATTGTAAATCCTTTATGAATTTTTTAAGTGTCCAGTTTTTTTTGCCAAGGTTATATGTGGCTCAAAAACCAACAAAATCCTTGGACAAGCTATCACGCCCCTAACCCGTCTCTGTCGCCAGATTAGGATTACGGAGCATTACAGTACAATCGGGAAGTATTTATCAATAAATCATTAATTAAATAAAACGCATTCAAAAAATATTAAACATACGCATATCGTCCCTAAATCGAGCCCTTGAGGCCCTAAAAATAGCTTAGAAGTAATTCGGGATGAATTTGAAATAAGAGAGGAAGCTTAGGAAAAAGATGCAAAATATGCAAAATATGGGTCACACGACTGTGGGGCTAGGCCGTGTGCTTCACACGGCTATATCACATACCAATGTCCCCAACTGTGTAACTTTCGAACTAGGGTCGTGTCCCAACCCGTGTCCTCACCCGTGTAATTCTCTGAGTGGGGTTACACGGCCTTGTCACACACCCATGTGCCAAGCCTTGTAACTCTCTGAGTTTCCCCACATGCCTATGTGTCAGGCCATGTGTTAGGCCATGTAACTCACTGACTTGAACCCTAAGTAAATCATTAGATGACACATGGCCATGTCGCTAGGTCGTGTGTGGCACACGGTCAGGTGACACAGGCATGTCACAAGCCGTGTGTACCTAAATGAACCTTAAATGACAAGTTTACCATTTCAAGCTTACTTAGACCCTAAGTAATCCATTTACCAGCTATAATACCTATTCAAAATGACATTAAATAGGCTTAAAACATACCAAATCAACTATCCTAAGTTCCTAACCAATGTACCCTCATTGATATCACAAGTATACTCAATTGTACAACAATATGAACTATAACCAAAGCATGTCAATTCACATAATTTAACATTTAACAAATATGCCTATCATAGGCACCTCAATCACACCATTCCAATAACACATACCATAAACTTGCACTAAAACATTTTCCTTAGTTTACATATATCATAATAAGCTAACTACATGTATTTAAGATCATACTTTAAAGATTATACATATCAAAAGATTAGAAATTCAAACAAGCCTATTACATGCCATATAATCCAAAATAACATTCCAAAAACTACCGAAATTGGATGGATAGTGTGACTTGAGTGCTGATCCGGCCGTCCAACCTTTAAAAGTATCTACAAGAAAAGAAAATAACAAAAGTAAGCTCACTGAAGCTTAGTAAGTTCAATATACAGAACAATAAATCTTACCAAAGTAAATACAACATTTTAATCAAGAATAACTCAACTACAAGTGCTTTTTGTCATCCAAAATCTCAACCCGATGAATTGTATAGTTCAATTTAAAGCTCAAATACATGTCATAACTTTCAAAATCACTAAACAAATTATAATATAGAAATTTACGATCTGATGAACGACTTACAGATATGAGTACATAGATATTCCAACTGAAACAAGTCAATCATTCATAAAAGCAAATCCACCCAATAACACGCTAAATTCTCATAGAAGCTAACCCACCCTATAACACGCCAATTACTCCGAAGAGCTAGTCCAACCGAAACACGTCTGACGCTCATTAGAGCTAACCCACCCGATAACATGCCAAAATAGGGAGTATAACACAAGATTTTGCAACAAATGCTAAACCTCGACCTACTCGGGAAAAATACTTATATCATTCCACATCAATCTCCACTCTAATCCCCACATAACACACCATCACACGATAGTACTCTATCTCGCGTTCATCCGATCCAAGTATTGAAATCCAATAGTATTTCTCAATAAATTTTACATCAACAATAAGATAATTATCTCTACTATATCATCAAACATTTCATATAGACATTAAATTATAAACTGTACAAACTTACCTAGACTGAGTTGTAATAGTTGCAGAAGTTTAGGGACTATTCTGCAATTTTTCTTTTTCCACGTAAATCAACAGGGTCTTGACATAAAATATAAAATTTCTCAATTATTAGCTTCCATCTCACCTTCCAATTCACTTTACAAGTTATTCCTTTAACCCGACAATAAACAAATTAACCATTTTTTTCATGTCAATATTACAGCCGAATATTCTAGACCCTTAAATAGTCCCTATTAAACATCAAATTCACTCATCGATGACAACTTCTAAAATTTTTAACAGATTCAAAAATGAAGGTACGAGCTAGATGGACCTAGTTGCAACAATCTCAAAAACATAAAAATTACAAAAAACAGGTATAGAAATCACTTAAATGCAAGGCAATAAGTTTGGTCGATTCTCCAAGCCAAGTTTTTGATGTTTTCGGCTATGGATGAAGCAAAATTAAGAAGAAAGACTTATTTCTTTACTTAATTTTGTTTAATTTTGTTTTAATTACAAAATTGCCAATATACTTAATTTACTTTCAATTTTTCTTTAAAAATTCACTCCAAAACCGTTTACTATCAAGCAATAAGGTTTAATTGCCTTATTGGCCCTTTCACATTAATTAGTTAAGCTATTAAATCATCTAAAACCAATAGTTATTAAGTTTTGCACCTTTTATAATTTAGTCATTTTTCTTTACTTAATTATCTAAACGTTAAAATTTCTTAACCAAATTTTAATATGACTCTAATGACTCCATAAATATTCTATAAATAATATTTACGAGTCAACACAACAAAAATTTTTGGTCCCAAAACCACTATTTGTCACCAGTGAAAAAAGGGATGTTACACAAGCTTTTGAGCACCATCTCTATTTTGGTGTTTTGGTCCAAATTGGCCTCACTATTCGTAGCCTTGGCATAGTTACCTATAAGAGTGACCATATGATCTTTGACTAGAGTGGTAGGCTTTTTTGGGAATACATTAAGCTAGTTATAGCAGACAATCAAGCCAAGGTATCTTGGCCTCCGAACATATCTTCTAGCTTATCTAAAATCGCTTTAGCATTCTTACAGCTCTCTAGTTACTTATACAGTGTGTCAATCATGCTTGCCAACATATAGTAACGAGCTATTTCATCAGAATCTTCCCTTCATTTTCTAGCTTCTACTTGAGTGGCTGGAGGGCACTTAGCATCAGGAACTATTTTAAATTTCTCACAACTCAAAACAATTATCAATTTCCTTTTCCATTCCTTATAGTTTTTTCCGTTCAATTTGTTTTCAGTGAGTATATTCAATAAGGGAGTTGGTGCCACTTTCGAATTTAAAATAAAAACATTCATATATTAAATCTTTGTATTAAACATATATTTGAAAATGTTTTGCAACATTACAATATAAATTAAGTCGTTGCAACTATAATTCCCACACCCATTGAATCAAGCTATCGTGGGGTGATCATGATCAACTAGTAAGAACATTGATTTCCATCCAATTAGTATATGAATTTAATTCATTATGCATTCACATGTACTAATAATCGTGTAGCGTTTGGCCATCATTCTAACTTAAGTAGAGCTCCGTGGGAAGTTACTTAACTAGAAGATCTTATGTGTACAACCATCAACTCAATACCTTTCACATCATACACCATAAATGAGTCATCGTGGGACAATCTCACCGAGTTGCATGCTTTGTCTAGTTGTACTCTGTTGAAGATAGAATTTATTAACCTATTGCATGATAATGCCTACCACAAGGGCAGTCCAATTATCATTTAATCACAAGAGAATTCTTCTTACTTTCAAGAAATATCCTCAATGATATCCACATAGCAATCCTATTGTAGGGTAGTACACTTGCCATGCCATCACAAGAGACCATTGATGGAAGCCGTAGGTCTTATTTAGGGACCTTCTCCCACTAAATATCTTAAAAACATGCAAGGTTTTTATAATTTTTTATTTCTATCATGTATGATTAGTATAAGTATGACAAGTACATTTGACATCCTTTCATAAATTATATGGCATGCTTATCTCATATATGCATGACATGTTTTGACAATTTTATAATATTCACATTCAATTATTCACAAAAGTCAATCAAACAATTTTGATACTCCACAGTTTTTCTTTTAAGGGAAAGGGAGGTGAGTCGTATTTGACCACTTAAAAACCAAGTCTTTCCTTGCTAGGTCCAATCCTAGACATGCGCATTCTCATTACCACACTTCTCACAATAATTGAATAACCTAAAGAACTGAATAGAATAGTACAACACATGTATTTTCTCATTATCACACTTCTTATCTTTAACAGATCAACTGTGGATCATCTAATACATGTATATATCACAAATAATTATTAAACAGATATATAAATAGATGAGTAATAAAATAAAACTGTCAGCCAAGGTTTTTGTGGTTCTATTTCTAGAAAATAAATAAAAAACCAAAAAAATTGCATAGTTTTTCGCCACAAGGCATTCCTTGTTTCTTCGACCACCATTGCTTCATCTTCTCCTCGTCATGGACTCTTTTTTGAAAAAAGTTACATTTATGTCCTATGTCCATTTTCAGCTCACAAGAATTCTATAAATAAAAAATAATCTTACATGAAGATGATAATCCACGGTCTATTTCCTAAAAACCACAACCTTTGCAAAAAATAATAATTATATAAAAGTATATATAATATTACATTCATTCACATACATTCCCCTAAACATGCGAATAATTACAAGAATGTCACATCTTATCAAATATTAATCAAAAAAAATGAAGAAAGAGATTCGATCTCAGTTTACACCATAAACATAGCACAACCTAGCTCTTATACGAATTGTAGGAAAAATCTCGGTTTGAAAACGATTTTCTTGCATGGTGGAAAATTAAATTTCTGAAAACCGACCAAGTTTGTGATATTTATTGCAATAATCCTTAACCAAATACGTACATGTGTTTTCGGCTTAGCAGATGTTCGTTGTTCCCAGCTTTCAACCAAGCGATCTTCTATGTTATTCTCGTACCACAAAATGCTTCAAGAGTGGGGTCAAACCAATTGAATTGAAACAAATAACTAGAAAAAGTTTTTTCTCCTTTTAGGGTGAAAACAAAAATTCTCTCTTTTTAATAGAAACCGGTAAAAGTTTTATTCCAAAAAATATATATGTAATAGTTGAGAATAAATTCTCTATTTTTTAGAAGAATAAAAATCTCTCAAAATTGTGTTCATAGCTCTATCGATGCCATCTATTTATAGGAAGAGAAGGTAGAACCCTTGTTGAGTTGTAGTGATTTATTTCAAAAAACAAAACAAAACATCCTATTTAGAATATATCTAGGGTGGACGACACACCCTAGTATTCCTACTAGGTTGCCGCCCATTCATGTCTATGAGGAGTTTTTGGGTCTCTCTCACATTGGATCCAATTATGAGTACTTCTTGGGCCTTTTTGACTCAATACTCTGTAATGTAATCCAACTTGATTCAGGATTTTTTATTTTCCAAAATAAAATTTAATATTTACATATAAAACAATTTTGACGATTTTGCCTTTGGTAAAATGTTGACGATTTTGTCACTAGTAAAATTTTGAGAAAATATATTCAATATTTCACAACTCAACATGTTCACTATGACCAAATGGTTTATTTTCATTTTTGAGCTTCAAAAAGTTCTAAAAACATAAACTTATTCTTCCGGTCATTTTTTAAGTAATCCATATAGGATTATAAATGGATCATTTCCATTTTCATTTTCATTTTCATTTTCAATATCATTTCCATTTTTGGAAACCTACATTCATTTCCAAATGATTCTATTTCTTCATTTTGGAGAAAATCATAATCATTCCTGAATGTTTCCTTTTTCTCTTTTCCTATTCATTTTGTCCATTTCTATTTAAACACGCAATTCATTTCTAGTTTCAACGAGCTAACGGAGGGTCCGATTGGACATATGTAGTTGGGGCTCAAATGATTTATAATTAAGTTTCGGCTTTTCACCTATTAATTATAAAATTATTTAGTCATGAAGTTTTTCTACTATAGTATCATGACTAAGCTCTCCCCAATGACATACCATTACGAAAACAACTACTCACTGCTCGTCCAATGACCTTTTCATAAGGGTGTTACCCTCATAGGATATATTTGATCTCTTTAAGATAATATTCGTTCTCCCAATATGATTCTTTTTTATCTCATGGTAAACATTACATCTTCCTTCATGAAAAGTAAATCACTATCAAATGGTGACTAAGTCATCCATCACAAAGATGGACGACTTGTGGCCACGTTTACTTTTCATCAACCATGTAATGCCAATGAGAGGATATTATTTACACATTTTTTGGGCTGTGAATTTCACTATTGTGAATGACGCTACATATTACAAAAGTTGTACACCTAACGCACCAGTTTTCAATTTCTTATATATTTGAACTTAGGCTTTTACTTGCATCAAAGTGTACGAGTCACGCATGCATAGTCCACCATCCATTCAAGATTTAGGTATGCCACAATATGAACATCACAAGTGAAGAAATCCATAAAAAGATTCAGGATCTATTCTGCTTGGGTCCTGTCTAATGCACTCTCAGTCTAGTCAGTCACATCTATGTTTCTATCTTCCGGGAGTCATCGAATCCAATGTCCAAGACAAGATATTTCTTCAATTGGACTTGATAGAAAACATATTAGTCTTTTAATCAGATTGTTCATTTCCAATTAGACTAAGGACATGTTTAGGTTCGTCTACTAATACAAGTTGTCTTTCCGTACTATAATCCAACCATGTAATATTGCTTAGTATTAGTTAAACATTTAGACAACCAATAAGTAAAATTTACTTCCATTTTTTTTTTGCATGCAAAACCCATGTAAGAACAATTATATAAAGTATATTAATGTAATCGATGAATTCATTTTATTAACCAACCTATTCAAAAATTTACAAGTTTACAAACGAATATACTACACTTAGGGCACTAGATCCAACATTTTTTATTTGTTTGCTCTGAGGTTTTTTTGTTGCTGTTCAAATTTTGATTTTTGTCTTTGGAAGGTGTTTGTAGGATTGAGGTGTAATTGCTTTGGTTTTGTCGAATGAAGGAGGGATTCAATAATCTTGCTATTAGGGATGAAGAAGATGAGGCGTTTTAAGTTGGTGATGGTGGTAAGGGGAGAATGGGGTTATGAATATTATCTAGTGGGATCATTTCTTACAACAAGTGGTGTTTAATTTCAATCCATGCACAATATAGTCGTTAATCTCTGGCACCCATTGGGGTGTATCAATTATGAAAATAGGGAAAAAAGTGATTCCTAGTTAGATTATGCTATGAAGTGGATATTGATCGAGTTGTGGCTAGGGGTCCTTCAACAATCACCTTCTTGTAGCATATAGGTTGATGTCGGAGGATGATCCATAGTAGGTTCCTCTATTTTTTATTCCGCTGTGGGTTCAAATATATGATTTTTCGTCTAGTATAGTTTTAGAGGTATTAGCCAGGCAGTTTGGTAATTCCATCGGTAAATTTTTGGAATATGATAATAAAGCATTGCTAAAGGAGTGACGAGTTATATGTGAATCTGATTCCAAATTGATGTGAAAGTTCCATTGAAGAAGAGGACAACGATTATTTTAAGGGTGCAACAAGAAGGATATGCAAAGTTTAAATGTGAGCTATTATCACTGTTTTGTTTTCTCTATGGTATGCTGGATTATGGAGAATGCTTTTGTCTAGTGAAAATGGTTCAATGTTGTAAAAAACTTATTAGTGAGTGGGATAATTCCTTGCGAGTGGTGTCGCAAAGAACGTTTATGGTGACAAGCTATTTGTTACAAGATGAAGGGGAGAATGATTCAAAAAATTCAGGGGGGTTTTGTTATGGTTAGGACAGAATTTTTTAGTTTATTTTTGAAAATCTAATCCATTACAAGAAATTAACTTGAATTTAAGAGGAAAATGAGTCATGACAAGTGGTAGCAAAGGGAAAGGAAAGAGGTTTTTGAGCAGGTTGATACTGATATGGATTTTGGCTTAGAGGATAGCCTACTAGGAGGAATGGATGTGAAGAAAATGACGTGGGTCGGACTAGCTATTTTTTTCGTCTCTGTTGGTGCAGATTTAAAAGATGTGATTGGTGGAACTCCTAATGGTTCTCAAAATGTTAGATAGATAGGCCCTGCAGTGCAGACCAGTCAGGCACAATGAAAATCTTATATTGGAATGTTTGTGGGTTGGGGAACCTACAGACAATTCGAAGACTTCAGCATTTGCTGAGGGAGTACAATCCCCATGTAGTTTTCTTTATTGAGACAATTAAATGCGATTCATATGGAGGGATTTCGGCAAAGGTGTGGCTATTTGAATGGATTTTATGTAAGTGTAGATGGGCCAAGGGGTGGTTTATCAGTTGGATAAAAACAGGGACATGTATTGTATTTGAAAAGTTATTCGATGAGTCATATTAGTATGAAGTGAACAATACAACTTTGCTTGACACTTCTCCATACTATGGACCTCCCGCCTAGGATAAAGACCTGACATGATGTTGATTTCTTGAATCTCGACATGTTTGGAAGTCAAATCGGTAAAACCTCCAATTTAAACTTTCTTAAACCGAAAATCAGCCTCCATTCCCCATTTTTCTCAAACCCTTTCACTCAAACACCCTTTCTTCTCTTTCAAAGCACTAAAACCTTAAAGGATTTTCAACTTTCCAAGCCACATTTGGAGGATTCAAAGACCAAACGTCAATTTTCCTACACTACTTTGGTAAGAAAATCTCCATTTTCATTTTTAGTTGTTCTCTTTAACCTTTCAATTATTGATTCATTAGTAAAAATATTTAGATGCATATTGGATTTGATGTATGGGTCTTATGTGATACATGATTTATCTCTTGTTTATTGTTGATTACTAAGTGGAAATTGTGGCTTTTATTTATTTTCTTGTTTGAGGGTCTTTACTTTATTGTTCGTTGTTGAGACATTATACACTCTAAAAAATTACCTTGAGTAAAAAAAACCTGTGTAAGCCAAAATAATATATGGGTCTTATGTGATACATGATTTATCTCTTGTTTATTTTTTATTACTAAGTGGAAATTGTGGCTTTTATTTATTTTATTGTTTGAGGGTCTTTACTTTGTTGTTTGTTGTTGAGACATTATACACTTTAAAAAATTTCCTTGAGTAAAAAAAACATGTGTAAGCCAAAATCGAGATTCGAATCCCGATAAATGTGAACTATCCAGCAGACATCGCGAGAACCGCGACCCTAATAAGTTCTATAAGAACGAAATGTGGAAATGTTACAAACCATATGCTTCTAGAACTATTGTGCAAGAATATGGGGTGTACATTAACGAGGGAGCGATCGACATAGGCGCTATAGGAGCTTGTGCCATTATCGAATACCATAATTGGCGATAGTTTTGCAACTACCAACTAAACAGGATCTCCTACTTAGTAAAAGTATTCTAGGTCATGTCCCCAAAACTCGAGATGGTCGAGCCTAGGTATGTAAGAAAAGGGTAACGCTTGACTCTATTGCAAATACCCACTTTTATAATCTAACTAATTATGCAAATAATTATTATTCCCAAGTAGGCTATGATGAGTTAGATTATGACAAAATTATAAAATTCTTAACTGAGGGTTCTGGAAATTGGAAGTACAAGTTCGACGGGGTCACAATAAAGAACTTTGATTCTCGCCCACTCACACTTGTTGCTTTCTACTCCTTTTATTTCATTTGTGCTTGAATTTCGCCATGCTATCACATCTGGATTTTTTAGGTCTTGAGTTGCAAGAGGGATTTGTAGACTTAATTGAAAAGTCTTCTAATTTGGAGGGTTCTTTTGTAAATAAGGGCAAGTGGTGGGCTAGTTGAGAAAGTTTGGATTCCAACTATAATCTCGGCTAGTTAAGGTATTTTTAGGTGGCTGTGAATTGGTTTTGGTGAAATGGATTGGATGGACTATATATATTTAGGAGAGGCATTCTTATTTTGGGATAATCCTTTTAGTTTTTTGTTCTTCTTCTTCTTTTCTCTGGTTTGCAATAGAAGAGAGAAGATTAAGGAATGTTCATGCATGAAGGGTGAGACTGAGGTTTAACTCTTAAAAATTGGAAATCTTGTAAACTTGAAAACTTTCTAATATCAGGTAGTTAAGGATTTGAGCTTGCAAATTATGAGTATGCTATAGCAAATTAATGATGTATGGTGATTGTATGTGTTAAATATGTTAAGTAAGTGAAAGGTTTGCCGTGATGTACTGTTGAGCATCAAATTGATACGAATGATCGGTAGTATGATTATGATGAATCAACAAAATGATTGGAGTGTGATAAATAGTAAATACTGGTTGAATGTGTGTATGATATGCATTCTATTTATGTGGCTTTGAGGAGGTTTGGATGTTTATGTATGAATTGCATGTGCATTTTATATATGTGGTTTTTAGAGAGTTTCAACTGGACTGAGCCAGGAAAGGACATTAAATAATACAGAGATTCGGTGCACACTCGTATACGAGAGCCTTTTTGGGACAATTGAGAGCCCCTTCTGTGGGACGTATGAGATCCCTTCGTGGGATGAATAGAAGACCACTAGGACTATCGTTGTGAGGAAAGTTCGCTAGAACTATATCGTGAATATGATTCCACGCTACGTCTGCTGGTATGACTCTGAAAAGGGGTGATCTATTATTATGATAAGGCAATTGTGCTTCTGCTATCAGATAAGGTGAGGCGGATATAAGTTATAACGGTCCTCCGGCTTATTCTTACAGATTTGCACCTATAGTAGCCATAAAATTCACTTTAGTGAGAGTTATAGAAGAATTCGAGTATTCAAATTTAACTTTAAAAGTCCATCAAGAATGAGTTCGCATTCTAGTAGCACAATCTATGTTCGATCCCACTATACAAGTAAATTGTATGGAAGTCATATCATACATTGACAGTCTGCCAGATCCTTTTGAGGACGGTACAAAGTTATTCTTCTATACTTCTAAAATGAAGAAACTCTTTATCTAACTAAGCTTGTGTCTGAAATACTGTGTGAGCTATTTGTTTATGCAAAATTGTATAAGAAAGATATTGTAGTCCACAACGACTATCTCATAAGTATGATTCCACAAATAGAGGATTCACTGTTAAGAATCTGCCTAAAAGTAATCTATTTCAAAGAGAAAACCACCTGGAAGATTATAATATGAGTTTGAGTCTGGTAAGATAAACCACTATTAATAGTCCACAATAGGGACTATTCACCAAGTATGGCCTTATGTGAATATATAGGAATTGTTCATGAAGTATCTTTTATAGCTCACATGTAAGAGTGCGTGAGGATTTCCCTGTTGAAGAGGTAGATGCATGATGGACCATGAAAGAAATTAAAAAAAATAGAATTACAAGGGAAAACCTTCAAGTAATTATCTATTGTGACAAAGAGGATGGCATACTATTGTAGTACAAGCAAGACAATGGTGAAGTCCCAGCCACGAAGTGCAATCGTATTAGCATTATGTTGGTAAGGTATGAAGACTCATTAAGTCCTTTAAAACTAGCTTGTGTTATTAAGCATTGCAAGTAAATAGGGTATTTTGGGAGTTTGAGAAAAGGCCATGTAACACCCCCACCCAACCCTATCGATCGGATCCGAGTATTGGGTGTTACGCCTAAGAACAAACATAACCTAGACTCTTTCTATACATTCCTATGTAACTATTCTTACAATGTTTAATAAAATCTATTTTACTTTTACACTAAATAACCTCGTGTGTATTATTGAAATTTCTCTAAGTACAACGTGTGTTCGTCTTTACAGTCTGTATAATACAACTATCATTCTTCCCTTATTGTTTTCTATATAGAAACAGAGTATTACAACTTATGCTCAGACATTAACTTCGTCATAAGGCATTCCTTATAAACTCGCGTGTCTCATTACTCCTAACTAGTGGCATGACTTCTCTTAGTTTTTCCTTTGGCATGGACCGTAACTCCGCCACAATCTTTCTCTTCCCTGTATGCATATCAGCACGGACCGCTGCTCCTATGGAATAGTCTCTCATCTCCCATCTTTCTAACAGATTCTACAATCAAAGGCATCCATAATAAGTTCACAAAAACTTAGTGAGGTATTATCATACATTCATTCGTCATTTCACATTAAATGTAAACACTATACTTTAGTCTATGGAACCAAACAAATACTTATCAAACTCAACAAGAACATGTATTAAATCTTTACATACCTTGCACTCTTTTCTATTTCGTAAACATTCTTACCTTATTTAGATTCATTCGACTTACTTCTAGTCCTAAATGCTCCATTTCACCTTTCATTTTGTGAACCAGGTAGGATTCGTCCATCCCTCAGCATGAAACGTTCCTCACCAATCTTTCATTCAGAGTTCACCAATCCCAAGTTCATTTCATAGATTATGCCACTAAGGCATATTCTTGACTTCAGATGTCTTCCCTTTGTCTCTGGAAGCTTCAGACACTTTCTTAATCAATAATAGCCTCAAAGGAATCCATAAATCATTAGATAGCCATAAAGGTGTCCAACACATACACAAGATAGCCATAAAAGAGTCCACATATAACAGACTTTGTCATGAAGGCGCATTTAACAAAATCAGCACAATGGCTCACATATAACATACTTTGTCACGAAGGCGCATTTAACAGAATCAGCCACAACGGCTCACGTATAACAGAGAATAGCCACATAGGCTTCCACTTATTTGAGAATAGCAACAAAGGCTTCTACTTATCAGAGAACAGCCACAGAGGCTTCCATATTCTGATAAATTACATTTTCGACAATAGGGATTTGCATAAACACAACGTCTTAAGGTTTTCCCCTCATCACCTGGTACTCACCCAATTGTTCTTTGTATTATTTCCCCACATAATGCCAAAATCCCAAACTAGGTCTTACACTATGTGGTTTTCACTTCCCCATATGATGCCATAATCCCAAACTAGGTCTTACACTATATGGTCTTTTTGCCATGACCATGGTATTTCTTTATCAAAATTTGTGTTTAGTGTCTCGACAGTCTCACAAGCAAGTAGAATCAACATGCAGACTCATGCTTTACTGACTCATTGCAACTGATTCTACATGCAGATGCACTTATCATGTAACTTGTACATCATGCACAGACTTGCTCATGACAAATAAAAACATGCTTTCGGGCGTGTTTATGCATGTACATACTTACTTATAGTGGACAGAAACATACTTTCAGGTGCATTGTTTACATTTACACTTTCTTCTATAGAGCAGAAATATATAATCAGGCCCATGCCTTCTTTACACATTCATCGTGCACACATTTCTTTCTTAATAGAGGTGCATAACATTATGCAAGCATCACATGCAAGTTCATCAAACATTCATCATCACAAAATCGACATATTACATTTGCATGCCTTTTTTTCTCATTTTACACAACAATCACTAACACAGAGAGAAAAAATATACACAAACTTACATGTATACAAAAAGTGATCAGTTAGAGATCCACAAAGTACTCACAGGACCCTTACGATATCCTCACCTTTTATAGCTTCAATATAAAACTTGGGCTTTCTTCAAGTAGACCAACAGCCCTTAAACATTAAACTATAAAAAACTCATCAAGATCTATCCACTTAACTCATTTCTTTTTACTTTTAAATACTAGAATCACTGAGAAAATCTTTACCATTTTCGTTACTAAGCCAAACAGATCTACTCTCATGGTAGCTTAGCATGCGAGGTCGGAAAACTTACATTTCAAGGGCCATCTCAAAGTTGATCCTCTTATTCCCGGCTCATCCTAAAGGATGAGAGGATTTTCCCCCTCGACTCATCCTTATATAGAGAGAGAATACTTCCTAAGGAAGTAATGAACAATTCCCAGCACTTACCCGGGTAACTAGATATTTTCCTTTATTCCAGTAGATATTCAACACGTGTATTAATCCATGTGATCATTAGTTAGATATACGACAGTTGTAAAGAAACATGTATGAGCATACATACATATACATAGCTTAAGCCTGAGTCCTAACCCATCCTTTGTTAGGGCGTAATTGATAGCCCAACTAATCACATATTGATGCATCATGCCTTCTTGGCGGCGACTCTATTACTTGAGTCTACTATATGCTTTACTGGACGTCCTTTCCCAACAACGTGTCACATTAGATTTCGTTATAAACTACGTGCCTACAAATACGTTAAAAGTTTTAGTGGGGCAGATAACGATTTATTCACTTATAAACTTTAGAGTTTGCCATATGTTAGGCTTTATACTTAACCTAGAGGAGCTTTCCTATCTTTCCTTGGTTTTGTTTTTCTCAATGAGAGATATATGGGATATCTTTCTTGTCTTATATGCTTTGACTTATCCCTTAACTTTATTAGGACTCAACAAACGTCACATTAGTCATTCAGTAGTCTTATCCAAATCTACCCAATTCTAAAAATACTAATCAAGTAATTTCTTTTGGTTCTCAACTATCTTAGTTCACGTTCAGTTAAGCTTTAACTATAGTCTCTTTATAATATAACTGAATCAAGGTCATCATTATCGAATACTCTCTATTGCTGATGTAAGCTTTCCGTTATAAGGTTTTATTTCTTTAACGGATTTTACCCAACTATGCACACCAACCAGAGGCTCCTAGGGCAAATTCTTCCTTATCAGGTTCACTATGTGCTTACCCTAGTGTTCACCAAATCCAAAGGTGTCACGGGCACACCCAAATGGTTCTTATCCTTAGACTAGATTTAACACTAATCCGGACCTATTCTACTCGTCTTATTCCTTCAAACTATAATCAAATACTAAGATTCCGTCAGGTGGGATGTTATAGACCAGGCCAAAGATAGTCGTGCATCAGCAAATTTTGTTACTTAGTTGTAATATGCATATAGTGGGGCGACCCAAAGGCGAAGTCTTAGGGTCTTTGTTGTAAATGAAATTAAATGGTCTGAACACAAGTTATTTTTGTACTAACTGATTATTTTAACATGTTAAAGTTTGCTTGGTGACGTTGTTGTGTATTAAATCAAAGTTTCATCATAGATATAGATGCTTGTAAAATTGAAAATTTCTTAGTAGTAGTATCAAATATATCATTTGTCTTCTTTCTTTTATTTGTGAATAATAATGTTCAATGTCTAAGTTAATTTATTGGAGTGTAGCATCCTATAGTCTAGACCCAACAACTGGGTCAAGTATGGAGTGTTATAATTTTATTGGTATCAGAGCTTCGGTTTAGTCAATCCTCAGGAAGTAGGATTTGGAAAATTAAAAAGATTATAAGGAAAAAAGAAAGTGTGAATATTAAGAAAATTATAGTATCAGAGCTCCAGTTTAGCCGATCCTCAAGAAGTATGAATATTCAGAAGATTGTAAGGAAAAAAGAAAGTAAGAAAGAGAGTAAACAGTCATGAAGGCTAGAGAAGAATCTTCTTCATTTGGTGGAGTCGTAGTGGCAGGATTTTCTAGAACCTCTTCCTCGAGGCCAGATCATTCTGTGGGAGTGGGGCTAGTCAACCTAGATCTTGAGAATAGAAGAGCTTACCTAATACTCTCTATTCCTTCTAAAAATTTTCCCACTCTTCACCTAAGGGATCGAGAACGTCGAAAGTAAGATCTGAATTTCTGAGTTTGCATATGCAATGGAAATTTACCAACTCGTATCAAATGGACCTCCAGTGACTTGGGCATACAGTATCAAATTTGACCTTAATTTAGGCAGATAGCTCTTGATGCTAGCCCTAGTCTCTGCCTTATAATTCTCTAAAGCCTTGTGGTTTTCTTTTTGGAGATATTCCAAGTTTGAGAGGCGTTGTCCCTCTAGAGCCTTCTTATCAGCCTCCAGATGGCAGATCTTCTCATTCATCTCATTCTCTAAGGAATTGCACATAGCCTCCCAAATAGAGATAGAATCAAAAAGCTCTTGATTTTTATGGACTGTGCCTTAATGAATGTGCGAAGCTGAGAAAGTGATTCATTAAGAGAACTTATAGAATTCTCAAACTCGATCTACTTGGCCTTATTCTCTCTGCAGGGTTTAGAAAATGCCCACTGGTGCAACCCACTATACACGACTACATTCAATCTTTGTGGCCCATATTGCACGCCTACGGTTAAGCCATGAATACTAGTGTAGTCTTCATGAACATAGGGCTTAGCCAAGCCACTGAGTTATAATCATTTTGTCCCACCAGTTAATCCACAAGCTGAATATGAGGAAGAGAAGGAGGATGACGAGTAACCTTCATCACGTAATTTTGGGAAAATTGTACCAACCCATTTTTTAGTGATGTCGAAAATAATAGTTTTGGGATAAAAATCTTATGAGTGAATCCGTAAATATTATAATTTAATATTTACGAGTCAAATATAGTATTATATTAAATTTTGATTTGATAATTTTTGCTAATTAGACGAATAGTTAAGTTCAAATGGTTTGTCCCTAAAGCCAAGTGGGTTAGGAAAATGAGGTATCGAGACCTCGTTTCTATAAACCGTGCCTATCAATAAAAAAATATTTACAGAGTTACAATATAGGTATATTGAATTTTAATCTAGAAATTTTGACGTTTGGATAGTTAATTAAGGAAAAGGATTAAGTCGTAAAAGTTGCAAAAATTAATTGCTATTGAATTTTATTAATTAAATGGATTATATAGTCAAAGTGGAAGGATTAACATAGTAATTTTACCATAATTTAACATTATGGATGGTTTATGAATTGAAATTAATTAAATTATATGTTATTTTAATTATATATATTAAAATGTTAAAAATAATATTATTATTAAAAGTAAAACATAAGTGAATTGTTGTCATCTTCCCCAATTGACGTCTCTCACACTGAAACTCCATAGTTTCAACTTCTCCAAGCTTCGATCTTGCTTTTATTCATGCATGTAAGTCTTTCGGCTATCAATTTTTCGTAAATTTTATGTTTTTGTTTTATGCCATTGAGGAATTTGTGATGTTTTCGAAGTTTGATGATAGATTTACAAGCTTGGTTGTCAAATAGAACTATTTTTTAAAGTGATTTTGGTTAGTTTTAATTTTAGAGAATAAATTGAAAAAATAATAAATTTAGCATGAAATTATTGTGAAATTTCAACAATTATGGGTTATATATGTATAAGTAAAATTTTGGCTAGCTTGGTTTTGGGCTTAATTGTGATAATTGTAAAAGTTTCAGGTTTAGAGACTAAATTGAATAAAAGGTAAAAGTGTAAAATGTTGATAAAGGGTTATATATGTGAATTTAAGTGTTTTGAAGTATTTGAATTGGTTAATTGAATGAAAATATTATATTTAATCAAGAAACGGATCAATTGGTTGATAATCGCGGGAAAGGAAAAGTCGTAGAGTAGTCGTCGTTGAAGTATTTGTAGCTATTGTGATTAGGTAAGTTCATAGGTTAAAATAGTTAGTTGATGTTTTTTGTGATATAACATCTATCTATATATGTTGTGATTGAGTTCATTTACTAATTATGTTTGAAAATGGGAAACTATATGGATGAATTCTTGTGATGAAATAATGTGTATATGACTAAATGAAGTAGATATGAAACACGACCCGTATGAACCTCGTGAATGCTTAGGATACAAATGACTTGTCATTAGGGGTACTTTTAGTTTTAGGTGTTGGTTTTAGATGCCCTACCGATGGCTGAGGTCCTACATTTTTTGCGATTCTCCACAACTCGTGTGAGCAACATCGTGCAGTCTAACATCCCAACCCATAGCTCGTGTAAACAGGCCCATTTTACAACTTGTGTGAGCATCGTTTCTGTGTATCTGACGTTATTTCATTTGGTTCATCGGGTGATAAATGTGTAAATGAAAATAAATATATGAAATGGTTATATAAATCGGTTATCTAAAAAAATGATATATGAATTGGTTATATAGAAATAAATATATAAAATGGTTATACAAATCGGTTATATGAAAAATGATATATGAAATAGTTATACGAACTGGTTATATGGAAAAAGATATATAAAATGGAACACTGGATATAGATATTTGAAGTGAAATGTGAGTTGTTAAATAAATAGGTGATGGTTGAATTAAGTTTTAAATGTGTTTACTTGTAATGGTTATGACATGATAAAGTTATATGTTTCGTATATGTGAACTCACTAACCTTGTGAAATTTGTGGTGTGTATAAGAAATAAATAAACTCATGACATTGTTTATGAAATTAATTGCGAAATGTTTTAGTTTCAACAGTTACAATAAGTTAAAGTTAAAGTTTAATATAGACTTACTAAGCTTTACGTAAGCTTACTTTATTTGGTTTTTCTTCTTTGTCGATCGCCGGATACGAGCTATCGATTGGATTACTTTTGGAGATCACATTATCCGTAAATTCTTTTAGTAGCTATACGTTTATTTTGGCCGGTTATAAGTAGCATGTAAATAGGGCTTTGGTTTATGCATGTTGGTGATCATTTGGTCATGTTTTGTGCCATTTGAATTATGAAATATGTGTATTAATCTAAACCTTTAATGGTATTTTGGTTGGTTTGGTATTTTATGGCATAGGTATACTTGAAACTTAATGCGTTGTTGGTTTATTGAATTGGTACATGCATGATAGGTTAATTGGTGATAAATTGGAATTAAAAGGCTTGGTATAAATGGTTGATTATTGCATATGTTAGTTGGAAATTATAGGATGATTGAATAAGGCTAATATGTTGATTATGTCTTACTTTGGATGGTTGTTGTTTATGTTGAAGTATGGTGCCAATGAGGGAATATTGGTTAGACACATAGGTTGAATGTGAATTGGCATGTTTTGGTACACTTTGAATAGATTCATGTGATGGTAAATGTATAGCTTGATGTCTAAGAAATTGTAGGTGAATTGGATTGTGTTTGAAGGTATTTTGGGCACACACGGACTGCCACACGGTCATGTGTCCCACACAAATTTATGACAAGACCATGTGGCTTATTTGATTTTTGGTGTAGGCTTGTCTACACGGTATTAGAAAGTTAAACGGTCGTGTGACCCTAAGTTACACGAACTTAATTTGTTACACGATTTGGCCACACGGCATGTTTTTTAGCCACACAGTCTGGGTTTGTCATACGACCGTATGACCCATGTTTTTAGTTTTTACCATATTTTTATGTTTTGTTTTAGATTAGTCCATACTTGTTTCTAAACTGATTTTAGGGTTTTGTAGGCTTAATTTAAGTTTCATTTTCGAATGTATGCTATGAATGATGGTTTTTTTATAAATTTATGATGTTTAAATTAATCTTTAAATTCTGTTACTGTATTATCAGTCTGGTTAACTATCGTAATATCCCGTAACCTTAATCTGGTAATAGAGATGGGTTTTTGCATTTCAGTTGTTTTTACTTTTGGTTTTTTTATTTCATTATCTTTTTTTTGGTGAATTACAAGAGGAGGGAAAAGCCCTAATAGCAACGTGACTAGCGCGACTTAAACCTAGGCCACACCTGGGGCGGTGAACAGCCTAACTATTAGGCCAACACACAGGATTCTAATTTCATTATCTTTTAAATTTGTTTCTTTATGTGCCATAGGTGTCTCACCACTTAAGATAAGCAAACCTTTAACAAGACCAACGAGCAAGAGCTAGGTCAACTTTAATCTACATTCTGAACACTTAAATAGGGTAGTTTCCCTTTTTCTTATTTGCTTTTGGAAACATTAAGGGCAATGTTCAGTTTAAGTGTGGGGGAGGCACTAATTTAGGTAATTGCATTTCAACATAATTTAGTTAAAATTTTTGTTTTTACATAATAGTTTCATGCATTGTTGACTTGATGAATGGTTCGTATATCTCTTTATTCTAATAAAATGTTGAATGTGTGGTGAATTCTTTCGAAATCTATATGTCAGCTTAGTATGGCTTTGCATAATGATTCATGCTATTAGGAAATTTGTTGGAATGATAGATTCTTTTGATAAGTGATTTGGAATTCAAGTCGTCTCATTTGTCAATTTATTTTGCATATTTGGTCCTTGAACTACCAAAAACTATCTTGTTTATACATGCTTATGAGGGATGAACTAGGCAACATATTGGTTGAAATGTGAGCTAATTGAGTTTTTGGTACTTACAAATTCTTTTTCAAACTTAAAGTATTTAAATGTGAAATTATTAATTGTGCTTGATTGAACACATATGCGACAAATGAATAAAGAGTTTCAATTACCCTGGTATCTACATATGAACTTTGAAAGAACTAATGGCCCAACTAAATACCCGAGGTAGGTGCTTGGGTTGTCAGTTGTCTTCGCGTCAAAAGGATCTATGTTTCCTAGTACGCTCCACAGACGTTATGAGTAAAGCCAAAAGTTGTTTAGGTATGATTAACTGAGTAATTCGGGGTAGGTGCTTGGGTTGTCATTTACACTCACATTCAAAGGTAATCATCCTGAATTCGAAAACAAGAAAGAAAGAAAGAAAAAAGAGAAACTAGAGAAAATTTGACAGTTTTCGTTCAATTTTCGAAGGTAACCAAGTGATTAAGATAAATAATAAGTTTTTTTATTGTGCGAAACCATAAAGACCCAAGTGACCTTAAAAAGTTTGTTCAAACTTGCTTATGTTTTCTCGATTGTTCTATTACTCCTTATGCTTTGTACATTGATGGATAGGCGATTACACATATTTACAAAGCGATTAATTAGTTTTGTTATTTTTTTTATGTGAGTTATTGTGGTTGATTATAATTTGATTGGCATGTGGAATTATGACTGTGTTCTCGAACCATGTTTATTTGTCCATTTGTGTATAGGGATGTTGTCAATCATTTATTCAAGCTAGGAATTTTTTAGGATTGCATGAGCATAGTCATTTATTTCTCTTGAGGACAAGAAAAAGGTTATGTGATAGAGTGTGATAAGCACTTATAATTTATATATTTTTAACCCCTATTACTTTACTTTTTATTGTTCCAAGAGTGAAACCTCATGTTTTATCTTCGCTTTTGCATTTAGTATTATTTCTGCATGCTTTTCTATTTTTCTCCATTTTTAGTTTGACTTTATGTCCACTAGCTACAAGTGATTGTTTCAAGTGTTTCTGGGACTTGAATTAGGTGTGTACGAGCTTGGAATGCAATGTCGCAAGTCATCGATGATGAAATGAGCAGTTAAAAAAAGGCTTTAACAAAGTCGATTGGGTGACAGCGTCACAACCTGGCACCGTAATGTACGACAATCCAGTAAGCCGCCACCCGAACCCAGCTGTCCGTACCCCAGCCCCAACCCTGAGCTCTGTGCTGTAGCACTATCCCACCAAGCCGTGACACCACAGTCAATGTCTTGTGGGCCCAATTTTTGTTTTAAACCTAAGATGCAAGGTTAATTTCATATTTTTGAATATTTAAGTATAAATCAAGTTTGTAACCCTAATTTTAAGTAAATTAAACTCTATAAATATTATATTTAAGGAGAGATGGGATTATCTCTGTTCTCAACTCCATTTAATTTTGCATTTTATTTTCTTTATGGCTTGCTAAACTCTTCTTTTCTAGTTGAAGTAATATTCGAAGTTTGATTCTACAAGTTTGTGAGATCGAATTGCATGTCTTCTGGTTTAATTACAATTGTTTAAGTTTGTTAAATATTATGTCTGTATTTGAAAGCTTAGAATAATTGCTTTGTCAATTAGATAAATAGTTGATTGATCAATTTCTTATATTTGTGACAACTACATGATTATTTGTGTAGTGTGGCCATGCAGTATAACTTAAATAAACCCTGGTTGTGCATTTTTTTGTTAGAATTAGGTCTATTTCGTTTTTAAGTCTATTGATAAATTAAATTCTTAAGCAATCATTATAGGGTTGTTGACCGCGCCCCAGTGTGCATGCCTCAGGGCTTAGGAAAATGCAATTGAATAAAGAATTAAGTGCATTATATGCAAAAATACATGTCAAATTGTAATATAGTTAAGTTTACAACGAAACACTTTGGAAGTATTTCGAGGATCATACCCAAGAGATTGCCAGGTTGGTAAAAACTATTGTTACATTAATTGTCATAATCTAAACTAAACCTAAGTTAAACTATCGAAACTTCCTATTCCTAATTTCAATGATACGAGCTACTTGGCCTATAATTGATTGAATTACTAATTGTCAACTAAGCCAATAATTACCCTTATTTGAGTTATTTACCACCCTTAACTAAGAATACCTTCTCGGTCTCATCCTTGTTAAGAGTTACTACCTAAGATACCTTTTCAATCTCACTTAGGTATACAAATAGCCTTTTGGTCTCACGGCTTAACACAAGTTTACTAAAGGCTTACTCAACAATATATCTTTTCGATCTTACTTGTCTAGATGTTCTACTAGGTTCATCAATCCTAGTATACTAAGTTATTTAGCAAACTCGAATAAATACCCAATTTCATATAATTATTTACTTAATCAATTAATTAGTTAAATAATCGGTTCATGCGAGATATGTATAAAGCACAAGTTATTCTACTATTTATACAAGCAATCAATTAATTAAATTAATGATAGAGATAAAAGTAAATAGAATAGGGAAATGAATGCTCATGGGTTAATCAAGGTAACAACATGCATTCAGAACAATTTTTGCTCGCAATTGCCTAACTTCGTAATAGAAGAATTCCACTTAAAAAAACATAAAAGAAAGCTAAACTAAAGAATAATTGAAAACCAAAATCGAAAGTATGAAATCTGATGAAGTCTCAATCCCCATTACCTAATTTTGGTTATAATCGAAAGGCTAAGATGCCATTTTAATTAATACATCAACCAGAAAAAGACCCTGAATTGCCCATTGGAAACGCAATTGTCGCGTTTGTGAAATCATTGCGACGTTGCGATGAGAAGCGCTTTGCTTGTCGCGACATCGACTTTGTTTGTAGCCTTTCCTTATGCTTGTCTTCGATGTTGCGACTTCCATACTTCGTTATTTAAGTATTAAAATACTATGATAACTATTAAAAAGCATAAATTACTACTTCAATTATAAAAACATAAATTCGAACTAAAATGACTTGATTTAGCTATTAAACAAGTTAAAATCATGTGAAAAGAGATATGAATAACAATATAAATCATGGCAAATCAGTTGTTTATCAATAAGGGAAGTAATTAATGACGATTGTGTAGATTATCGAAAGGGTAAGAAGAAATTAGGTTACCAGACGATTGTCGATAACTATAACCAGTTTATTAAATAACATTGAAATTTATTTTTGCATCAATGGTCAAACCCATGAATCAAACAAAGAATTTACTTTAACTAGAATTTCATCTCATCAAATTTTTCTAAAATTTTAATTATTGATTTATTTTCTTTTACTAATTTCTTAATTTAAAATTTTAAGTTTTCTTTAAACAAAACCCTTGTTTCCCTTTAATTTATTTGTTTTAGTCGAAGGAATACAATTTCTATCAATCTTTGTGGATTCGACCATACTTTTCCCTTCTACTAATTATTCATTTTCAAGTAGGTTTTATTTTTGACAGCTTCGACAATCGTACATATATAAAATATCAATATTTTAATATTTATTTTTTATTATTTTGAATTATTAAATAAGTTAATATATTTTAAATATATTTAAAAATTCAAATAATGAATCTAAAATTAATTACAATAATTAAAATATATTATTTAAAAGTTAATTAAAAAGTTAAAAGTGTAAAATCTCATTCAACGTATGTAGAATTAAAAAACTAATTATTATAAATCTCATATATAATAAATAAATAAAATTATACGTTACGTGAGAAAATATAGACAATTTTGAAAGTTTTTGATTTATTATTATTATTTTGTTTTGGTTTAACGGAAATAGATTAAAATTATCACAAAGATCACCTAATGAAACCTAATAAGTATGTGGTAGTGAGATTTATTTTTATATTGATATTGTATCATATTATCAAGGTTTAATGATAAATTTGGTTACTAATATTTATATGTTTTTGTCAAAATAACTTTAATTATATTTTTGAATTTTTTTATCATCAACTTTTTTTTTCAAACTGCTTTTTCTAATAAATTTAATGAAAGTATCATTAAAAACATAATATGAATAACGTGGAACATTTTTAATTTATTTTCTTTAAATTAAAAGTTATTTTTAACTTAATGAATTATTTATTTTATTATTTTCCACATGTAATTATTTTATTAGGTTATTTAAGTAATAAATTACATCTAAATAAAAATATTTCACATATAAAATTCTATATCATTCCATTAACTTTTTAATAATATTTTCATCAAATTTATTAAAAAAGTAATTTGAAAAAAGAATAAAGATTGATAGCAAAAAACCAGACTTAACAATATAATTAACACCATTTTGACAAAATATGTAAACATTATCATCAAGTTTATTATGAATTCAAATTAATTTTGTAAAATAGAATAATAATATTATTTTCAAACAAAAAAAAATAGACTTCAGAACCGAACCCAAGCCCAGCAAACCGAAAAATTAAAAAAAAAAAACCGGATACGATAAGTATTAAATGACATGTACACCATTTTGCCGCCAAAACTTCGCGCCAAAAAAGAGGGTTTTATCGTTTATTTGTGCGCCCTAAGAGAGGGCCTACCGTTCTTGATACGATTGAGCGGGCAAAGAGAATCCATAAGAATGGCTGGAGAAGATTCCGGAAATCCGGTTCCGTCGACACCAGAATCGCCGACATCTGCAGGTTTTAACACGGATCAGTTGCCCCATGACAACAGCCACTCATCGGACGAGGAAGAGGCAGCGGTGGATCCTGAGGCAATAAGAGACGAACCGGATGAGGTGGACGAAGAGGAAGACGATGGGGAAGATCTCTACAATGATAATTTCATGGATGATTACAGGGAGATGGGTGCGCAGGACCAGTACTAATCAGTGGGGTTGGATGAATCGGTGGAGGATGAGAGAGATTTGGATCAGATCATGCAGGATCGCAGGGCTGCCGAGTTGGAACTTGATGCCCGTGATGCTCGCATCCCCAACCGCAAGCTCCCTCAGCTTCTCCATGATCAGGGTCGGTAGAGTGCTACATAGCTTCCCATTTTTTTCTCTATCTGGTCCATTATTTTTTTTCTGTCTTATATGAAGTGGTTAATATATGGGGTTGAAATGATGACCGCAGACACAGATGATGACAATTATAGGCCTTCTAAGCGACAGAGGGCTGATTTAAGGCCTCCATCTGCCCCAAGAAGCTATGACGACACTGATGGCTTGCAGAGTTCACCAGGAAGGTCACAGCAAGACCACTCAAGGGACGATGTCCCCATGACTGATCGAACTGATGATTACCCTTACGAGGTTCAGACCTCTCCTCAGCTTCAATAATGTTGGCATTTCAAATGGCATCTAACTTTCCTCGTTGTATTTAGGATGAAGGTGATGATCAAGGTGAGTTTGAGATGTACCGTGTCCAAGGAACATTGAGAGAGTGGGTTACTAGAGATGAAGTGCGTCGCTTCATATTCAAAAAGTTCAGGGATTTCATACTTACATATGTGAACCCAAAAAATGGACATGGGGACATAGAATATGTACGCCTCATAAATGAGGTGGTGTCAGGTAAAGCATCTATTCATCCTTAACCTGTAGTTTCTGAAAACTAAATGCACAAACAAAATATTTGATCAATATTAAAAGTGACAAATTGATATGCTGTATGCGCTATTCATTGTTCCATTTTGCAGCCAACAAGTGCAGCTTGGAGATTGATTACAAGCAGTTCATTTCCGTTCATCCTAATATCGCAATCTGGCTGGCTGATGCCCCTCAATCTGTCCTAGTAGTTATGGAAGATGTTGCCCAAAGGGTGGTCTTTGATTTGCATCCAAACTACAAAAACATCCATCAGAAGATATATATCCGCATTACAAACCTTCCAATTTATGATCAAATTCGTGATATTAGGTAATGTAGAATATTCTTCTTTTCTTATATCACAATTTGGCAATTTTATTTTGCTATTGTTTCAGTTTTTTACTTCTCATTTTGTCGTTTCTAGGCAAATCCATTTGAACACCATGGTTCGTATTGGGGGTGTTGTGACTAGGCGATCTGGGGTCTTTCCCCAATTGCAACAGGTAAAATATGATTGCAACAAGTGCGGATCAATTTTGGGACCGTTCTTTCAAAATTCATATTCAGAGGTTAAGGTTGGGTCTTGTCCCGAATGCCAATCGAAGGGCCCATTCACTGTCAACATTGAGCGGGTAAATTTTTTCCCCCTTCCGGTGCACCTGTAGTTACTTCTGTATGTTTTTCTATACAAAAAAGGATTATAAGCTGGATAATGTTTTTGAGCTTCTGTTTCTTATTAAGAATCAAAACAGCTCCTGCTAAACTGCAAATAAGTTTGGATTAATCTTAGCTGTGGCTTTGTTTTTTAATAAATTTCGTTCCAATCAACATCCAATTAAAAGTAATATCCCTGTTTTCATTTTTCGCTATGTTCTTTGTTGCCTCGTTGCAGACAGTATACAGGAACTACCAGAAGCTCACACTTCAGGAAAGCCCAGGAACTGTGCCTGCTGGAAGGCTTCCAAGATACAAGGAAGTAATATTGCTCAATGATCTAATTGACTGTGCCCGTCCTGGGGAAGAAATTGTAGGATCTTCTTCCTATATTTGATTTGTACCTATTTATTCTGTCAGGAATACCAATTTTTGTTTTGCGTCCCATGTCACTTTTTCAGGAAGTCACAGGCATTTACACAAATAATTTTGATATGTCATTGAACACAAAAAATGGATTTCCTGTCTTTGCCACTGTGGTTGAGGCAAACTATGTTGCAAAGAAACAGGATCTCTTTTCTGCCTACAAACTCACTCAGGAAGATAAGGAAGACATTGAGAAGTTGGCCAGGGATCCACAAATAGGAGAAAGGGTTCGTCGTTCATGATACTGTTCTTTTATTCTGAACTGTCCCTTTGTTCTGCAACGAATATTGGAGTTCTCTCTTTTGGTCAATTTCTAATTTGAATGCTTGATGATCCACTTTTCAGATAATAAAGTCCATTGCCCCCTCAATCTATGGTCATGAAGACAAAAAAACTGCAATAGCTCTTGCTATGTTTGGAGGCCAGGAGAAAAATGTAGAAGGGAAACACAGACTCCGTGGAGACATAAATGTACTACTTCTAGGTGACCCAGGCACAGCAAAATCACAGTTCCTTAAGTATGAGCTAGCTCTCTCAGTTCTTTGGTTTGAATCAGATATCTTGAACATGCATTTGAAACTTGAAGGTTTTTATTTGAAGGTATGTTGAAAAGACGGGGCAGAGAGCTGTCTATACCACTGGCAAAGGGGCTTCTGCCGTGGGGCTGACAGCAGCAGTGCACAAGGATCCAGTAACCAGGGAGTGGACCCTTGAAGGAGGAGCCCTTGTTTTAGCTGACAAAGGGATTTGTCTTATTGATGAATTTGATAAAATGAATGATCAAGACAGGTAAGGGAAAGCCTGGCGTAAATTTAACCACTATAATTAGATAACTTCAGCAAACACCTTTTGTCGTTTGCTTTACTTTTCTTCTTTTAGGATATTACTTGAGCTTTAAAATTATTGGAACATCTGTGCATTCAGGGTGAGTATCCATGAAGCAATGGAGCAGCAAAGCATTAGCATATCAAAAGCTGGGATAGTAACGTCTCTCCAGGCTCGTTGCTCGGTCATTGCTGCCGCAAATCCAATTGGAGGAAGGTATGGATGGTTTATATATGAGATGATGATTTGGCCAATGGGTTCATCGTTTAGAGTTTAGCGCATCATACAAAGACCATATGGTGCACCAACAACGGGATTGCTTCACTCTTTGGATTCATTTCCTTATTATTCCCAATGAATAAAAACCCAAACTGGAATTGGCTGGACTCCTGGTTTCGTTTCAAACAGTTCAAAGTAAAATTTCTCTAAAATTGGGTTAAAAGGCCCATAACATATAAAACCTCCAAAGTTTTTTGGTTTCCTAACTTGATAAAGAAAAAACATCCGGTTTACTGGTTTTTAATTGTTTTTTCTGTTTTCTGGTTTTCTAGCAATTCTGGTCAGTTCGACCGTAATCCACTTCAATGTAATTCTGATCAGTTCGACAGTAATCGTTTAATGTAATTTGGGTTCAACCAGTTGAAATGACTGGTCTTGTTTGGTTTTCTAATAATTGTTTAATCCCATTCATCCTTCTCACATAGAATCTTCTTTTTTTAGATTCCCGGATGTCTTATTTTGGTTAAGAGTCAATTCATAAAACTAATACGCATGCTTGCTTGCAGATATGATTCCTCAAAAACTTTTTCTCAAAATGTTGAGTTGACAGATCCCATTGTCTCTCGTTTTGACATCCTATGTGTTGTTAAGGTTATTCCCTTCGGTGCTCAATATTTAGTTTTCTTTGCAAAGCTCTATTACCAGACCTTAGTAGGATTAAGGTAAAAAACTTAATTTCAAATGCAGGATATTGTTGATCCTGTAACAGATGAAATGCTTGCAAAGTTTGTAGTTGACAGCCATTTCAGGTCACAACCTAAGGGTGCTAATATAGATGACAAAGCCTTCAGTGAATCCCAAGAAGAGAGTCAAGCCCCTGTTGGACTAGCCGATTCAAAGGTTCATAGTGGCTGTTCTATTATCCTAACTGATTGTACTTTTTAGACCTTGTTCTTCAAATGATCATATGAATTTTTACGTTTGCATTGCAGATTCTTTCTCAAGAATTACTAAGGAAATATTTAACCTATGCCAAGTTGAATATATTCCCAAGGTTCCATGAAAAGGATATGGCTAAGCTTACTAAAGTTTACGCTGATTTGCGAAAAGAATCTTCTGTAAGATTCCTTTTCTCATTTTGCTGGTGATTTTGAAAGTGATTTTACTTTACTGCCCTAATGCTTTCTTAATTGTCTGTGTAGCGTGGACAAGGCGTCCCTATTGCAGTTAGGCATATTGAATCGATGATCAGGATGTCTGAAGCACATGCCAGGATGCACCTTAGGCAGCATGTCACCGAAGAAGATGTGGACATGGCTATACGGGTCCTTCTTGAGTCATTCATTTCAACACAAAAGTTTGGGGTTCAAAAAGCCCTACGAAAGGTATAACCGGAGGTTCACTCTCTTTCAAGAACTTTCTCCATAAGGTGCTAATATGGAAATACTTTTAAAAAAATGCCATAATGCAGTATGTTTTTCCCTCTTATATGTTTGTCCAGAATAAGTATGAAGTATTTTGTACTTTTTTCCTCTATATTTTGGCAATACATTATTTGGGGCAGATGGTATTCTCATGGCCTGCATTTCTGAAGAATGGCGCTTATACATTGATGTGGTTATTCTGATGGTTTGGCAGTTGCTAGTTTGTTGTGTTTAGGCCTATTCCTTTATGTATGAGTGAATTCACCATTTGATATAGTATTATCTCATGCCTTGCTATCTTCTGATGCTGCATATCAAGCTATGATCCTAATTATTTAAATTTTCACTGATTTTGGAGTTATAATCTCTGGGCATTTCTCTGTCACATGAACTTGGTTTATAAGCTCTTTTTTAAGAGTTTCATACATGATGCATTGCTCACTTTATTGCTTTCTATCTAAATTCTGTCTCTATTCAAACCCTTAGATTTTCTTATGCAATTTGCCAGATGTGCTAATTGTTTTTTCCAGAGAATTTCTGATTGTCTAATGCATAACTTCTAAATTAAAAGCAATTTATTATTGGTAGGCTAGGCTGTGAGAGGAATCGAATATCTTACAGCTTTAATTGATTCTCTAAAAGCTGTCTGAATTCAACAAAGAAATTTGCTTATGCTCTTCTGGTTGAATTGTTGATTGTTAGATATGTTTTGAAGGCCAAAAGTTGGTTGTTTTCATTCTTCAAAAAACGAAATATGTTTGTCGTAGTGAGGCTGAGAAGAATCTGATGTATTTTGCAGAGCTTCAGGCAATATATAACCTTCAAGAAGGACTACCATGGACTGCTACTTGTACTTCTTAGGGAGCTTGTGAATGATGCAATGCGCTTTGAAGAGATACTTTCTGGATCAACTCAAATGCTTAACTATGTTGATGTAAAAGTAGTAGATCTGCAAGCCAAGGTACCATAACTTGACGTTGTTCTTTTGCTAATGATGTTAGACCATATTAATTTATGGATTTTAATTACATTGTGTAGGCTGAAGAGTATGAAATCACTAATTTGGAGGCCTTCTTTTCAAGCTCTGAATTTAAAGCCTGCTACGAGTTGGATGAACAAAGAAAAGTCATCAGGCGTCATCTTGCAGATGATAGATGATGACAAATCATAGCTGAGACATTACTTGGACAGGTCAGTGATCCTCTTGGTTCGGAAGGTATGAAGTACCTAGGCAACCATGACTGTCATCCTCACCCAGCCATTTTCAATAATTGCAGATAGCTTCTGTGCTAACCATGTATGAATTGGGCGGGAGATAATTGCCAACAAACTTGTGTGGCGATGCAAGTTGACAAAATCACTAACCTCAGATTTTGCAATTGTTGGTTTGTTGGGTGATAAAAGAACCTCTGTACTAGACAATTTATTTGGTGACTACTGCTTCTGTCTTGTTGAAGTTAAATGAACTTAAACTGAAATTTGCTGTCAGCATGTCAGTGTCATACACTCACATTGGTTTGTGGGCCAAGGTGGATTGTGAATGTGATGAATGTTGCTTTTTCCGAGTGAAAGGTTCGATTTCTGTTTCATCTGATGCGATAAATGATGGTGGAAATAGTTGGCATCCTTGGGATCTCAAATTTCTACTACCTATATCGTGGAGCAGATAGATTCATCATACTCATGGCAGGGAATGGCTGGTATTACAGTATGTCCAACTGCAATAACTTTGAATTCACCTTCATCAAAATCACCTACTTGCTAGGTCTAGGTTTAGGTTTATGTCTTCGACCTTCGTTAAATGCTGCAAATCCTGGTTTGACAACTGTCAGTCCATGAAAGCATTCCCACTGTTTAGATTCAACTTTATTCCATTCATTCCGTCTTACCTGAGCTCCGTAAAATGAGTTCTTTTGTGAGCTTCCGAAGACAATTTGGAACCAATTATTCTTTTAATGTATCAGAAAAGTATAGCGATAACAAAATTTGTTCAGAAATAAAATAGGATATGAAGTATGATTTGAAACTTTTTAAAATTACAATTTAAAAACATTTTAAATAATTTCAAATCAACTTTCGTATTTGAAAATGTAATTAGTATATTTAAATATAATTGCACAAAAAATATTAAACATATAGAATTTTTTAAATAATTCTTAAATATGACAAATAAATAGAAAATTAAATTTATTTTAAAAATATTTTAAAATTTGAGATTTAAATATGCTATATATAGGTTTTAAATAAATTAAATGGAAATTAATATTTTTAAAATGTATTATTTGAGAAATATTGTTAAAACATTTTTAAAATTAAAATTTTAAAAAGTATTTGAAGTTGTAATTGCTATATTAAATATAATTGCAAGTATATATTAAACATACAGAATTCTGTTAATAGTTATAAAATAACAAATTAATAGAAAATTAACTTTATTTCAAAAATATTTTAAAAATTGGGATTTCAATATGCTATATATATAGGGTTTTAAAAAAAGAGAGTAGAAATTAACTTTTTTTTTAATCCATAACAAAATTTGTAGATAACGTCTAATTGAAAGCAGATAAATAATACTGGATTACAACTATAATCAAAATGAAAATTTGAATTTGGTTGGTAATTTGGTATGGGTTAGAAATCATTTTAGTATTTAATTAGAGATTTGATTATACGAAAGAAATCTTGATATTTGGTATAAGATATTTTATAGAAGATTAATTGATCAATATGTATGTATGTATGTATCTGGTTAGAGATGGTGTAAGTTGTAACAAATTTCTTAACGAAAGGAAATATGGAATTTGGTTAGTTTTTTTGTATCTTTAGAAATCATTTGGTATAGGGTCAGAGATTTGATTCTACGCGAGAAGTTTTAATATTTGGTATCTAATAGTGATGACGGTATTCTATTACAAACTTATACGAAGTAACAAAATCTCTAACGTTTACCAAAAACACTCAAAGCAATACAGAGATATCAAGGGATTATGGTCTTTTGTTATAGCTTCCAGAAACTTATATGAAATAACAAAATCGTTAGAGGATACAAAATTGTCTAACGCAATACACAAATATCTAAGGTATATAGTATACACAATGTTGCAACGAATAAAGAAATATACATGAATAGTGAGCAACCTCATTTTGTTATAGCTTTCACAAACTTATTTGGAATAACGAAATTAATACCGGATTCCAAAATACCTAACACTATACCCAAATATGTAGAGATTTTGGTATTTTGATAAGCTATAAAAGTAACATTTTTTAATCTCATTCTTGATGCATTTTTGGATGATTAATTATGCAAATTAGTGAATTTGATGCTTCTAATCCTTTAAATTCATGTTTCTATATTTAGGAAAGCATTTGAGAGTTAAAGGAGCGAAAAACGAACCAAAATCGAACAAAAAGACCTGTTTTTAGGATCCACACGGGTTGGCCACATGCTCATGTGTCAACTCTTGTCGATTTCACACCCTGCTTCCCAAATACACGGAAAAACCTATTTTTTAGGCTTTCTGAGCATTCTAAAGACTATAAATACCAATTAGAAGAAGAGAGAAGGGGCAATCAGAGAAGATCAAAGAAAACACTCGAAGAACGCCGTCGGAATCAACTCAGAAGTGGATCTCCCTCAAGATCGAAGATCTCCGTTTAATTTCTTTCGAAGTTTTATTGAGTTTCTTTATGTCTTGTGATAATCCTAACTTTGAGATGTTTCTATTTAGGATTATGAACTAAATTCCTTAGATACCTAGGGGGATGAAACCAATGATGAATCATATTATTTGATTTCTAATTTGCATGATAAATACTTGATTCTTGTTCTCAGTGTTCTTATTTCTTGTTTTAATATTTCCAAGATGTTAATTCATGTTTAATGTGCTTATTTCAGTGGAGCAAAAGTCCCTATTTAAGAGTAGATCTAACATAATTGAGTGGAGCTGCATGCAATCCTAGAAATAGAACGACATAAATCTACCGGATTAGAGTCAAATTTAATAGGGGAATCCATAGATCGAGTTAATGCGACAATAGGAGTTTTAATTAGAAAGAGATTTCAATTAATCAACCTAGAGTTAGTTGTTCTTACTCTCGAAAGAGATATTAATATAATTTAGGGATTTCTACAGATCAAGACACTAGTGAATAAATCGTTTAATTCAAATTCATAATAATAGGTGAAGTCTAGGTGGATTCTTTCTTGGGTATTGTCTATCTCATTGGTTATCTTTGATTATTTCTTTGTTTCATTCTCTGTTGCATTCTTAGTTAAATTAATTTAGTAAATTTTAGATTAAAACGCAATCACTCCAATTTGTCGGCTAAATAATAAGAAGACAGTAATTACTAGTACTTTTAGTCCTCGTGGATACAATATTCCCTACTCACTATAGCTATACTATTGTTTGATAGTGCGTTTGCCTTTGTCGTATTTATAGTTAGTTTAGTGACCATCATATTTTTTTATAGTTTTCACAAACTTATATGGAATAACAAAACTGCAAAAGGACACAAAAACCCTTAATGCAATACACAAATATCTAATGTATACATAATGTTGTGATGGATAACAAAATCTGCATGAATTTCAAGCAACTCCCATTTGAAAATGGAGGAATTTTTTTGTATTTTAGAATTAGAAAAAAAAAGAATAAGAGGAGGAGGAGAGTATTTGCCCCAAATAAAGTAAAAGTTGACTCTTTTTTTTTGACAGATTCAGGCATATGAGGGAAGAAGAAAAAAAAGATGGTGAATTGATTGGGAAATTTAGAAATTGGTTAGTAATTTTTGTATCATTAGAAATTATTTGGTATTTGGTCAAAGATTTGATTATACGCGAGGAATTTTGCTATTTGGTATAAGACATTTGGTACATGAGAGAGATTATAGTATTTTGTTATAGCTTTCACAAGCTTATGTGGAATAACAAAATCCCAATCAAATGCTAAAATACCTAATGCTATACCAAAATATGTAGAGATTATGGTATTTTGTTATACATTTCACAAATTTATATGGAATAACAAAATCAATTAAAGGATACAAAAACCCCTAATGTAGTACACAAATATCTATGGTATATACGGTGTTTTAACGAATAACAAAACATGCAACAATTGCAAGCAACTCCCATTTGAAAATGGATGAGGAAATTTTTGTGTAGTCTAGAATTAGAAGAAAAAAAAAGAAGAGGAGGAGGAGGAGAGTACTTGCCCCAAATAAAGTAAAAGTTATGTTTGCATTTTTGTTTAAATTTTTTTGGAAAATTCAGGCACCTGAAGGAAGATGATGATGATGATGAAATGATCAGGAAATTTGGAATTTGATATGTAATTTTTGTATCATTAGAAATCATTTGATATCTGATTAGAGATTTAATTATACACGAGGAATTTTGCTATTTGGTATAGGGCATTTGGTACATTAGAGAGATGATGGTATTTTGTTATAGCTTTCACAAGCTTATATGGAATAACAAAATCTCTATCGGATTCCAAAATTCCTAATGTTATACCTAAATATGTAAGGTATATCGATGTTGTAAGGAATAACAAAATAATCATGAATTGCGAGCAACTCCAATTTTAAAAATGGAGGAAAATTTTGTTGAGTTTAGAATAAAAAAGAAGAGGAGAGTAATCGCCCAAAAAAAAAAGTAAAAGTAAGAGTGTTAGACATGGTCAAGAGGTAGCTCATGAATCTGCTTCTGTTGGGTGTTGTTTTGCTCCCCTCTAGTTTCATGTTGATTCCTTGCACAACCTTCTTTGTCCCTCTTGGGTAAGTTATGTTCACCTCGTCCTTTTTCCTTGTTCAGTCTTCTAATAAAGTTGAATTTTTATTTGTTTGTTTGTCATTTATGAGCATATTCTGAAACCTTGGAGAACTTAGCCATTCAACTTTACTAGCATCAAGTATGAAATGATATACCAGGTCATTGTTTCCCCTAAATAAGCGATTTATAAATTGAGGAGTTATCTCTATACTTACTTTAACTTTTATCAAAATGCTATAACAAAGGACAAGGTGCTGGTAGTGGTATCGTTGACAAGGATGCAATTGGAAATGATGTAATAAGAGGGACTAAAGTGGTTATTGTAAAAAATGAAAGTACCTTAAAAAGAAAATAATAAGTAAAAAAGGAATTATCTCCTAAAACATACTTGATGTCACCACATTGTCAGGCGGCCCTTTTAAGGTTTTTTTTTTTTTACAACAGTCAATCTAATTCATATGATCTGTTTGAACATTTTAGTTTATCACACTTCAGTTTGATGCTACCATTGTGTCAAGTAATACAAATAAAAAATCATTTTTTAAAAAATAGAATAGTGCCGCTAACCAATCAAACTACATCGAAATTTATTGTAAAAAACATCTTATTTTTGTGCTTAATTTGTTTTCATACTTTTTTTTTGGTATTTTTTTTTATTAAAAAACCTCCCATTCTAACTCATTCAAGGCTAATCTTTCTCTTCCAGTCTTGTCTATGCAGGTGAACAACAAATTTTCTCAATCAAATGTCACTTGTTTTATTGCTACACCAAGCGTTGTGGTCAATCCAGACTAGTATCCTGATAGTAGGGCCACTGTACACATGACTAATGATGTTGATAAATTCAATTCCTATCGCCTATACAGTTGTTCAGGTAAGCTTTTATCGGTGATGGGATAGGAGTCAATATTTTTCATATTTGTGACTCTTCTTTAACTGCAGGATCCACAGAGTTGTCTACTCAAGATCTTTTATATGTGCTGAAAATTCAAAAGAATTTGTTATCTTTTTCTAAATTTTCTAAAGACAATGGGTGTATTTTGAGTTAATCCCATGTGTTGTTATGTTAAGTATCTAGTAATGCATTAGATTGAATGTAATGGATTGTACCAGCTGCACCCTGTTTCTACATTAGTTATCGCTCAGATTGAATGGTTCTACCTATTTGTATCAGCTGCTCCTTCAGATGTTTCTCCTCTTGATCTTTGGCATAGGAGACTAGGGCATCTTTCTTTTGATGTACCAGATCATAGTCTGCGCTCTTGTAACATTTCTATTTCTTAAAATAAAGATCATACATTGTGTAGTGCTTGTCAATTAGGCAAGTTTGTTGGAATTTTTACACTAAGAATGAAGAATTGTAGAGAAGAAACAACAAAATTGTCTACTAAAGTTTCATATATTACACTCTATCTTTGAACAATGAAACAAGGGTGTTTATAACAAGAAAAAACTCCTAATTATCGAAAGAAATAACAAAGATTTTATGCTAATAAACATAAAATATACTATGCTAATAAATACTAAATCTCCTAAAAATATAGAAAACATAATCTAAAAACATAACTTGCACACAAGTTCTTCAAACCCAGTTGCTTTGCAGCTTCATGGTTTAGCTTCAAATAGCTTACATCTTTTTCACGATCCTAGTTCGCATTTTTCCTGCTACCCCAGTTTGCATTCTAATTCGTCAAAGTAATGAGGTCTCCACTTACTGTTCATTTGAGGTAGCTCGCCACTTACTATGAGTTCACCAATCTTGGCGGCTTCACCAAAAGTGTATGCTACATGAATGGTTATCTCGCAACACTCCTCCTTGGCCTTCATGCTACGAACATAAATTTTATTTCTCAACTTCCCAAACCTCATCTTTCCAAGTGGTTTGGTTAGAATGTCTGCAAGTTGAGTTTCAGTACTGTAATGAACCAGAGTCTCATCTTGTCTTTGTTCAACTTCTCTCACAAAATAGTATTTGATCTTGAAATGCTTTGTCTTTCCTTGGAAGACTGGGTCCTTCGCAATTGCTATGGCGGTTTGGTTGTCACATAAAATTTAGGTTGCTTCAACCTACACAAGATTCAAGTTAAACAAGGATTTCTCAACCAAATTGCTTGGTTGACTGCTGGTGTCGCAACTACATACTCTGCCTCAGTTGTAGATTGAGCAACTTTCGTTTGCTTCTTCAAACTCCAAGAGAGTATCCCAGATCCAAGCGAAAAGAAATATCTGGAGGTGCTTCATATATCACCCACTAATCCAACCCAATCACTATTAGTGTACCCAACAAGCTTCAACGTGTTCGCCTTTGCGAACCAAACACCAAAATCTATTGTTCCTTTGATGTATCTTAACACCCTCTTCACAGCTTTGAAATGTGAAGTATAGCAGCAATGCATAAATCTTAAAAACAAGCCAAATGTGAACATAATATCAGGCCGTGTCACTGTTAAGTACAACAAACAACCCACGAGACTTCGATAGTTCTTTTCATCAACCCTCTGACAATCTTCACCGCTGTTGAGTTTTTCTCTAAGTACAATAAGCATGCCGATTAGTTTACATTTCTCCATGCAAAACCTCTTTAAAATCTTCAGTGTGAATCTTTGTTGACTTATAAAATTTCCCTCATGAACTTGTTGCACTTCCATTCTTAGGAAATATCTCATTTCCCCAAGGTCTGGCATTTCAAACATATTTTTCATTTGCAACTTAAACTACTTTACTAAATCATTGTTGCTCCCAATCAGAAGAAGATCACCAACATATAATTAAACAATCAGTGAAGTGACTTCGCCAGTCTTCTTCACATACAGGGTAGGCTCGCTAGGGCTATTTTCAAATCCCATGCTCACAAAGTGCTCATCTATCCTAGCATACCAAGCTTGCGAAGCCTATTTTAATCTGTATAAGGCTTTCTTAAGCATGTATACCTTCTCTTCATCAAAGTCTACTTCAATTAAATTATCACCAGATTATAACCCCAACTCACTTCCGTCATCATAATTTTGTGAACCATGTTTGCACTCCTTTTGCTCAATTATTTTAGCTTCAGTAGCATCCCAATTCCATGTTTTACCTTTATCGAACACAACATCCCTACTTGCCAAAATTTTCTTGAAGGATCATAAATTCTATAACCCTTCCTATTATTGCAATACCCAAGGAAAATACCTGGCTGTGACCTCCTCTCTAACTTGCTTCTTTTCACCTGTGGCACATGAGCATAACAAATGCAACAAAAAACTTTTAAATGATAAACAGAGGGTTTATTCCCAAACCATGCTTCGAATGGAATCTTCTCATTTACAACCTTGGTTGGCAGCCTGTTCAGCAAATAAATTGATGTGTTCACTGCCTCAGCCCAAAATTCCTTTGGCAATTTGCTTTCAAATAACAGACACCTCGCCATGTTCATTATTGTCCTATTTTTTCTCTTACACACTCCATTTTGCTGCGAAGTGTAAATTTTGGTAAGTTGGTGATGGATTCCAGCTTCTTCACAGTATCTTTAAAATTTATTTGAGGTGTACTCGGTTCCATTATCAGACTTGACTTTTTTCAGCTTGTTTTTGGTCTGGTTCTCAACTTGTACTTTAAATTTCCAAAATACTTCAGCTACGTCAGTTTTTTGTTTCAAAAAATAAACCCAGTAATACCTGGTACAATCTTTAATGAGCAAGACAAAATATCTATCTACGCCAGTTTTTTGTTTTCATACATCAGAATGAACCAACTGTAACTTTTAATGGGCTCGCCAAGTTTTGTTTGCTGGGAATGGTAACCTCGCATGCTTCCTAAGTTGGCATACTTCACAGATGCCATTTTGCTTCCCAATATTGATTATTTCCTTAACCAAACCTACCTCACGCATTCGACTAAGAGACTTATAATTTGTATGTCCTAGTCTTTTGTGCCAAAGGTTTGCATGTAACAGCCTGATTTTGGGCCTAGTCAGAACAGTGGTTTCGGGGCCACTAATCCGACAAGGAAAAATTTAATATTCTTATATTTTTATGATCTAAAGATGTACCGAATGATTTCATGAAAATTTTGTTCAAAAATTTTGACGTTTGGGCACTCAATTTAGTCGAAAGGACTAAATTGAAAAAAAAAGGGCAAAACTTGAGTTCTAGAAGGTAGAGGTGTCTAATTGCTATGAAATTTTAAATTGGAGGTACTTAAAAGGTAATTAGACCATTGGTTAATTTTTTGGACAAAAATGGACATGAAATAGGTGAAATAGAATATTTTTAAGTTAAGGGCATTTTAGTAATTTGGTGATTAAATGAATTAAAAAGTCAAATTAAAAGCCAAATTTTGCTCATCTTCAACCCCTTGGCTGAATTTCACATGAGAAAGATATAGCTAGGGTTTTTCAAGCTTCCAAGCTCGATTGTAAGTCTATTTTAGCCCCGTTTTTAATGTTCTTTACATTTTTAAGATTCTCGTAGCTCGGTTTAGCTATTTCTACCATTATTTTGAGATAGAGTTTGTGTTTAAAAATTTACCGATGGATGAATTGCATGTGTTTTGATGTTTTATGGTAGAATATGAAAGTTTAAAGTGTAATAAACAACTTTTACTAAGTGATTTTTAGTGAAATTGCATAAAAGGACTTATTTGTAAAAGTTGTAAAATATGTGTAAAAAAATGTGATTTAGTGAAAATTGTGGGCTACTATAAGAGGGAATATGAATCAGCTAGGCTTGAGTAATGAGTAAAATGAGTACTTTTCATTTTACGAGCCTAGGGGCAAAATTATAAATATGTGAAAAATTAGGGGCAAAAATATAACTTTACCATAAGGTTTTTTGGGGCTAAATTGAAACTGTGTGTATTAAATGATTGAAATGTGTTATTATAGATCAAGAAAGACGGGGAATTGACATTGACCGAGGAAAAGGCAAGGTTGTGGACTAAGACGCAAACATTTGATATTTTGGACTGAGGTAAGTTTGTATGTAATTAATGCATCGTTTTTACTTACGCTTTCATATTTTGATATATTTTGTGAAATGTGGCTGAATATTTGATGTATTTGACAAAATATCGACAAGTGAGAAATTTCCCGGTTGAACCTTAATAATAGAATAGGATACAAGTGACATGTCACTAGGAACCTATGTGAAAACTATGTGAATTTCTGACTAAGTGAATCCGGGTGCTGGTCTTATAAGTTCTACCAGTGATTTGGTAATCTGGCATGTGTTGTGGATACCTGACAGCTTGTGTGAGCAGCACTGAGTAGTTACGAATGACCGACAGCTTGTGTGAGCAGACCCGCGAATGTGAATAGCTCAAGAACGAACCTATGTGTGATAAGTGATGTGAAGTAGCTTTGGCTACAAGTGTGGCACTATGTGCAATCTTTTTATGTATCCGTTAATATTCTGTTGTGTTCAACGAGAAATGACTAAGTGTAAATGATTGTGATTATGTGATGAATGAGTGAAGGTACATGCGTATATATATTCATGAGCAATGTGCTCGATATGTGATCAAATTTTGGTAAGGTTGATGTGGAGTAAGTATGGCTATGAAGACTTGTAAATGTTTGATAATGGCTAGCTATTGGAATGGCTAGCTATGGACATGCTTGGTGTTATGTGTGTGTAAATGAAAGTTAATACAAAGAAAACATGAAAGAGTAAAATTAGTAATAAAATAATTTTGGACAACAGCTGTTGTATAACTTTGAAAAATCACCAAAAATTGTAAAAATCAAATTAGAGGTTGAATAAGATATGAAATTAAATCTTATTGAGTCTAGTTTTACATGGAAGAAACATTGTAAGCAAGAGAATTTCATATTATGAGATATTTGAATTTTTATGAGACAGGGTTAGAGTGATTTTGGAATCCCCTATTCTGACTTTAGAAACTCATTAAAAATGTATAAAAATAATTATGGGGTATAATTTATATGTTTAAAATTATTAATGAGTATATTTTCAATAGAAATAAACGGGAACCTTATTTGAATCCCCTACGAGGAGATAATTAATTTTTAGTGAAGAAGGGTCGAAACTGTTAGATAGTAGAACAGGAATGAATTTAAAGAATAAATTGTACTCATTGGCTAAACCATAAATTTTGAAAATTTTATGGTAAGAAGATATGTGAGTCTAGTTTCAGAGAAATTTAGTAGATCTTAATTTAGAGTTCTATAGCTCAAGATATAAATAATTTATTGACTATGACTCGCGTAGATAGGTTGATATGAACATGAGTGAATAGTGAAACTATGTGCAAATATGATTGTATTATCTTGAGAACACATAATGAGGATTGATAAAAGCATGTTAATAAATTGTTTATTATTTACATACCAACTTACTAAGCTATATTCTTACTCCATTTTTTTCCCTTATCTTATAGTGTCACCAAGCTAGCTCGGGGTACTGAGATCGTCGGAGATCCATCCACACTATCAACACTCTTTTGATATTTTGAAAGTAATATTATGAATTATGGCATGTATAGAGGACTTGATTTATTTTTTATGTGTCATAATTGATTTGGCCTAAAATGTTGGCCTATGTTATTTGATAGTTCATTTTGTATAAGGCCATTGATGTTGGCTATTATTGGTTAAGTTGTACGTTTATGATAATGCCATGTTGTGTGTTGATAAATTTGGTATAAGTGTGTAAATGTTTGGATGGAAAAAGGCTTGGTAAATAGCCTAACTTCCATCCACACGGCTGGCCACATGGCCATGTGCTCAGGCCGTGTGCCCTTGTTTTTCAAGAAAATTTTCAAAGTTTTCAAAAGTTCTCGGTTTGGTCCCGAACCACTTTCAAAGTATGTATTGGTCTCGTAAGTCCATATTAGGAACTTTATGATGAAATATGAAAAGTTTTAATTTGGATAAAGTTTTATGACTCGGTTTTGTATGATTGGTTATGTTTAAGTCCAGTAATGCCTCGTACCTTATCCCGGCGTCTGACATGGGTAAGGGGTGTTACATTGCATCATCTACAGAACTGGTATAGGCCTTTGGGTTCGCCGAATTCTAGTCTAACATAAAACTTCTATTTTTCATCGAAACTGTTACAACTTCCTATCCCAATGAATCAAATATAATGCAGCCAAAATTCTTAAAAACAATATTGTAGTTTTTCTTAAGCAGTTGACGAATGCTAAGGAGATTATGATCTATCGTAGGTATTGAGAGAACATATGACATTACTTTAGTACCTGATGGTGAACTGATCACCATTTCACCTTTGCCTTTAGTTTTTAAGAGTTCATCATTACCAATCCTTCCCTTAAGATCGCAATTTTTATAAATTTTCCTGAAGATGCTTTCGTCTAAGGTCATATGGTTGGTACATCCACTATTAATCAACCAACCTTTTACGACTCTGTTTTTTTATATAGAACATGTGGCTACGAACACTTGTTCATCCTAAATATGATCTCCCTTAGCTACCCGAGCCTGCACATTCTGTTAAGGGGTTCACCCTTTGTTCTTGAATACCTTCTCCATGTGTCCCAATTGCTTGCAAGATCAGCATTTTATATATAGTCTGAACCAACAATATTTCTCAGGGTGAGTCTTTTTCTTGCAATGCGAGCATGGTGAATATTTCTTCTTTCCACCATCTTGCATTGACTTCTCTTTCTTTTCTGTCCAACCTTTCTTACCCTTATGTTTCTAGTTTTTCGCACCTTAAATATTTATGCCTCGTAAAGCTTTTTCTGCGTGCTCCTCTCGCCTTGATGTTCTTCTTTGCTTTTGAACATACATGCCATTTATAAACTCTGGAAGAGATATGGTTGATAGGTCCCTTAAGTCTTCAAGTGAGGAAATCTTAGATTCATACCTTTCAGGAAGTGTTGTTATGACCTCAACAACCCTGTTATCTGAGATCCCTTCCCCAAGTAACCTGATGCTATTAATTACCGTCATAATTCTATCTGCATACTACTTCACTGTTTCTGCCTCCTTCATTTTCAAATTCTTAAAATCTCTCCTAAGATTAATGAATTATTGATTTTGGTCTTATCTGAACCTTGAAAATCCTCTTTTAGCTTATCCCAAGCCTGTTTTGGATTCTTGCAGGCCATAATACGTGTGAATATTACATCTGAGACGTCATTCTGCATGCAGAACATTGCCTTGTATCTTTTAGCTCGCTTATCATTGCGGTGCTTGATTTGTGCGATTGTAGTGTTGTCCTTTAATGGTGCAAACTCGATATCAATATTCACAACCTCCCACAGTTCATAAGCATATAGGTAGGTCTTCATCTCAACAACCCATATTTGGTAGTTTTCACCATTGAAAACAAAAGGCGAAGGTGGAGAAAAACTTGCAAAAGCCATGTTTAATCCAAAAAGAAACAACAACGACCCTTAAGAATAGAAGTTCTTATACCAATTTTTGGAATACTAAGAAAGGAAGAATTGCAGAGAAGAAATAAGAAATTTAGCAATAAAACTGCATGCTAAAGTTTCATATATTACACTCTGTCTTTGAACAATGAAACAAGGGTATTTATAACAAGAAAAAAACTCTTAATTATAGAAAAAATATAACAAATATTTTATGCTTATAAACATCAAATATACTATGCTAATAAATACTAAATCTCCTAAAAATTTGGAAAACATAACTTGCACGCAAGTTCTTCAAATCCAGTTGCTTCGCAGCTTTATGGTTTAGCTTCAAATAGCTCACATCTTTTTCGCGATCTCAGCTCTCAATTTTCCTGCGATTGCAGTTTGCATTCTAGTTTGCCATTTACTATTCATTTGAGGTAGCTCACCACTTACTGTGAGTTCACCAATCTTGGAGGGTTCGCCAAATGTGCATGCTGTATGCATGATCATCTCGCAACAAAGTTTCATAAATTTCCTTTTGTAAATTCTAACTCAATGTATAATGAACTGTTTCAGTTGATTATCTTTAATTTATGATGTCCTACTCTTTGTTTCTCATATGGTTATCAGTATTAACTTTCTTTTGTTGATGCTTTCTATAGATATACATGGATTCTCTTCCTAAAAAAGAAGTCAAATGCTTTGTATAGGCTTATTCTCTTCAAGAAACAAGTTAAGCTTCAATTTCGGTCCAAGATTAAGCAACTACAAACTGACGGAAGTGGTGAGTTTTGAAGCTCATGTCCTATCTTTAGATTTTTGGTATCAAGCATCGATTTTTTTTTCCTCACACTTCTGAGCAAAATAGATTGGTCGAGCGCAAGCATAGTCAAATTGTGAACATGGGTTATTGTGAACATGGGTTTTGTTTTTCTTGCTCAAGCCTCTTTTCCTCTTGATCATTGGTGTGATGTTTTTTCTTTAGCAATGTTTCTCATCAACCAGTTACCTGCCAAGGCTTTAGATGGAGTTTCACCATTTGAAAAGCATTATGGTCAACAACCTGGTTATACTTTTCTAAAAGTGGTTGGCTGCTTATGTTATCCCCTCACCCAACCTTATAATCGTCACAAGCTCAAGTTTTATTCCACTTTGCGCACATTCTTAGGCTACAGTGACTACTACAAAGGGTACAAGTGTTTAGATTCCAATGGCTAGATCTACATTACACGCCATGTTAAGTTTGATGAGAGTGTGTTTCAATTTGTTGGTGCTGCTTCTTCTGGCTTCGAAGGTTTATCTTCTAATTCCACTCTACAATTGACAACTACTTCTTTTATATTTTTAAATAGCATGTTACTTGTCCCAAATATGTTTGTTCAGTCCCATTGCGGACTGATTCTTTGTTGCCTTCTTTATCTTCCTCTTTCTCTTAACCAATTGCTTCAATGTCTAGTTCTTCTTCTTCTAAACCAATTGGTAACATTCATCCCATGGTTACTAGAAGTAAAGTGGGGACTTTCAAGCCCAAGGTTTTTTCTATCTTAACTAGCTCAGACGAGCCTCGTAATATTCATGAAGCAATGGCTAGCCTTTCAAGGAAAACTACAGTGTATAATGAGCTTGAGGCACTCGTGAAGAAAAACATTCAGACCTTGGTGTCTAAGCCACCAGATAGAAAATGTGTACGTTGCAAATGATTGCTCAAGGTCAAGCAAAATCTTGATGGTCGTGTCCTATTACAAAGCTCGGTTGTGGCACAAGGGTACTTTCAAACTATTGAGTATAACTTCCAAGAGACTTTCAATCTTGTCATAAAGGCTAATATAGTTCGTACTATTTTGGCTTTAGTTGTGGCTAATTAGTGGCAATTGAGGCAAGTTGATGTAAATAATGTATTTTTAAATAGTGATCTATATGAGGATGTGCATATGAAACACCTCATGGGTTTGAGGTTCTTGATGCACATGGTGAATCTATGGTCTTAAACATGCACCTAGGGCATGGTTTGAGAATTGAGGGATTTTTTAGTGCGTTAGTTGGAATTTCAAACTTTCCTTGTTTGTTTTTTAAGAAAACTACTGATGGTTGTGTTTTTCTCTTAGTGTATATGGATGACATTATCGTGATAGGAGAATCGTGAGAAGCTTTGGAGTAGGTGATAACAGTCTTAAAAACAATTTTTATTTGAAAGATTTAGGAGAGCTTAGTTATTTTCTTGAGATTGAAGTCACTCAACCTATTTATTATTTACATTTATATCGATGGAAATACGTGACAGAGTTGCTTGAACGAATTGGGATGAGTGGGGCAAAGTCTGTTCCTACTCCGATGGTAAGCTCACCTACTTTGCCTTCCTTCTCTGGCTCTCCTCTCTCTCTATAATGTTACTCAGACTGTTGATGCACTCTAATATGTTTGTCTTACTCGAATAGATATTGCATATTCTATCAATAACGTTAGTCAATATATGCACACCCCACATGAAACTCATTGGATTGTTGTTAAGCAGATTGTCCTACATTTTAAAAGCAGGAACAATGGATTTTGGACTTGTGTTTCGTTTAGCTCAATCACAATTTTCCTTAGTTGGGTTTTCTGATGCTGACTTGGCAAGTTCTGTATTGCATTTATCTTGGTAGTAATCTAATTGGCTGGTACTAAAATAGGCAGGGTGTTGCCTCACGGTCAACTTCAAAGGTAGAATATAGGATTCTTGCCAATGCCACATGAAAAATGCTATGGTTTGTTTGAAATTGGTGTTTCTATTCCTACATTTCCTGTCATTTGGTGTGGTAGCTAATCATATTCTTCATGCACTTGTCAAACAGGTTGACTTAGGTTCGATAGAAAGTCCTCCAAGGCCGTTTGCAGGTTAACTATGTATTTGGGAAGGAACGACCAAGTAGCTGATGTTTTTACAAAGCCATTGACTTAATGTTTGTTCTTTTCAAGGAAGTTTACAAGAGTAAAGTGATGTGGGAATATTAGCTAAGCCAATACTGTTAGTTACTTTTGACCCTTATGGTTGTTAGTCAAAATGGTTAGGTTGGTGTTCTGTTTTAATTTTGTTTACCATAAATGATGCGTGATCCATTCATCTTTCAAGTAAACATCATTTACAGATTTCTCTTCAAGAGTTTTTGTTTTTGTTAGTTGAGTGGTATTCCAATAAGCCCGAAACAACAGTAATCGAGTGAAGTCGTCAGCGACATTTAAAAGTGTCATGGAAGGCACCAGTCGATGACTTCTCCTTTGCTGCATGCATGATCCAGCTTTTACGTGAGCTGATTGAATGAAATGGGTAGAGATTGTTAGCAGGCGCAGCTTAAATGGCAGATTCTTTTTAGAAACACACAAATGTTGATTGCAGAGTCATTTTATCAGTAAACTACTCAAAAGCAATTTTGATTGCAAGGTCTTCTCTTGGGTGGTAACTAGTAACAACATTTACATGAGCAATATCCTAGCTATTGAACAACTTCCATGTGATAAAGAAGGCTCAAGCTAAACTCAAAGCTTAGTAGGAATAGGAAATGATCGGCAAGTGAAGAAAATCGACACAAAGAACCTCCCATGCTTGCTAGCCATTGTCAAGGAAGCGTTGCGGTTATCCCCTCTCTCAGACTGCGCAATGGTTGGTTTCCCTATCCTAAAAAGCACTCCACTTCAACATTTTGGAAAGCCTTCAGAACCGATTAGTGATATATAACTAATCTAGTGTAAACTATCCAACTCATACACTAGATGCATAGTTTTTGTTGCATACTTTGGAAAAGGGCAAACCTAATATTCTATATATATTAGCATGATTTTAGTTCTAAGCTAACAGTGAGTTTTTTACGTTATTATAAATACAAGACAAACAAAACCATGAAGAAGATGATGATGATATGTAGTCTTAATTGAAAAGGTTTTAGATCCTGGATTTTAGCATATATATATTCATTTCGTTAAACATATAAGAAATCTGAATTTTTAGGAATTATTTCTTGAAGAAGATTGTGATTGTTACTTGATTATTCAACAATTAACAGTTGACAGAAAAAGAATATTAGATATGCAGAGATAGGATGGATTTGCTATACGTTTATCTAAGCAAAATGAACAGGCTCATTTGAATAAAGTCTAAAGCATGCGTGATAGAGCTGAGTGTACGAAAAAAAGAGAGAGCATATGTTAAGAACTTCCACAAACCGTATCATCATGGTTTCAATCAGCCAAGTCGCCACCTTTTGGAAGGAAGTTGAAGTCTCTTGTTGCCAGCTGTTGCGGACAATCTCCAAGTAAGTCGGCTACTCCTGTTAACATCTTCATATCCCAACCCTTTTCCCTTCTATTTTATGAATAAATTAGAATTTATGTTGGAAAAAATTTTGTTGTAACTAAAAATAAACAAAGATAAAACTAGGAGAAAAAAAATACAAATAATTTCTAGTAAAGTCACATTTTTATTAAGCTGAAGTATGTTTAAATACATGAAAAATATAACAATCACATCCTAGAATCAAGCAACTACCAGATTTCATGATCAACAAACTCCTAAAATCAACAACAATAATGAAACGGTTTAAAAAATGAGAAAAAAATAGTAAAACTTATTCTGATCAAATCTTGCAGCACTCCTCATTGTTTTGGTTGCTACAAACTCCAAGTTTCTTTCTAAGAAACTCAAACTTGCTTCTTGGTAAGGACTACATATCAGTTAGTTGAAATTCAAATTTGCAGTACTTCAAACCAACTGAACCTTCCTTTTGCACTTCTCTAAGAGAAAATAATTTGATATTGTAGTGCTTTGTTTTTCCATGAAAAACAGGATTGTTAGAAATAGAAATTGAAGCTTGATTATCAATGAACAGTTTTGTGCATCTTTCTTGTTTCAAATTCAAATCCACTAAAACTTTTCTTAACCACAAAGCTTGATTGATAGCAACACTAGCTATAATAAATTCAGCTTCTATTGTAGATTGTGCCACTGTATTATGATTTTTGCAGCACCTTGAGAACACACCTGAACCAAACTTGAAAAATTAACCTGAAGTGCTTTTCAAATCATCAAGTGAACCTCCCCAATCACTATCTGAATAGCCTTGCAAAACATAATCTTGATTTGCACAAAATCTGACTCCATAAACCAGTGCCCCTCTCACATATCTAAGGAATCTTTTAGCAGCTATAAGATGTGTTTTAGTTGCACAATTCATAAATCTGGATAATAAACTTACAACATGTAAGATATCAGGTCTAGTAGCCGTTAAATACATCAGGCAACCAACTAGACTTCTGTAGAAGGTTTCATCAAATTTTTCAGGTTCATTCTTTGCCCAGCTTCTCTTTTTGACACATTGGAGTATATACACTCTTGCATTCGTCCATGAAATGAACATTCTGCTTATCAAAATTTTCTTAGTGTTTGGTTGGAAAATTTTGTAAGCTTTTGAAATTGTAATATAACCAACAAAGATCTATGCTTCTATCTTTCTAGTCAATTTTTCCCTTCTAATCTGAGGAACATAAACAAAGCACAAGCGTTCGAATACTTTGAGAATTTTCAAAGAAGGTTTAAAACCATACTAGGCTTTATACGGAGTTGTTCTTGCAACCACTTTTGTAGGAAGCCTATTGAGAAGGAAAGCTGAAATGTGTGCCACTTCTACCCAATATTCCCTTAGGAAATTCTTCTCAAACATCAAACATATAGCCATCTCCATTATGGTATGATTCTCTCTCTGACTCCATTTTTTTGTGGAGTGTATGAAGTAGTGAGTTGATGTTCAATCTCCTCTTCTTCACAGAAAAGATTAAATTGATTGTAGGTGTACTCCTTGCCATTATCAGATCTCAAAGCTTGAATTTTGTATTCGCTTTGTGTTTTAATCCATTACTTGAATTCCCAAAATACACCAACAACTTCTGGCTTGAATCTGAGAAAATAAATCCAACACATTCTGGAGTAGTCATCAATAAAGATAAAAAAATACCTACTTCCATTGAGAGATGGAGTGTTATGAGATCCAGTTACATCAGTGTGTATCAATTGCAAATTTTTAATAGCTCTCCAAGTTGATTGCTTGAATGGAAGTCTCAGTTGTTTTCCTTTTTTGCAAGCTTTACAATATAGAATTTCAAATTCAAGACAAAGAATACCTTGAACCAATCCCTTTCTTTACAAATTCATAATAGTTGCATGATTGAAATGTCCAAGCCTCTTGTGCCAAACTTCAGCATGGACATTTGTTGCAGAGAATGCAACTTGCTCCTCCTCAAATGGATTAAGTGCAAAGCTCATCCCTTTCATTTTTACTTTGAATATATCATTTTCATTTGCATCTTTGATTAAACACTAAATTGTTTCAAAGATAACTTTGAAACCCTTTTGAATTAACTGGCCAATGCTAAATTTTTTTTTTACTGATGTTAGGTACAAATAACACATCTTTGATAAATTTTGTACCTGAAATGCTAAAAATCACAACTATGCCTTTTCCCTTTATTGACAATATTTACATAGGAAACTAATGAAGTATCAAATTCTTTCAAGAGATCACAATCAAAAGTCATATGGTTAGTACAACAATTGTCAATGAACCACTTCTCACTTTAATGATAGATTGCAAAGCAACTAGCCACAAATAGTTGCTCCTCCTCTTCTCCCTCAACAACTTGAGCAATATTCTTTTGCTGCAAATTCACTTGTGCGACAATATTTTACTGAGTATTTCTTTTGGAAATTCTTTGATGATGCCCCATCTTCTGACATTTTTCACATTGTTGGTCTTGTCACATCCCATTTTTCAGTGGTACCAGAAATGGTGGTTTTGGAACCCTGTATTTCAATGATTGAGTCATTAAATATTAATTAATAATATTTACAAGTTTACTATAGTGATATATTGGATTTTGATATGATAAATTTGCTAATTGGAAGTTAGTTAAAATACAAGTGGTTTGACCCTAAAGTTAGTGGTTTTCAAAAATGTGGTATCGAGACCTCGATTCTATAAACCAAGATCATAATTATTTTCATTAAATATTTATGATGTTTTTATATAGGTGAATTGATTTTTGGTTTAGAAATTTTAGTGAATTGATAGTTAATTAAGGTATAAAGACTAAATCGTAAAAATCGTAAAAGTTAATTATTATTGATTTTACTAGTTAAATGGATTAAATGACATTATTCAAGGACTAATACCGCAATTACACCCTTATTAAGGTAAGGGGATGGTTAATGCTTATTTCTTAAAGAATTATATGTTAAAAATGTTAATAATTAAATAAATAAAAGTTAAAAAATAAAAAAAGGAAAAAGACATTGTCATCTTCGTGATTTTCTTTCTTTTTCTCATGAAACACCATTGTTAAACTTATTGAAGTTCGACCAAGCTTCTCATCTTGAATGGTGAGTAATTCCAAGCCTATTTTTCATGAATTTTATGTTTTGGAGATTGTTGTAGCTTAATCTAGCTAGCTCGGGTATTAATTTGTAAAACTGCTAGAGTTTTAAAATGTTTCTATTGATGATTTTTTAGAGTTTTTATGTTAAATGGCTTGGTTGGAAGAATAAATTTAATTAAGGACTAATTTGTAAAGTGAATTTGGTTAGTTTTGACTTTAGGGATTAAAATAAATATATTGTGGATTTGATATGAATTTTCTTTAATTATTGTTTCTATAGGGTTAAAGAAGGATTAAATTGAAAATAGGTTGAAAAACAAGGTTAAATGCGAAAGATATGATAGTTTTGATTTTAGGGACTGAATTGAATAAAATGTGACACTTTAGGGAAATTGTGAAAAATGAAATTAAGTTTTCATATACGTTGAATAAGATGTTTTAATGTTATTGGCACTGATAATTCGAAATAAATTACTGGATCAATCAAGATTTAAACCAATCGGTAGATAATCTAGGAAAAGAAAAAATTACAGATTAGTCCCTAACACTTCTGTTATTGTTGTTTGGACCTGGTAAGTTTATACGGTATAGTTTTGTATATTTATACAATGTATGTGGTTAAATTGTGAAATTATATTATTTGAATGCATTTTGAATTGTTTACAAATTGGTACAAAATGTGAACAAGGGACTGAATTGTAAAGAGTTATTCTCTTATGTGTACTAAGCCCAAATGAACATAAGATCGGATACAATTGGCATGCCAATAGGGTTATTCGTGCGCTATACAAGATTTACATGAGATGTGATATAGATGTATGGAACTTAAAGATTGTACCAGAATCCAGCATTTGTTGTAGATTACCGAGTTATCTCTATGGAGATTCAGGTGTGTTTTGGAGAGATGTGTAGCCTATGGGCTTTGCATTCAATGCCCAGGTGTGTTTCTGGAGGGATGTGTAGCCTACAGGCTTGGCACTCAATGCCTAGGTGTGTTTCTAGATGGTATATCTCGTTTGAGCAATCAAGTGTGTTTTGGGTGGTTACTCGCGTATCTATATCTGTTTATTATAGTTCATTGGGCTAAATGGTTATTGTAAATGAGATGTTGATTGGATGATAATCTATATGTGATAAAGCTTGGAAGTATAATGGAATGATATGGAATTTTGTTATATAAAATGAATTGAGATGTTATATGATTAAGAGCATGTTTGGTTGGGTGTATTGGATTAGCCAATACACCCCTAATCCGTGGCCCCACCTATTACCGTGTTTGGTTGGCTGTATTGCCCTAAAACGGGCCTAATACATTCCGCACGGATTCCCCATTTTCCCTTATGCAGCGCCGATTTGGGACTCCCTTCCAAAAGAAAGGATTACCTAATCGGTCCTCTTTTACCCTCCCAAGCGCGGGGGTTCAGTGTCACTATTTCAGTTCCGCAGCGTGCACACACACTGAGCTGAAATGGGGAAGAAGAAGGATAAGAAGAGATTCGAAAGGGAAGTCGAAACCAACAGCCCAGCAGAAACCCAAACGGACCTCACTCTTCTCAACGCCGCCGGAGATTCTCACCGTAAAAAGAAGCCAAAAACCAAATCGGAGAAAGAAACCAACGGTGAAACCAAAAAAGCCGACGATATCCCCACTGTCACCGTACCCATCGCTGGTTCTATCGTCGACAACGCTCAGTCTCTCGAGTGGCGGAAAATCCCTCTGCTTCTCTTCACTCTTTCTACCCTATGTTACAAATTTTCATTTAATTTCTCCTTTTTCTTTCAGTTGGCGAGTCAAATTGCTCGTGCTGCTGAGTTTTTTTAACCTAATTTCTTATTTGTTTAATGGTCTAATTATTGTTTTAGGCCATCTATTATGCTGAAATTTGGGATTAATTTATTTAGTTTAATTTGGCATAATGTTATTAATTGGTGCTAACCGATTACATTATCAGTTGTTTCCGTTAAACTGATGATGTTGGGTTTTTTTTATTAAAAAAACATGTTCGGCCTGCAAATTTATTATTAGTTGAACATGGTTGATTGAATGTTATCACTTTAATGAGAACAAGTATTATATTATGCCAGATTAAAGCAGAGATATTAAATCTCAAATTTTAGCATAATAGAGGGACTAATATCATAATTAGCCCTTATTTAATCTTACATTATAGTTGTTAGTTAATTATACCAAGTAATCAGTGGTTTGTATAAGCAGGTGGTGGTGTTTGATAATAAGAGTAGCTTGAGGAATAATGGTGCTTTTTTGAACCAAAATAATTCGAATGAAAATGATAGAGGGGCGGCTTTTATTGTTAGGATCTTGCAGTATCTCGAGACGCCGCAATATCTTAGAAAAGCTCTTTTCGTTAAGCATAATTCCCTTAGATATGTGGTGAATATCGATTTCTTTTTAACAAGTTCACACAGTTTTGATGAATTTATTTGGCTGTTGTTGTTTTTCCTTTAATGGAAGTGAATTTGAAACTAATTTTTACATTTCTTTGCCTATTGTAGGGAATGTTGCCTCCACTTGATGCTCCACATCATCTGCGTAAGCATGAGTGGGCTCCCAACCGGGAAGGTAAAGTTTGGCTGCTGCCTTTTGTGATTGTTATAGGTTTCTTACTAGGTCTATAATTGTTAAAAGGTGAATTGTAGGAAGGATAGATACGGACAAATAAATTGATATGCTTTTAAATGTAAAGAGCTTGGATGTAATTTGTATGGGGAATTGATTGGAAACTGAGGTTACAGGCTTTTATAAAGAAATGATAAGGTTAGGTTAGGTTCCAGATTGTTAGGAACTTGGGTGCAGTTTCTATGGGGAATCTTAGCAATCTGTTGCCTACTAGAAGACATGCTTGATCAATGGTGAGCCTGAATTGAATCTTTGGCTGACTTCATTTGTTGCGATAACTTTATAGGTGTCACACTTGAGGAAAAACCCACAAGCTCTGCGGGAACAGTGGTCGATGTAGGTTTAGATAAGGTATGTCTGTTCTTGTGCGAGTGTGACTCACTTTAACTTGCTGCCTGCATAATTTCTTTTCTTTTTAATCAAGCGGCAAATTTTAATGATAGCTATCAACTTATTTGACCACATACTGGTCCTTAATGGCTATATTATCCTGAAAATCTTCTTGTTTGCCCCTTGAAGTTGTTAATGGCTTACGGTTATTGTCTTTTTTCTTTCGTACTTTTGGCTCAAACTTCTTTTTGAGCATAGAAGTTATAAATGGAAAGAAATTAAGTCTATTGATGAACATTTAATTCTTAGTTGCTAATTTCATGCTGTTCAATTATTAGCATTGCCATAAATTTTTTTATAGTATCAAGCACTAAAAAGATTTTCATATAAAGCTGGCAATGGGAAGGATCATATTTGCTCTGAATTATTTTCTTGTACAAAGTTGTAGTTTCCTATTTTGCATTCAGAAAGCTCAAACATGACTTAAAACTTATATATATATTCTCTTGTTCAGATTAAATTTGTATACTAAGGAGTGTGATACTAATATATTACTTATGAACTGGTTTGGGCTATTTCATGGTTCTTTATGCAGAATGTTGTGGTTGATCAAGCACTTGGGCCTGGAAAAAGAGTTACCGTTGCAATGGGAACTAACCAAAACTTGGATTATGGTAATAAAATTGGATTATGGAAGGCCAATTGGAGTTGAGAGCTGGGTGAAAGAGATATTGTATCGGCTTGAATTTCTTCTATTGAATGCTTGCTTTATATTTTTAGTTGAAGTGAGATATTGAGGCAATACTTCCGTTTAATTCAGAATTGTTGTAAATTCAATCGAGTTCTTGATGATAATTCGATATGGTTATGTTTTTTTTTTTTTTTAGAGTTCAATTCTTACTCACTTATTAAATTTTATTAGTTATAATTATTTTAAATTTTATTAAATCATATATTTTAATTAAAATATATTTAATATTAATTATTTCAAATTATCTTTTATAGTATCATATATTATGATTTGAGTAAATTCATATAAGAATATTAATTATTAAGAACTTTATTAAATTATATATTTTAATTATAATATATTTAATAATAATTATGTTTAAATATGATTAAATTATTTATTATTGATATTAATAATCTTATTAAAATTTAAATAACAATAACAATAATAATTTACCAAAATAAATTTATGGTAATTATTAAGAATTTTATTAAATTATATATTTTAATTAAAATATATTTAATAATAATTATGTTTAAATATGATTAAAATATTTATTATTGATAATAATAATCTTATTAAAATTTAAATAACAAAAACAATAATCATTTACCAAAACAAATTTATGCTAAGGGTATTCTAGTCATTTTAGTTTTTTCCACTATGCTATTACACCTCTATTCCATTCAACCAAACACAAGATTACTATTACGCCTCTATTCCATTACATTCAACCAAACAGTTGATTTGCTATTACACCTCTAATCCAATACTCCTCTAATCCAATACACCTCTAATCCAATACACCTCTAATCCAATACAGCGAACCAAACGCACCCTAAATGTATTACACTCACCTTGTATTTGTGAAATGTGATGACAGGATATTGTATATTAGTTAATTTATAGATGTTGCTATGTTGGGAGGTGAGTTTTAATGTCTTAAAACCCATGAACTTACTAAGCATGTTTAGTTTTTACTTTATTTCATTTTCTATTTTCTATAGTTGGCATTTTACGGAACTTGATGATCGGATCATTCAACAAATCACACGATCCAAATTCAGTCTCGGTAGACTTTTATATCGTTCAAAACTCAATTTTGTGGCATGTATATAGGCTTGATATGTATAAGCATTATTTTGGATGATGATGGTTTAGATATACATATAATACTTGTTCTTGAACATTATATGGTATGTTTACAAGTCTTTATAAGTGTTTGTGCTTGTGAATGGTGTAATGTCTAGTTGGTGGAGATAGAAATAGATGAGTATTGATATGTGCATTATGATTAAAGGAATAAATGATTTGGTATAAACATCTGATAGTATCATATGTTACATACTTGAATTGGATGATGGTATAAATGGTACCAATTTAGTTGAATGACTTATAATATTATTATCTCTTTATTGATGTAAGGGTGCCATTGTGGCATATTGTTAGTTACTTTTTAGGTTTAAATATGTATCTTTTGGATTGGAATTGATATGTTTTGATTAGGGTTACAAGTTGTGAAGATTACTTAGTTTATTTTGTTTAGTAGAATGTCTTTTTCATGTGGAATAGCTTGAATTGTTTTGTGGTTTCTTAAATGGATATGTTAGTATGTGTTTGAGTTGGTTTTGTGTAGGTCTAAATGGCCAAAAATATATCATTTTAGTCTTTGGTGTGGCTTCCCAACGTCGAACGACAGTTTGTGACATCTCGACGTCAAGTGTTCCGACATCGTGATGTGACTCACTGTCCAGCATTGTCATGACGTGGAGAAGGGCTCGTTACAACGTGAAGTCCAACTTTTCAAACCTTACAATTTGGTCCAAATTCATGCCTGGTTCACCTATAAAGCTTCCATAAACTTGATTTAGTCTTGATTTCTATTTAAAACACATCTTATGATTAAAATTTAGTTACGAGTGAATGTTGCATGATTATTTTAATACTTTCAATTCTGAATTACTGTAGTAACATCTTGTAGCTCGAGTCCTACGACCGAACCGGGTATGGGGTGTTACAAGCCTAGCTTTCTCCAGCATTTGAAAGGTAGATGACCCTTTCTTCCAAAGTGTTTACAATGAGGGAAATCATTTTTTTTGTAACATTCTGGAGTTTGGGGCCTGACGAGCTAGGGTTTGCCAGTAGGCCTGGCGAGCTGGGGTTCACCAATGAGCTTGGCTTTGACTGTTAATAACTTGTGAAATTAAAAACCTAACAGAACCATCTACAATCAAAGACAAGGGAAAGATGAATCTTGTTTAAAGCTTTCAGCAAACTGGTGAGTGTTTAGGGGTTGCCCCTTGTATGTGCGAACTATCGAGTTAATCAGGAGCTTAGGTTTTTATCCTAAGTTCCGATAATAAGCCTTCTTGAAAACTTTGTCTTGTGATTGTGTTTAAATATGTGCTTTTGTGAACAGTAATATGTGAGCTCTATATTGCGAGCTAGTTATAAACAGTGTTTTGTGAGCTCCTTATGAACTGCAAGCTTTATGTTTAAGTAAATGTTTTGACACCATAATCTTCCATAACCGTTTGATATAATGGCATGCCATAGGTTTGTGAGTACTCACCTTTATGTTTTGTGTTTTTTACGAGAGGCCCCAGGATAGGTTAGGAGGAATAAGGGAATGTCGAGCTAAGCTTTATTCAATGGGATATTTTGATGTGTTTGGAGAGTGCTTAGCTTTATGCTACACTTATGAGACATGTTAAGACTCTTTGAGTCAAAGTGAGGAGTTTTAAGGAGATCCGCTTATCCAATAGAAAATAACATGTGAATAGGATAGTGTTTTTAAAAAAAATATGTTTTACTACTTTAAGCTAACTAACAGCAGGTAACCGCAAACTAGGTTTCGCATAAATATGGCGAACCCAGTTCGCAGAATAGTAACTTTGTTAAAACTCTTGTTTAGTGTATGTTTTTGTGCATGTTATATATTTTTCATGTATATTCACTGAGTTTGCAAGAGCCCACACACTCCTTTCTAAACACTGTAGACAGTTAGATCACACGGTGTGCAGTAACGAGGCGAGTGATCCAGGCAAAGCATAAACACTAGAAAAGTGGTACAAGTGAACTCTGGACATAAAGGCAATACGGGTTTCTGCTTGGGCTTAGAGATATCTTTCTATCTGTTCACTTTACCAATTGTGCTAGGACTTAGTGTTTCTTATATTTATTTTAATAACTCTTGCGAACCAATAAAACTATATATACAAACCTAAATTTCAAGTATAAAATTATAGTCCAAGTCTGGTTGATGTTTTCTTAATTTAAAAATTCATACTTAAGTATTTAATTTCTAACAGAGTGTTCTTCATAAGCAAAAACATGAAATAATCAAAACTGACAAACTTATATAGAGTTCGCCAAAGTTGCTGCAAAGTGACAAGGTTTTTGAACTGAGCAAAGTGCGAACCCTAAGCGACTGGCGAACGGTTGCCTGTGAACCTTTAATAATTTTTTATATACAGAATAGGAGAAACCTTGCAAAATGTGTTCGTAGTATCTAAATACGTAGGGGTTGTTTGTGAAACTTACCCTTTTTTAAGTAGTCGTACTCTACGAAGACTTAGAATGTGCAAGTTATGCTAAGAGCAAACCTTGATGTTGATATGTGTATCGTACAATTAATGAGATAATTGTTTACTTAAACTTATAATACCACCTGAATAGAGGTTAGCTTAAGTGTTTTGGTGAAAGCACTTATTCCATTGTATATTAGTAACTTAATCATGTTTTATGTTTTAACTTGTGGTGTGTTGGAGGTTAGGTTGGTTTTAAATGGAGAGTCACTTAGGTGGCTAATGTGGCATTCCATAGCTCGGGCTCAACGGTGGGATCGAGTATGGGGTATTACATTGTTCTTGTATTTGTAATGGAAGAATCAAAACTTGAATTTCCCTCATTGTTCTTCTCATGTTTCTTTCCCTTTTATCCTCAAATTTACTGAGCTTTCGTAGCTAATGCACCTTCAAAAGACCCTTCAAATCTCATGAGTCTACTCTGCTCTTGTTGTAACACCCCGAACCTGTCTCTGTTGCCGAAATAAGGTAACGAAATGCTATAGCAAATAACAGAATAGGAACATGCTATTTCAATTCAAAATTCTTTAAAAAATCATTAAATATCAATCATTCAATTAAAACCTGTTACGTGCAAGATAGGGCTTAAACTGATCTTATGAAAGCTCTAAAAACAATTCAAAACTAAATTGGGACTAATTTAAAATTTTACATAAAAGTGAGGTAAAACATCAAACTGAGGTCACACGAGCGTATGGCTAGGCCGTGTGACAAGTTGAGGCTGTGTGACATTGGATCACATGGTCGTGCCTTGAAGCCGAGCACAAGACTGATGTCATGAAATACTAAGTCACACGGTCGTGTCGCTAGGTCATGTAACAAACTAAGGTCGTGCGGACGTAAATCTAAAATTCCAACAAACCGTGTAACTAACCAGTATCGTGTCACAAATCATGCATTCTACATACCTGTGGCACACAGCTGTGTCACCAAATCATGTGTGACTCACGACCATGTGGTAAACCGTGTGACCTAAATTCATACCATTTCACTCTGATTCAATTGATTCAAATAGGCAATCCCAAAGACATAAAATGGTACCATAAAAACATGTTCAATTCACATCCAAAACCAAACATAAACATGAAATGATTCAACCTAAAAGTGCCTAACCTTTATGCCATTTTAGAACCATCAAAAACAAGATCTCGATCTTAGCCAAACATCCAACAATTATAACACCAACATGTTTCAATTGTAAAGCTCAACCAATCCAACACTTCAAAATATACTTAATGCACATTCATTACTTGTTCAAGACCTGCAGAAGTTCATACCATAACATGCCAAATCTTTTCAATTTGAGATGGCCATTTATACATCATCAAACATAACTTTTGTGTCAACCAAATAGTTCATCTATGTGTTTCAAGCATAACTTACCAAAGTGCCAGATTACACCTATTAGAGATATTACTTATATACATTCACTAGTAATTGAAGCAAACAATTTATTGTTATGCATCATCCTATTCTCATACCATAATTATATTTATCACATTTTCCCAATCATTCCACATTCAAAATTTTGCCATTCATGACTTCGTTTGTAGCTTGTCACCATGCATCACGCACACTTAAATGCATAACATGTACATTTCAAAAACCAAATATCATTTAAATACAAGATTGCATACATCCCAATATTTACTTATATAATATGACCCCTATATACATGCCACTTAACCAAGTCAGGAACAATAGAAAATATTGTCGGGACTGCTGATACGCCCCGTGCGCAGCGAAAAAAATTATTCCGACGATCTACAACCAAGGATCCATGCACGAGGAACGAATCAGGTTGAAATAGGGTTGAAAATATACCTTCTCTTACAAAAAATGTTGAAAGGATCCTGCTGATTTGATATCGATTCCAAGCCAGAGAGATTTAAAAACGATTGCTAGACCTTTTAAATTATTAAGTTGGTAACCTTAACACACTAAGGGATTATCATCCTGTTCTCCTCTTTGATATCACATATTATGTAACACCCCAAACCCGGCCTAAACATTAGGGCCGAATCTGGTGATGTTACATTGTAACACCCCTTACCCGTATTCTACGCTGGAATAGGGTACGAGGCATTACCAGAATAAATACACTTATAAACATATTAAACCGAGTTATAAAATTTCCTCCAAATTAAAAACTTTCAAATTATTATCTTCGAGTCGCTAATTAGGGTTTACGAGGCCCAATACATACCTATTCATATGCTCAATATATCCGTTAAATCAACCCAATATTGAAGAATCCACTTTAAGTCATAATCAATATTAATCACAATCATAAATCTTTTCATGTTATTTTCATATATTACTAACTAAACTTTGAATGTCAATTTACGAATATGTAATTCACTAACACATTCTCATAATGTTTAATTGATGAAATCATTTAATTGAGCTAAATTTCATATTCACTCCAAATTTTCTTCTATATCCATAAATGCTTTCACTTACCATTTACCTAACAAATTTCTCGAACCAAGCTATCACACAACAATAATACATCACCTGTGCTTCATGAATTCAATGTTCGAATCTTATCACCGTCAAATCCATGTCATTCGAATACTTAAAGTTTATTCAAGCATATATTATTACGTTTCATATACCAAGCATATGTCAAAATTACGAATACGTAATCAATTCATTTGTCATTTATTTGACTAGAAAATTAATCTCAAAATTCATAACATTCCATTACTTAAGATATGCCATAAAACACTCCTTTAACATAAACTAGCACCATGGCCGAATTTTCAGTATGCTATTTATTCCCCTTTTTCCAAATCACATAGCAAAATATTACAAATATGTATATATTTGAATACTATAATTATGCATCAACTTACCAACATGAGTTAATTCATGAGCCACTCATGACATCATTTCATGTCAAATATACCACACACATATGCTATGAAACTTTATTTTCTCTCATGAGCTTACCATGACCAGTAATGCACCAATATAAGCATCACTCCTATTTCAACATTTATCGATTATAATCAGACATTTAACCAATTATACACAATTCATTCATATACTTTATTATACTCCTCCTCTCCATCCCACATCCTTTATGTATATAACATGTTTAAATAGCATTATACATAATTTCACTACTCTCTTATATTTAAATTCAAAGTTGTCTAGTCGAGTTACAGTCACTAAATTATTTTTATCTAGAGCTACAGAGCTCAAAATTAAGTTCCATTAATTTTCCCAAAACTAGACTCACATATCTTCTTACAATAAAATTTTCAGAATTTTTTACTTGGCCAATTAGTACAGTTTATTCTTTAAATTCACCCCTGTTTCACTACTCAACATCTCTGACCTCTCTTCACTAAAAATGAATTATCTCGTTGTAAAAAATTTAGATGATATTTACGTTTATTTACTTTAAAAATAGACTCATTAAGGATTCTAATAATATAAATTATAACTCATAATTATTTTTTTCTAATTTTTAATTATTTTCCAAAGTCAGAACAGGGGATTCCGAAATCAATCCGACCCTGCCTCACTAAAATTCAAATATCTCAAAATATATAACTCTTTTGCTTGCTCTGTTTCTTTTATGTAAAAATAGACTCATTAAGCCCTCATTTCAGATCTTATTCACTCTCTAATTAAATTTCCACCATTTTTGGTTATTTTTCAAATTCACACTATTGTTACCGTCCAAAACTGTTTTGTTGCTAATTTTACTTTTTCATAATTTCACTTTTTCACTTTCAATCATTATTCAATTCAATTCAACACATATATTCATCATTAAATCACACTTAATCGTTACATGATCTCATGTATTTTCACTTAGTCAATTTCCCGATGAACACTTCGGAATAATAACATATACACGGTGGATTTCGCACACAGCAACCACCCTTTGTAATCAATGATATCCGGTGGGATCAGCACATAGCAACCACCTTATAATTAATGATACCGGTTCACATAGTAGCCTGCACATAGTACTACACATGTGACCATCACTATCTGATGCACGTAGTAGCCTGCACATAGTACTACACACGTGATCAAAGCTATCCAGTACGCATAGTAGCCTCCACATAGTACTACACATGCGACCTATCATTCTGGTACATGTAGTAGCCTGCACATAGTACTACACACGTGACCAGCACTTTCACTTTCACATAGTGGCCTACACACAGTCCATGCCACACATGTGATCATTTCTTTCACTTTATTCGTATCCCTTTTTATTCCGAATGTTCAATCGGGAAATTTCTCACTTTTTCTCATTTTTTTCCTTTTTCACTAATCAAAGTCAATTACTTGTCTTTCTTGACTTATAATAACACATTTAACTTATTTAACACTCACATTATTCAATCTAGTCCAAAAATCACATTTTGGAAAATTTACATTTTGCCCCTAAAGTTTCACAAAATTATGATTTTGCCCCTAGGATCAGAAATTAAACTTTATTCCTTTTTCTTATGTTTTATGACATGCTGAATATTTTTTCCTTCTATGGAAACATCAAATTCTCACTCTAACACTTACTTATGAACATAGGTATTTTTACCGATTATGTCAATTTACTCGTTTTCACTTAAAATCGACTAGAAAAAGTTATTTAACATAATTTCAAGCTTCATATTCTACCATAAAACATCAAAATAAACATATTTCACCTATGGGTATTTTTCCAAATATGAACCCTAGATTAAATTATTACTAAAATAAGCTAAATCAAGTTACCGGGACTCCAAAAACGTAAAGAACACTAAAAACGGGGCTTGGAATCACTTACTATGGAGCTTGGAAGGTTGAAAACCCTAAATATGGCTTCCCCCTTGCTGATTTCGTTCACCATGGAGAAGATGGACAAATTTTTGGCTATTTTGGCCTTTTTAATTCTTTTAATTACTAAATGACCAAAATGCCCCCAACTTAAAATTTTCCTATTTCACTTTTCTCTTGTCCATTTTTTTTCCAACAAGTTAACCAATGGTCTAATTACCATTTAAGGACCTCCAATTTAAAATTTCATAACAATTGGACACTTCTAACATGTAGAACTCAATTTTTGCACTTTTTACAATTTAGTCCTTTTGACTAAATTGAGTGCCCAAACGTCAAAATTTTCGAACGAAATTTTCACGAAATCATTTTTTGAAACCGTACACCATGAAAATATAATGAAAATAATTTTTTTCTCGTCGAATTTGTGGTCCCGAAACCACTATTCCAACTAGCCCAAAATTCGGGCTGTTACATATTAAAAAGGAAAACCAAAAATATTCTCTTATTAATAGATAAGGCTGATGGAAAGTTAGAAAAATCAAATATATTCTTTCCAAAAGAATATAGGATTATTCCCTTATTAATAAAGAATGCAAAGGGAAAGTTAGAAAAATGAATTATATTCTTTCCAAAAGAATATTGCTTTCCATGTCTTTTATATCTTAACTGAAATTAATTAATATAACTGTTTATATTAATAAATTTGGTGAAATATATACAATTAATATTTTGTATGAATCAAATTCATATATTAATTATATCTATGTTCTCTATTTTTGTACAACAAGTTTGTACATATAATGTGTTTAATATTTAACTATCAAATAAATTAATTCAACAATTAATTTAATTCATGTGAAAACTAAATATAATACCAAATGTATTTGGATTATGTTCGTTTCAACTATAGGGTGTGACTCTATAGATTCTTGTAACATTGGTAGTAATACTAGAAGGTTTCTAACATTACAAGCAATAAATGGCATCTAGCAATGCATCATTGTCACCCAAGTTAGAAAAAGTTATGATTCGACATACCCTTTCTATGATAATCTTTTCATGTATTATATCATTTTACCTTTAATATCTAGATTAGATAAAAGTCATGGAATAGTCACACTTTTATAGTCCAATCTCATATTTCTTGATTTTTTGAGTAGACTACAATAAACAACAGAGGTACAAATATGAGAACCACATCTGGTATCTAATACCCAATAAGTAGATATTGATAAATTAATATCAATAACATAAATACCTGAAGCGGGCGCCCCATTTTCCTTTGCCTTCTTAACCTCTTCAAAGGGCAGTTCCTCTTCTAGTGTCCGATCTTACGACAATTGAAACATTTTCCTTCCTTAGAAATTCCTCCTTTAGGTTTCAATGTAGCTTTTCCTTTGTTGGGCTTGGCCTTAGCCTTAGCCTTTCCTTTGCCCTTGCCTTGTGGATCATCAAAATGGGCTTAGGCCCAACCTTTTTCATGCTACTTTCAGCAGTTCATAACATGTTGAGCAACTGTGTAATAGTCTTACTAATTTCATTCATGTTGAAATTAAGGAAAAATTGGCTAAAACTATTTGACAAAGATTGCAGGATAACATTAGTGGTCAATTGCTCACCTAGAGGGAATCCTAGTTTTTTAGGGCTTTCAATAGCCTATCATCTTGAGGCCGTGAGTTCCCACAAGATTCCCTCCACCATTTTGCATCGAAACAGAGCTTAAGAGGTCTCATACCTCTCTTGATTTGTTTGCCCCTCATATAATTCCTTGAGGTGCTGAATCATATCATAGGCAATCATATCGTCATGTTGTTTTTGAAGCTTAGGAGTCATAGTGGCAAGCATTAGACATCCTATGTCTAACTTGTCATCAAGATGCTTCTTATAAGCATCCTTGTCAGCTCTAGAAGCATTAGTTGTTGGTTCATTAAGAATGGGTTCTTCAATGACATATAATTTTTATTCTTGTTTGAGGATAATTTTTAAGTTACGAAACCATTCAAGGAAGTTCAAGCCATTCAACTTGTCATTCTCAAGGACCGATTGCAATGATAAAGAACTTGTGTTGTTTTCCATAATTAATCTACAATAATAAAATATACTCATGAGTACATTTACCAAGCTTATTATAATCATTAAAATGACTTTATTAAATGATACTCTCATTATTTTATTCAAAATTAATAACCCTCATATTTTATTTTCGGAAAGACTTTTCTAAATTTTTCTAGTGGATAATGATTCATTTTTCACCTCTTCTTAAGTTAGCTTTGGCTTTACTCTCAATATTATGGTTATTTAGTTAAGCAACACTTTCTAATTACATCACATGTAACTCATCTATTTGATGAACAACTCTTGTTCCAACCATCTTATGATTTATCCAAATCTCTTGCCTCCAGTTATCTAACACTAATAAAGTAACCTAGTTAAGTTATTAACCAATATCATAACCGGCGAATATCACTTGCTTATTCTTCGCGTTTGACCAAGATAGATATAAGTACTTCACTTTAGTAGAACCCACATTGTATCGGTCGATGCTTATCAATATTTTATTGAGGGGTTTTTAAATTAAATTAATCTCACCATCAATGATCAATATTTGTCCATTTAATCCTTGAATTGATCTTATCAATATTCTATAACATGCATGCTAACATATCATCAATTGTATCATATATAAGAAAAATGTAAAGCAGTAAATAAATGCAATGGTTATAGCCCATAAAACTAAGGTGGTTCCTCCCAAGCCAAATAAAGAACCGTAGGGAATCCTAATGGTTTATGCCGCTTCTCAAGCTTCTTTTCCACTTTAGGTAACCTAGCCTTCTTTTCTTCTAGCCCGTATCAACTCGTACAATTTACAATTATAGAATCTCGTTTTACATATAAGGGAGTAAGATGAGAAGAGAAGTACAAGAGAAATATAGAAAGGCACAACACACAGACCATATTTATAAAATTACAACATTTGCAAATAATAAATTAAATGGGTTGTCAGGCTATAACCATGCGTTTTCAAACACCGTGCATATCAAACACAGTATACAACATGTATATCATAAAATGGCATTAACCAATAAAGTTAATCTAGAATCTGTATCGTACAAGTGGCTCTGATACCCTTGTTGGATTGTCGATACGCCCTGTGGCGTGGTGGAAAAATTATTTCAGCGATCCACAGCCAAGGATCCATGTACGAGGAACGAATCAGATTGAAATAGGGTTGAAAATATACATTCTCTTACTAAAAATGTTGAAAGAATGTTGTTGATTCAATGTCGATTCCAAGCCACAACGAAAATGTCTCAGCCTCTACGTAGTCCACCCCGTTAAAAACAAACAACCACTTTATTTTGAAATTTTTAAAGAGAATTAAAAACAATTGTTAGACCTTTTAAATTATTAAGTTGGTAGCATTAACACACTAAGGGACTATCATCCTTTTATCCTCTTTGATATCACATATTAAAAAGGAAAACCGGGACTATTCCTTTATTAATGGAGAAGGCAAATGGAAAGTTAGAAAAGAAATTATATTCTTTCCAAAAGAATATTAATTTCCATGCCTTTTATAATTTTGAAAATAAAATGTCTCGGCCTTTACATAGTCCACCCAGTTAAAAACGAACAACCACTTTCTTTTGAACTTTTCAAAGAGAATTAAAAACAGTTGCTAGACCTTTTAAATTATTAAGTTGGTAACATTAACACACTAAGGGACTATCATCCTTTTATCCTCTTTGATATCACATATTAAAAAGGAAAACCGGGATTATTCCTTTATTAATGGAGAAGGCAAATGGAAAGTTAGAAAATAAATTATTTTTTTTCCAAAAGAATATTAATTTCCATGTCTTTTATATTTTGACCGAAATTAATTAATATACTATTTATATTAATAAATTTGGTAAAATATATACAATTTATTTTGTATGAATCAAATTCATATATTAATTATATTCTTTCCAAAAGAATATTGATTTTCATGTCTTTTATATTTTGACCGAAATTAATTAATATAATTGTTTATATTAATAAATTCGATAAAATATATACAATTAATATTTTGTATTAATCAAATTCATATATTAATTATATCTATGTTCTCTATTTGTGTACAACAAGTTTGTACATATAATGTGTTTAATATTTAACTATCAAATTAAATTAATTCAACAATTAATTTAATTCATGTGACAACTAAATACAATACCAAGTGTATTTGGATTCTGTTCGTTTCAACTATAGGGTGTGACCCTATAGGCTCTTGTAACATTGTTAGTAATACTAGAACGATTCTAATATTACAAGCAATGAGTGGCATCTAGCAATGCATCATTGTCACCCAAGTTAGAAGAAGTCGTGATTCGACATAACCTTTCTATGATAATCTTTTCATGTATTATATCATTTTATCCTTAATATCTAATTTGGACACAAGTCATGGAATAGTCACACTTGTATAGTCCAATCTCATATTTCTTGATTTCATTAGTAGACTACAATAAACAAATAAGTGTGATATCTCATATCAACTTATTCGAGTATGGTCATGCATTTCTTGTCTCACTCCATTAAGAGGCCTAAGATATTTCTCCCATTATGTAAGAGGGATAAATCCTATCTTGATCAACCATATCTCACTACATGGATTGTGGTATATCCAACATCAGTCTTTATAGTACAACCTGTTACAGTAGACGTTTTGGCTGTATCAAAATATGTGACACACGATGTTGGGAAAATGATGATCCCAAGTCTGAGGATCATAGACATAGTTATCACTATGAGTAGTATTGTGACTATTACATAATAATCCAAGAAACATACTCATAGCGGGTCAGTCCAATATGTTGTTCTCTAACACATACTCATGTATTGATTTTAGCATCCCTATGTCAATGAAAATTCTTTGTCATTAATCAACTACACATTAGTCTCAATGCATTATTGTTGTCCAAGCCCACAATAATACTTTACTAATGACCTTTTAAAGAATAATCATATTTTTTAGGACTTTATTACAATTTAGTTTATTCATATACACAGAAAAAGAAACTGAAATAATAATGGCAATGTCTTATATTGATAAACAAGGTAAAACGAGTATGTGATTTGATTGGTCTTTGGGCATACTGTAAAAAATAATACCATATCAGTGTAACCTCCAAACCCGACCCAGTCGTTATGGAATTCAGAAAGCTACATTGACCACAAGAATGGCCTAGAAAAGCTTTCCTAGTTTTCAAACATACTTTTTAAACCATTTGCATAAATCGTTCAAAACTAGTGAAATTGAATATTTAACTTAATTTCGAAAAAACATAAAAATTTTAGAAATCGATGATTTTGGTATTCAATTTGTAAAAGTTTGATCACTATTCAAAATTTTCATAATTCCAATCATATTTCAAATTCATTTTTCTTTTCCTTCAAAATTGGGGAACTTGGTTATTCGTCATTATTTGGAAACCATGTTAACTTTAGAAAATCAAATGTCTCTAGAAATCTCATTTGTAATATTAGTAATTTTGAAAATTAAGTCTAGTTTTATTAAAAACTCGTTTCTCAGAATTGCAGCGGAAAAATGTAATATTAACAGATTTTTATAAAAATTGAAACAAAATTTTTTGCAAAAAGAATATTTTGTTAAAAATCAATATTTCATATAAATTTGATAAAACATCAATGAACAATTTAAAACTAGGTAACAACCAGTAATTTAAACACATAATTCATAAAATAGCAAAATTTATATATCAACACAGTTTTTCAGATAGTAGTATGCATGAGGATGTCAATGCAAAGTTTTTTTAGAAATCAGTGCAAGTTATTCAAAAACATTCCTACCCATCTCCACTACACACCAATAAAGAGTTCCCTAGAATTTGTCCATCCAATAACACTCCACGTTATGGCCAAGCCACTCAATATCGCAGACAAGCTGTATGTTGGTCAAGCCACTTAATAACATTATGGCCAAGCCACTCAATATTGTAGTAAAACTGCCAAAGTCTTCCACCTTTCATAATCATCCCAACCCCATGCATGTGATATGGCTTATGAACAATATTTTTAGTGGGCATGCTTAACATACGAATCAGATTTATAATCAGTACAGTGGGCATGCTTAACATGCGTATCATATATCTCAATTTCAATATCAGTGGCATGATTTATATATCATGCATATCATATAATGTCAACATATCACAAATCATGAGTATTGGAATGTAAACATATTTTCACAATCTACATTGAATCACATCAACATAATTATACGATCACAAAATAATCAATTCGGAGTACTTACTTGAGAATCACCCTTTTTATGGGTTTAGCATCCCTTTTTGAATATTTAGTGTATTAATATTATTTTACATTATGAATAACTCAAAATTTTTTTCATTATTAATAAATGTAAATAATTTATTTAACAATGAATCACATTCGTTTATTTAATAATAAGTTAAACTCACACCTGATCTAAGCGAATCCGGTGTGAAAAATCCCTCTAACACCCACTTTCGTATTTAATTAAACCTATCTCGGATCTAAAGACAAAATGAATAATCCATCATTAAAACACCCTTAATAAATATTTGATAAACGGTTAGGCTTTGGCTTCTATAACAATACTTACTCTTGTGATACTTAAATCAGAGATATGAATCACTTCCGAAATTACTGACATTTCAAAACAACCATATTTGGTCCTTCATCAATAAAACGTTGTAGAGGGAATTAATCCGGAAAAAGATTTCAATAACATATATATTCGATCAATGAAGGAAAAAGGATGGAAGTAACATGAAAAAGATCAACTAATAACACCTTACTTACGCTTGATCTATCCGTAAATGAGTTGAATCAATCCGATCTAATGAAATCGAGAAAAATGGATGATAGGATGAAATTTTTGGTTTGGAAATAATAAAATTCTAGCAAGGTTTTCAAAAGAATTAGTATACATAAATGTGGAGCAAAAATCACTCATTTGAGAAGTAGAGAGAAAAAAAGAAGGAAAAATTATCATAGTAGTGGTGTGGCAGTGGTAAGGTGGTAGTGCAATGATGGTGTGGTTAATTAATGGTGGTGGAAGGTGGAAGAGTAGTGGAGCAAAAAAGGTGAAATGTTGGCTCAAAGAAGAAGAAAATGGAAGAGAAAGGTGGAGCAATGGAAGAATCAGTCAAGAAAAGAAGAGGAGAGTAGCAAAATGAAAAAAATGTGAAAATAGTGGTTATTTTGGTGGGGTGGATGTTCAAGCTAGCCAAGGAAGGAAATTGCCAAATGGGGGGAACATATGAGCAAAAAGGAGATCATGAAGGGAACAAATGGGAGTGATTTCAGGGTTGACTCCCAATCACCTCTTCTTTCCATTTGGGACGACTTCTAGATGGATTGACTAAGTGAATGGCTAAATTTTTTAAAAATATATGCCAAAGGGATTCAAACTTGGGCTACTTGAATAACACCACACAAATCCTTACTACTTAATCACTAGACCAATTCACTTGCTTGTTAACATTCCTACAACATTTATTTATAAAATGGGGTATAACACTAACTAAAGTTTAAAACAAAATTGTACCAAATAGAAAATAATGTGAGGAAAGGGATTCAAACTCGAGTATTCAAGGACAGCTCCACCACTACTAAATCATATTAGACTTGATACTTATATATTGGAAAATGTGCCAAGGTCATCTTAAAAAATTTCGGGCGTGACCACTCTCAGTTCATTAACCCAATTTCTACTAACCGAGTTTTTGGAATGTGATAATCCAGGTTGGATAGTGTGAGCCCTGAGTTTATTCGATCGACACATTCCATAATAAGACCTAAACAGAGATAGAAAAATAAGACAGAATAAGCATTACTAATGCTTAGTAATTCTGTATGAAATTTACTTAAACAATTAAAACACATTGGTATTGAACCTGTCATCCCTTGACATCCTTACGATTTCATATACATTTCAACAAAACAACCAATAAGTTAGTTTGTTTACACATCAAACACTTATAATACGAATCACATGTACTTAACCAATATCTAAATTCATAAGCATATAATTAAATTCATGTTCAGATTACATTGAATTCATGCTCGATTTACGACATAACCATTTAACTCATATTTAATCTTTTGACCATTTATAACTCAAGTCATTTTGTTCCATTATCATTCACATCCTAAACAAAATAACTCACTTCAGTTCATATTTAAACAAATAAACTAGCTATTATATAGATCACTGCTATCAAAATTTCACAACAACAGGTGAGTTTATCACACACGAATCATATAACATTTATGACATTCCAGTCTCATTTATCCAATAAAAATTGATATTCAACATCATTCAAACAATTTCATTAAAATAATATCATGGGCCTGATGAAGTATAGCAAACATAACTCAGATACACGGTTACCTACACCACACCAGGGAGCATCGTAATGCTAACAGGGGCACCGAAGTGCAATGTATAAGCACCAAAGTGCAAACCTGTACAAGCACACATTTTAACCCAATTAGCATGCCAATTATATCCTAATTGTTTGCTATGTTAAAACGAGCATTTAAATAGGATTCGTAACATTTATAAGTCAAGGGCACTTAATGATCTCAGGATACATATCATAACCAGGAAACAATCATTTTGTATCTCACATAAATCATATTCCACAAGAATACATGGTTTACAATTAGATCCTTAATCCTTTCTCACGTTAGTACTAAATTATAAACGTTTCAAAATTTCAAACTCTGTAGCTATATACACGTTTTCATAGTTCAAAAACAATTCAAGTACATTCCAAATCATGTAATATCATCACACGCATCTCTTGCATTTATATAACAACTTCACATTCAGTCGATACCACACATCTATTCATATTTATCATATTATTCATATTTTTACGATTAAATATATTTTTTGTCAATACTTGATGTATATAACATTTCTAACTTATATTAAAATGAAATAGCACAACATATGAAGAATTAATAAAGTAAGTCCATATGAACTTGCCTAACCAAACCAGTAACAATTACGACATCGAGGACAATTTCATAATTTTTCCTTTTTTTTGCGATTAAGCTCCGATTGGTTCAATCCTTGATCTATATGATAATTAAGTTCAATTTATCAATTCCAAAAGTCGTATAACATCTTAGTATATGCATATAACTACTTAATTTCATTTTACACAGTTTCTTTAAAGTTTCGCATTTTATTCAATTTAGTCCTTAAAACCGATATGGTTATATCTTTAAATTCTAAGCTTCATTATTCAATCCAATTTTAATTTTGTCCTGGTACAACCCTCTAGATACAATAATTATAGAAATTTCATATCAATTTTGGCATATTCACATTTTAGGACCTATACTCAAATTTTAACAAATTTCACTTTACAATTTAGCCCATAATCAAATCTAAGCTTATAACCAAACTATCTAACAGCAAAAAAAATCAAAAACTATTAATGGAAAATTTTCAAAACTTTAACAATTTTACGATTTAGTACTCGAGCTAGCTAGATTAAGCTACAACGATCTCAAAAACATAAAAATTATGAAAAAAGGACTAAAATGACATATGTATTCAAAGATTGGAAGCTTGGTCGAATGTTTCCTTAGTTCATCCATGGAGAATTCGGTGGGAAAAAGAAAATGAGAAAAGATGATGACTTATTTGTTTTCTTTTATCTTTTATCCTGTTTACTATTAATTAAATACTATAATTAACATATTTCCACTTAAAACCATGCTATGACCTTCCACTATAATGGAGTATGGTCTAATTATCATTTAAATCCTTTCAATAATACTATTTAACTCATTTAGCTAATAAAAATTAATAGTGATTAACTTTTACAATTTTTACGATTTAGTTCTTGTACCTCAATTAGTCATCCAATTACTAAAATCTCCGGATCAAAATTGAATTCACCTATAAAACAGATCCATAAATATTTAATAAAAATATATATGAGCTCAGTTTATGGAAATGAGGTCCCGGTACCTCATTTTCTAAAATCATTGACTTTTGAATCGATACACTTGTATCTTGACTAACTTTCCACATAAATAAAATTATTAGACTAGAATTCAGCATAATATTGTAATAACCTCATAAGTATTAATAAATAATATTTACTGACTCGATCATCAAAAAATGGAGTTTTGAAACTACTGTTTTCGGTACCCGTTGAAAATCGAGTTGTTACACTTGTGCCTGCAAAACATTCATCAATTCTGCCAAACTAACCTTTGATAGATCTTTAGTGTCTTCCATGAGGATATTAGTAGCTTCAAATATTTCAGAAATAGTTACAATAATTTTTTGAACTAATCTGGAATCAAAAAATTCATATCTAAGTAATCTTACTTTGTTTGCGATTCCAATCAATTTGTCAAAGCACTCCTTCACCATCTCGGAGTCGTTCATCTTCTGGTGTTCAAACTCTCTAATCAGGTTCAAAATTTTCATTCCTTTAATCCTTTCATCTCCTTCATACTCCTCCTTCAAGAAATTCCAAACTTCAAAGGCTGACTTCATTATCATGATTGTGAGAAAGATTTCAGATGAGAGTGTAGCAAATAACATAGCTCTTGCCTTTGCTTTTCTTAATTTCCTCTCCTTGTGATTCTTGATTTGCGCCATAGTAGGATTGGAAGGTAATGGAGGAACTTCATAGTCCTCCTTCACAGCTTCCCAAAATCATTTACCTCTAGATGGGCCTCCATCCTTGCTGCGCAAACATGGTAACCTTCACCATTGAAAGCAGGTGGTACAAATGCAATGAAAAGGATTTTTGAATCCATAAAAGAAGAAGGAAGACAAAATATTTTCCTTTAGTTACAGGTCCCTCAAGAAGATAGCTCTTGATATTAATTTGTTGGAATAAATTCTACTATAACTTAAAGAAACAAAGATAAAGACTAGGAGAAAAAAAGATAGAAATAATTGTTGGTAAAGTCACATATTTATTGAGTTGAAGTGTTGTATAAATGCATGAAAAAACTAACAACCACATCCTAGAATCAACTACCATATTTCATGATCAACAAACTCCTAAAATCGACAACAATAATGAAGCGGTTTAAAAAATGAGAAAAATTAGTAAAAAATTGTTTTGACCAAATCTTGCAGCAACTAAAGAACAACTTCAATACTCTAAACTATTTTATAAATTGTTAAAATCACTCATATATATTTGCTGAATGAGGATATGATGGTTGTGATGGTGGTTCATCTTTGGTTAGAATGGAAAGTCGCTATGTCTTGGGTCTAGTTGGATGGTTTGGTAGAATGAGTTTTCTAATTGACTGATACATAATCAATTGAGTCTCTTCCTCTCATGTATTGTAAGTGAGTTTATATATGAGAGACAAAGGAATCCACACGCCTTGAATTTGCCAACAATAGAGCTATATCTTGTATTTTTCTAATGATAGTGATATGACGTCCGAACCTAAGGATATGACATTTTAAGACAATCTGATAAAAAATGAGTTTGAAACCCCATGTGCACTCAACGAAGGTGAGCTTGCAAAGGTTCGCCATGGCATTGAATGTGATTCAAGATTCACCGCCCGGTGTGAATATATGCATGGCATGAGATTCATCCATTAATGACATGTCAAAATTGAATCAAATCAAATTTTCAAATATAAAATTGCACTAAACCATAATTCATGTATAACATTACACATTTGATCAAAGTTCATGTATATTTTTTATATTTATCTTTTCTTTTAAGAAATAAATTATTTTATAGAATATTTATATAAAAAATTAAATGATATAACTACTTATATTTTTTTTTTATAAATATAGGAATTTTGGTATTTTCGAATTTCATTAATTGAATTGGTCCCATTTAATTCATGAAACCAAATTAAATATATATTTTTATTATAGGAAAGACTAAACTTGTATCAAAATATTTCGTAAGGTTAATATAATAATGGCAATGGAAGGGGTTGAAGGAAAGGATTGCCTCATCCGACGTTTACATGGATGTTTTTCCTTGGGTTTTTTTAGGAAACGTTTGCATGGTGCTAAAAACATGGAGGTGCATTTGGTCGGTTCGATTATTTTATGGCAACATCGAAATTTTTATATTAACCGAAATCGATTTGATTATACTTTCATTTTGTTTTATCTATAATTTTGTTGAAGCCTGCAATCAAAATTCCAGGTAGCAGTTTTTTCATTCATCATCCCCCCTGAACTTCAAAAGAAATAGAAAAGCGTACAGTTTTGAGTACCGGCCTTGGGTTTGGATGTTTGGGCCATTTGAACTCTTGTTTGAATATACTTCAACAAGAATCTTTGGAGTTAATATATGTTCGTTATTCTTATGGAATATATGCTAAAAAAACCAAGATGCAAAGTAATTTTAAAAATTAAGAAAGGCGAAGCAGAAAGAAGAAATTACAACAAGGTAATAAGTCCGAAAAGACAAAAAACAGAAGTGCAGCATATGTTGCCAGCTTCAGTTTCGAGCGGAAGACAAAAGGGTAGCAAAACTTAAAACCCCATCCGCAGTTAATCAACTAAAGGGGCAACTCTGTCTATAATGAAAATGCTATCAACCTTGTCTGCTTCGTTTAAGCTACAACTTCAACTTCTCACCCTACTTTTAAACCCTAGCCCTCTTGCTACTGCAACTTGGGCATTTATACTGCTTGATATGCTCTGCCTTTGCAGGTGTAATCTTCACACATTTCCCATGGAACCATCTCTCGCAGATATCACAGCAAATCCAGAATTCATCTGTGCCATAGCTATCCCCACATGCCCCACAAGTCGCACCCTGTTCATCATCTTCCTCATCTTCCCCACTTTCATCCTCATCCTTAGATGCAGACATCTTTACCACCTTACTCTCCGATTCAGATTGACGTGACTGCCAACAGCAAGCATATGAAGCCATGAAGGTGACATCAATTAAGAGAAGCACATATAAAGGGGATGAAAACACAACTGAGAAAAGCATCCAAGTTTCAATTTTGGAACTTTGTACCACTTTAGCACTTGATTTGCTTTTGCCACTGCTGTTGTGATTAGCATATTGCTCTGTTGGTTGTTTGACATTGCCTGTCACGACTTCAAAAATGGTCGGAAGTTCGTTTATCATCCGAAAAAGCCTTTTCCTGCAAAAAGAAGATAAAAAAACAAATCTATTTACAACAATATTAGCAATTTCAAATCAACTAAGTCACCGGACAATGTAATGCCAGGGCCTATTGGGCAAGTTGCATACACATCATTCAAGTACAATATAGGAAAACTCTTGTCAGGAAGAACCCACCGCCTACCACCTCACAAACACAAACATAAATAAGCCCCTTAGGGCCTGGGAGCATGCATGCGTTCATGGAGGCAGGTAAAATACGCATGTGTCACCAATACCTAGGCTAGGGGAAAAGGTACTTTTAATTAATAACTAGTCAACAATCCATTTTATTTATTGATACAAATAAGAATCTATGAAAATATCAACCAAACTTTATCCCACACTTAATACTTAAGAAATCAATGTGGAAAATATTAATATATATACATACATATATGATTAGACACTTAATCATGAATTTGTGAATATGAAGGAGAAATGCTTTTTACTATTTTAGAATTCGAGGGGATTATACTCAAGATCTCATTTTGCAGTTGCATTGGCCTAAAAGTTCCATGAAAACCATATGGAACTCTAAATGGCAAGGTGATTCTGGCTACAGGTTTACTGTAAAGCTCTTTGCTTCAATTAGAAGAACCTGTTTGCAATAAAAGAGGAAAAATGAATATATTTAGCGTCTTAAAATCAAGGGTTAATTGTATCAGATGTCACTGAATTATGGATCGAATTCTAAATTGGTCCATACTTGGAAACATTTCAATTGATTTCTTTAACTAAAGTATTGTAACATACACATTACACAAAACCATCTATGATGGTTCTACATTCTACAATATTTGTCACTAAAACATTAGTTAAGTGGAGGATAGTAAAATATTTATTGTTGATTAATGGTTAGTGTAGAGCCATGTAGAGGAAAAATCAGAAACCTGCTAAGATTCCTAAAAAACTGACCATTTTAATCTTTACAAGGAGCTTAGAAGTATCGTCCCAGCTATATGGAATACATAAATATTTCCATCAGCTTCACAGCAGCAAATATGTTTCAAGAGAATATCTTATAGATGCAATGCAATTCTTATTCAGAACCAATGCCAATCCTTAAAAGTACAATCAAATTATCTTTCTTTTAATCCAATATGTGGATTGCCAACCACGATATGAGAATAGTTGGAGCAATTCCTGAAGGTTTAGTGAACACGGATAAACATTGGTGGTCATAGTCATCAAAATAAGACACAAGTCCAGAGGCCAAGGAAAACGATCATGTGAAATTATTAACAAAAAGTCCTCATTCATACCTCTTTCATGAATTTCATTCACTAGCAATTGACTCGCACCATTTAGATATGGGTTTCGAACCAAGTGTCCAAGTAGCATGCCAATAGTGCAAAGCAAGAATTGTGTTTAAGCAAAGCACTTTGACTCCAGGTGAATCTAATAACCCATTACTTCACAAAAGTTCTGTCCCTATTCCAAGGATATTCTAGCACAACCTGATTCTCCTGAAAGCATTAGAACTTAAATTTCAACTGCAACTTTCAAAAACTTAGCCTCCATATTGAGTGTAGGTTCTGAAAAACTACATCAAATCCTTTTACTCCAAAATCATCACTTGACATTGTGTCCCTTGAAATATACAAAGGATTTCCCACTCGCCACCAATCTCTTTGTCTTCTGAGGTTGTGTCTGTCACTCTACAAGGAACTGAAGATTCCCTCAACTAAATACACATCAATTTCTTCACTTTCTTCATGATACTCATCATAAATAGGTTCTAACATATCACTCGTGCTCTTCCATCTCGGTTAAGTTCACACTTTGTTTAGGACAAGAAAAAGAACCATAGCCTTTCTTACCACAAGTAAAACAACGAATCTGAGAATTACTGCCAGGCTTAGAAACATTCTGTCCGGCTCTATTTTCAACCACAAATCTCACCAAAGCCTTCCCCTTCTCACTCCTCTCAATATTTCCCATATTCCCTCCACCACAATGATTTATAAAGGAAGTCTCATAGTTTTTAGAGTTTGGTCAGTTTTAACACCTAAAACAACTCCAACCCCCTTTGTGCTACTCCAATCCTTCTATAATTGGCTTTCTTGCACCGTATCACCGTACATACTTTTCAGCCTTTAAAGCATTTTGACGTGCCTTCAAAGTAGAATATAATAACCATTCCGACCTCATTCCTAATATATTGGTTTAACCTTGGTAGAAAACAAGATGTCATCTGTTCATTACTCTCATTCAACCAAACTCAAATAGGGAAATTGTTAAGTTAAGAAATGTACACAGACAATCCCTTCTGCCTTAATGAGTGGAGCTTCTCAAAAAACTCTATTGCATAATCAGCTGGTAGGAATTGCTTGTGCAATTTCGCTTCAGTGTGGTTCCCATATGCTGATTTTGGGCTTACATGGGCATGTTTCATGCGCAGATCGTGACACATGCATGTTGCTCTTCAACTCTCTTCCACCATTGGAACGCAGTGCCTTTCAATTTTAGTTTCACAAACAGTAGTTTCCTAGCCTCCACTATAGGTTTCAACTCAAAATAATTCTCCAAACTAGCTTCCCAATCCAGGTAATCTTCTACATGCATCTTACAATGAAAATCAACCTGAGTCTTAATTCTGCCCCCATTTATTTCAAGGGCATGCACCAACCACTCCTCCAATCAACCTTGTATTGCACAATTTGCAAGACCAGCACCGTGAAGGGTTTTCTTCCTCACCAAAATGAAATTCACCAACAAGACTATCTTCCAGTAAGTTAAACAAGTTTTGGGCACCTTCAAGAATCTCTCCATTTGGGCTCTCACTAGTTCCTATCACAGACTAACATATAATGCACACAAAAATCTTTATTCACACATTGTATCACAGCCAATTATGTTTCTTAACTCTGATTTTCTCACAAATTGTTAAGTTAAGAAATGTACACAGACAATCCCTTCTGCCTTAATGAGTGGAGCTTCTCAAAAAACTCTATTGCATAATCAGCTGGTAGGAACTGCTTGTGCAATTTCGCTTCAGTGTGGTTCCCATGTGCTGATTTTGGGCTTACATGGGCATGTTTCATGCGCAGATCGTGACACATGCATGTTGCTCTTCAACTCTCTTCCACCATTGGAACGCAGTGCCTTTCAATTTTAGTTTCACAAACAGTAGTTTCCTAGCCTCCACTATAGGTTTCAACTCAAAATAAGTCTCCAAACTAGCTTCCCAATCCAGGTAATCTTCTACATGCATCTTACAATGAAAATCAACCTGAGTCTTAATTCTGCCCCCATTTATTTCAAGGGCATGCACCAACCACTCCTCCAATCAACCTTGTATTGCACAATTTGCAAGACCAGCACCGTGAAGGGTTTTCTTCCTCACCAAAATGAAATTCACCAACAAGACTATCTTCCAGTAAGTTAAACAAGTTTTGGGCACCTTCAAGAATCTCTCCATTTGGGCTCTCACTAGTTCCTATCACAGACTAACATATAATGCACACAAAAATCTTTATTCACACATTGTATCACAGCCAATTATGTTTCTTAACTCTGATTTTCTCTTCCTTGACCTCTACCACATCCAAGCATAGTAGCAAACCTAAATATAAACCTAGGAGATAATTAGGCTCTGATGCCAAAAAATTGGCGTAGTTTATGGAGAAAAACAACAGCAAAAACTGAAAAACAATTGAGATAGAAGTTGGAACTCTTGAAAATGTAGGGTTATAAAACCTTTAGTTCATGTCTATTAATTCAAAGAAAATGAAAATAATGTTGTAGCCATGATACTTTACAACTTATTTACACTAGGGTTACAATGAAGTTTTAAAACTACCCCTAGATTTAAACCTTAAAACTTATAATCCTATCCCTAAATTGAAACCTTGAAGATAACTTATAATCCTAGACATCTGTATAGATATTTAATATTTAATAAATATGACTAAAATAATGAAATAAAATATTACTAGTAGCTCCTGTGTCACACTAGTTCTCTTTAACTGGAAATTAATGGTTAAATCACTCTATGGGTTTGTATATATTTTGGAGCGCACTCCAATCTCTATTTCGTTTCAAGAGAATGCAAGCCTTTATTGAGCATTACGTAATACTAGTCAAGTGGTGAAATGGAATAGAACACCTCATCTAGCATTTTTGGCTTCCAGAGTCCACTCTGGTACTCCCGCTCAAGATCCAAACTGCACTCTCAAACATGATATTTATAAAAAGTAAACAGGACAATCACCTGCTCAGGTGTCTGAGGATAAGGCTAGATAGCTATTGCATGTTAGTAAGAAGTGCAAGAATATCTCCCAATGCACCTATTTTCCAAATTTAAAACAAACAAGTATGCAAAATTAAAGATAGAACGAAGATTAAACAAACTTCTCACAACTTTATATATCAACTATTACTTAAACCTTCATAAACTTTGTGCTTTTAAAAGTTGACCAGTCAGATTGGTAACTTGCAAAGTAAATCTGAAACGAACTCATTTGAACAGAACTTGGGTACTAGATTCCTAGAGGGTACATGCAAAGAGAATAATGCAGTTAGCAGTAATTTTAAAAGTGAATCATGATACTGCAGCAATTGGGCTTTCCAAGCAGAAACTCAATACTCCAATAGCAGACAAAGAAAAAGCAAACATACCTCTCATTCTTGCCAAATGAAAATCGTGCACCAAAATAGAAAGCAACAGCAAGCAACCACGAATCACTATGAACTGCTACCAACGATAGCCAGTCCTTCTCCTGCATCCCATCCCTAGCAAAGTTTACGCCCAGTGCAGGCTCTGGAAGCTCAGGAGGCACCTCCTCAACAGGCAAGTTAACTTCCCATGTCTCATTTGGAAGTCCATAAAGGCATAAGTTCTCCTTCTCTGCAATTAAATTCAATACAATCAGAAAAGAAATGTAAAACCAGAAGTTTCACAGATATAACACCGCTAAAATGAATCACAACATACAGAATGTTAATAACTTTTTAAGTTGTTAAATTGCATCAAGGTGAAAACATTCAGTGATAAACAAGATTTCCAGTATATAAATAAATATAAGCAGGTAGAATTTTTTGAAAAAGAAAAAATGTAATCACAACAGCCACAAGCAACACATTTCAGTAGTGATTGTCCAGTACCAGAAGAAATCAAACTATTCCTACAAATTAAAATTTAAGAATAAATCCAGGATATTGTGTCTATTATTAGTTTCAAGTTGACTAAGCAGCATTTTAAAGTTAAGAGTAATTTTCGAGTTCAAATGAAGAAAAGAAAACATTCCATTTCCACTCTATGTTCAGTAAGATAAATTCGTTAAAGAATTATATGACTATGACAGAACTCAGGCAATTCTGAAATCATGGAGGAAACTATAAATGAAGACACGACAAGTAGTCTTCTGCATGAACAGTGATGACATAAAACAAAGAAAACCATATTACTACATGTTCATTTCAGTCTCCCTTTTAGTTCCAATTGTATGATATCAAACTCAAGTTAGATTAACAAGGAGTTCCTGCCACTTGTTAACGAACCTAGACTTTGAAGGTTTAGACCAGGGATACACATTAACAAACATGTAGAGCAATATGCGAAACAACAGAAAAAGTAATCATAATATCACCAGAATTTAAATATTAATATTAACAACAAACAGACCAAAACTCATAAATGAAAGAAAAAGAAAAGGTACATTTCTGAGGAAACAAAAAAATAAAATTGCAAAACTTCAGCCAGTTCAGGCAGTAACATGGGGCAGGTCAATTAGTAGTAAATAAATCATGATCTCGACCATTGTGAAAAGGAAAAGATTAACGAAAGAAACAGGTTTAGGCAATTTCGACGAACATGTTATTTTACAGCTTCCATATCCAGGCTTCAATTTTTTTTCAACGCTGAGAATGGACACTTGCCAGAGTGGTTAACTAGCAAAACAGTCACTCTATCAAAACCAAAAACAAAAGACAGCTCATTTGCAAGAAAAGTAATGCACTCCTTGCAGGCAAAGCAAGTAGAGTGTAGGAAATGCATCAAGGCTTGAGCCATCAACAATAATCAAGGGGCTGATATGATAATCTGTGAGGACTAAAACAATAAAAGAAAAGGGGGGGGGGGTAAAAAGACATGGCCTCCCATGATTGAAGTGAATTGAATTAGGAATTCTTACAGTGTACTCCACATAAAACATGTTGACATAACAAGCATGACCTATTTACAGATTGATAAGGTCGAGAAGGAAACCAGAGGCTCACAGAACTGAAGATCAAACTAAAAATCGCAAAATCAAGAACTAGAAATTAGACAATTTAACTGACCACTCAGCCATCATGCAAGAGACAAAATTAACTGCTTTCGCTAAATACATTTGACAATGAGATGTTCATATTAGCTTTCGTCAAAGAGTCTGCTTCTACAACAGGATAAAATATGTGTTTTGTCAGACATTTAGAAAATCTAGCAGAGATAGATAAGAAGTAGCTAACCAAAGAACGAAAACTCGAGAAGAGTAAAACGAACATAGACGCAAAATAAATGCCGCAAAATTAGAAGATACAGAGAAGAGCAAAAAATAGCCCACCGGGATCACACTGTTGGTAGAACTTATCAACATCTGCCAAAAATAACCCAAAGACATTACTTGAATTAGTTTGTAATTTTGAATATATATATATATAATAGCCATAACAGCAACAACGAAAGAAAGAAAGAAAGAGAGGCGAAGGAACCAGTGGTGAGAGCCTTAATCAAGCCAGAGCGTCTGCCCCTGAAGTCATTAAAGACCTCTTCTACCGTTCTGGGTATTGGGTGTGGTACCCCTTCCATTCCTTTTTTGAATTTCTGTTTAAATTTTTGCCCTCACTAACCCAATCTTAATATATAGACATAAATCAAAATGAAGAGTCGTACTGGTACGTGGACCAAACAAACTACAAATCAAAGGAAAATCAGAATTAGGGTTTTCTGCTGGCTTTGGGAATAGAATTAGAGGTGGGATTGCGATTAACTTCAATTTTATATTTAATATAATATATACTTTGTAAAAGAGAGCAGCACGCGGATAACAGAAACTAAAAATCCAAATTTAGAACGATTCATTGATGTGCCGTCCTCTTGCATCAACATTTTTACTCTTCTTTTTAAGCATACATATACCATTCCTTTTCCTACAATTTAATATGCCTACTCTCATCTATTCTCTTTTATATACTAATTTTCTTAATTATATTTTCTTTAATCATCTAGATTAATTACATTTTACTGAACGATACATACCGGTATGATATTTTGTTACATTACTCATATTCTATATATCACAGGTAAAAGTGTTCATGGCTCAGGTCGAGACTTGATTCTAAAAATATTTCAAGCTCAAATCTATTTTCAGACCGACTTGACCCACCCTTAAAACTCATTTCACTATTCTATAATAATAAAATATTAAAAATTATATTTTTAATTCACATTTATATATTTTAATAATTAAATTTAAATTTGAACAATATTTTTAATAAATTAATTTGAATTCGGGTGGGTCCAAGGTACAAAAATCTTTGTCCAAGCCAGACCCAAGTCAGGCCGAGCTTATTGGGTCGGGTGGGCTAGCTAGCCCTTGGATAGGGTCCAAAATTTAGTAATATGCCATTTAAAAATAAATAAATTAGGGTTTCAGGCTGGTTTTTCGCATCCTACAAGGCGTTTTCTGACTTTTTTGACACATTAGCTTTTCTGGTCAGATGATTAAATAATAGTGGCTTTATCTTTAAGCCTCAGATTCAATTTCTCTCTTACTCATATTTGTATTTTTTTTATTTCATGTTATTTCAAACTTTTTTTATTTTTAATTAATGTTTTTAACAGATTAGCTCATCTGGTTATAATTAAATAATAGTGATTTCATTCTTAAGTCTTAGGTTCAATTCCTCTTTTAAGCACCTTTTGTATTTTTTATTTTATGTTGTTTCAAACTTTTTTTATTTTTAATTAATAAATATATTGTTTTCAAGTTTTTTATTTTTAATTCATATTTTTAATTAATAACTCTTTTATTTATAAAATCAAATAATTATTGCAAATATCATTATTTTTAATTATATAATATTTATATGTCAAATTTTTATTTTCTCCACCTATGTTGTGGGTATGGTGATTTCTAATATTATAAAATGGAATAATTATTTTAAATATCATTATTATTTTATATGTAAAATATTTCAAATATTTTTATATGTGAAATATTTCAAATACACATACAAAAATATATAATACTAAAATTTACTATGTCAGAATATATGAACATCACATATATAATAAGGGTAATTACATGTTATTATTTACTATCATGATAGGTTAGCCCAAATTAAAAGTGATCTAATTTAGTTAACGTTTATTGAGCTTTAAATTATTAAATATAGTATGAGTTAAATATGTGTAGATACTCTAGTAATTCAGTTCTAATCAATTTCTAATTAATGATGGGCTGATTAGGAATTAGTGCTAATGTGCGAAAGTTATATATATTAGGGTTATGGTCCCCAAATTACATACAATATAACTTTTCTAATATCTCATCCTTAGGAAAGAAAGAGCAAATATTATTTAAACTTCTTGTGTGCTAATTTAAAAGATCAAATCCCCAAGATCCGAAAAAATTCAAGGAATTCATGGATTCAAGTACGCTTCCGCATCTGGTTTTATTCTTACTTTGCTCTTGATGATTTGACATGACAGATCTTGATTTATGATTTATTAAGTTTTGTATCATATATTAATTTATGATTCTAACATACTACACTCGTGATATGGATTGAAAAATAAATATTACACATATAAAAGTTATATTTACTAAAAATAATGATATTTGCAATAATTATTTGATCTTATAAATAAAAGAGTTATTAATTAAAAATATGAATTAAAAAAATTGAAAACAATATATTTATTAATTAAAAATTAAAAAAAAAGCTTGAAACAATATAAAAAAATATAAATGTGCTTAGAAGAAGAATTTAACCTAGAACTAAAAAATGAAACCACTATTATTTAACCATCTAACTAGAGGAGCTAATATGTTAAAAAATTAATTAAAAATAAAACAAAGCTTGAAGCAACATGAAATAAAAAATACAAATATAAGTAGGAGAGGAATAAAACCCAAAACTCAATGAGAAAACTACTAACATTTAACTATCTATCCAAATGAACTTATATATTAAAAAATTCAAAAAATGCATCTACACTGACGTATTTTTTGTCTCTCTCTAAAATTTGTCTCAACTCAAATCCCTAATTTTTTTTTAAATGGCATGTTTATAAAATTTGGCCCTTGGATAGGAGCTAATCACAAGTTGGTTGTGTATATTAAATTTATAATATTTTTATAATATTAATTTTTGTTTAAAAATTTTAATGAATTTCTTTAAAAATCTATACATAGAACATGGATAATTATTTTTAAGGGTATGTTTTGTTTGTTTTCCAGTAATTGATTTTCTGAAAAACATTTTTGTTCTTTTACCATGTTTGTTTGACCAAAAGAATTCTTTTTCAAGAATTCATTTTCAAACACATGGGAAAATGTCTAACCGATTTTATTTCTGTAAGACATTTTCCATTCCTTTTCTTGGGTCAGCCTCTCGTTTCCTTTTCATTTCATTTCCTCCTCATTTCCTCTCTGTGCATCAACGTTAGCCTCTCCTCCTCATCTTGGGTGTGCTTCTTCTTCTTGGGTGTGCTTGTTATCAACAGGTTCTGTTCTCCTTTTCTCTCTCTATTGTTTTGAATGATCGGGAATTTCTACAAAGTTACATTGAGATGGCAATCCTCAATTAATAGTGACAACAAGAAATCAATTCTCATCCAAACCCACTTCCCAAAATCAACCAGGCATTGTTGATGTCTATCCTCTTTTCGCTCATCACCGTCAACGCTGCGGCGGCCGCCGGATGGTTGCTCACCCATACCACGCTTCTTGTTGAGACTTACCATCAACACCGGAGGCTCAGGGCTTTAATTGAAAAGCTGGTGAAGGAGGGCTCTTGCCCTATGCAAATACTTGGAGATGATGGAGATTGGACCAAAAATGATTTCTGGGCTGCAGTTAAATTTTTCAGGCATGCCTTCAAATCCAATGAAATCCTCTAGGTTCCTTTCTTTTTACTCTTTCTCTGTGTTTTAATAATTTTGTGATCTTAAAGTTCAGATTTTTACTAAATTTGGAAGTTGGGTTTTAAGGATGTAATGATGTATTATGATGCTTAATGAAAATGGGACCTTGTCTGGTTTCTGAGAAAGGATGGAAAAAGGAAAAGTTTGGTTAGAAAATGGATGGGAAAATACAGTGAATTTAGTCTTTACAGTTCAGATTTTTACTACATACGGAAGTTGGGTTATAAGTATGTAATGATTTATTATTATGTTTTATCTGAACTGAATGAAAAGGACAGTTTGTTTGGTCTCTGAGTAAGGAATGGAAAATGAGAAATTCGGGTTAAAAAATGGATGGGAAAATATAGGAAATACAGATAGTCCTTAAAGTTCAGATTTTTATTGAGTTTTGAAGTTGGGTTCTATGGTTGTAATGATTATTTTGATGCTTTATTTGAACCGAATGGAAATGGCACTCTGTTTGGTCACTGAGAAAGGGATAGAAAATAGATGGGAAAATACAGAATATTGTAAAATATGGGATGTTTTCTAGTTTTTCTATTCGATTATTCTTTGATTTTTAATGGTTATGCGTTTGTGAACAGGTTTTTCGTATGTGGAAGAACATAGAGAAATCAAGAATCAATGAATTGAACTATGAAAAGATCATGGGATTGTTATGTGAAGAAAGAATTGTGGAAGAAGCAGTCAAGGCACTACAAGAAATGTAGGTTTAACAGGTTATAGTGTTTACAATTAGCAACTTGGTTTGCACTGCCCTTGTGTGCCCAAATATAATCCCAATCTGAAGTGTAAAATATTTGCCGGTTTGAGGTCAGTTTTTGAGTTTTGCCCATATCCCCATAAAATGATTCATGATGGCAAGAATAGCTGTAATTGAAGGGTAATATATGGCAATGGGGGCTATATGTGAACACATTGGCTGAGAAAGAAAAAGGATAACCCTAGATACCTACTTGAAGTTTTGCATTGTTTTAGAGAATGATTATTGATTCAAGAGAGAGAACCATTACATGATAAGGTTTTTCTCGAAAGGGTTTGATGATAAAAGACTCTAGGCCATAATGGCTATTGATTTTTCAGGTTAAACTCGTCTGTAATAGACACTGTAATAGCCTGATTTCGACTCTAATCGGACATAGTGGTTTCGGGACCACAAGTCCGAGTCAAAAAAATATTTTAATATTATTTTGTGTGTTTACTATGTGTGAATTTAATTGTATGAAATTTTCGTGTTTTAATTTCGTCGTTTGAGTGTCCGATTAAATAAAAGGATTATTTTGTGTGTTTATTATGTGTGAATTTAATTTTATGAAATTTTCATGTTTTAATTTCGTCGTTTGAGTGTCTGATTAAATAAAAGGATTAAATCGCGTAAAATAAAAATTTAATGGTTAAATATGAAAGTATCTATTTGTTGTTGTCTTTATAATTTGGAGGATTTAAGAAGCAATTAGTCCACCATTAGGTGAGTGGACGGCAATGGTCAAGAATGACCTTATAATATGTGTTATATATAATTTTAACAAAGGTTAATTCAGTAAATTAAATATTATGGTTAATATATGTTAAATATAAAAATTTAAAACCATGTTCTTCATCTTCTTTTTTACCGAAACTAAGAGAGAAAAATAAGGGTTTAAAGCTTTGGAATATTCAGCACTTACAAAGCTTGATTAAGGTATGAATTTTGTTCGGTTTTTGATAATTTTTACGTTTTTGAGATCGTTGCTTTGAATACTTCAAAACCCATGTCTTAATTTTGTGAATTGTTGATGATTTTGAAATATGCCATTGATGAATGCTTGAACATTGTGATAGTTGATGATGAAAAATGAAAGAAATGTGATAGGTTAACATGTTTTGTTTTTGAATTTTTAGTGAATTTGAGAAATTAGAGCTAAATTGTGAAAATGAATTTTTTAAGGGATTAAAATGTGAAATAAATGAAATGTGTGGACTTGTATGAAGATAATGAACATTCATCCCTAGCTTAGTGTGGGCAAATTTTATGTATTTTGTGTTTTGTGCAAAAAGGACTAAATTGTAAAAATTGTAAAATATTAGGGGCAAAATGGTAATTTTATCATTTATGTATTTTTGGATTTAATTAAATGTTTTGATGAATAAAAAGGTTAAATTTGAATATGTTTAGATCGAGAAACGAAGAAAACAGATTTAGATCGAGGAAAAACGAAAGTAGTTGAATAGTCGATCGTGTCCGTTGATATCCGAGGTAAGTTTATTAGCTATTTAATTTTATTAAACCAGTTTATATTACATGTATGAATATCAAATGTATTTATGTTGAGTTAAAATTAAAAGTATATAAATCGAATGAGAAGTATGAAAATTATGTATACATATGTGTTAGGTTCGAATGAGTATGAATATACAAATATATATACATCAATATCTTTGTAAATAATTTAGGTATGGAACTATAGGCATGTGATGTATTCGAACATAGGTATGTATATATGTCAATAAAGTTTTAATTTAGTTAATGTTAATTGTTTTATATGTTTACATGCTGTTCGAATAGATATATATATATAAAGATATATATATGTATCAAATATTTGTATAAGTTGGATTGAATAAGCATATATATATATGAATAAATAATTATATTGAGTATAGGTATTAAATTATATTTATATATATGTGTTAATTTCGAATATGTATGTAAATAATGTATAAAAGTACAAGTTCTTGTTTCGAATATAAGCATAGAGTAATATATATTTGTTAGATTCGAATATGTATATATGTACATGTATAAGATCTTGTATTTAAAAGGTATATGAAATTATATAGGTATATATGGAATTCAAATGTTAAAAGTACATAGTATATTATAAGTTAAATCTTATGATATTAGTAGTGGAATCTAAAGTATGAGGTTATATATATAAATGTGTTTCGGTTGAATTATTGAATTATTTAAGTTAGATTTGATGATTGGGATTTATATATATCCATGTGTTTTAAAGATATAAGTTATGAATATTGAGCTGAATTTTATGTGGATTTTATATACAAATATGAGATACAACTTCTGTGAATTGAGATTCTTTTGTTAAAGCTCAGTACCAATCGGATTTATTGCCAGTGAAATTATTTAGACTATATGTCTAGCAGGCTAAGTGCCGGTGATCTGAATCAGGTTATAAACCTAGCAGGCTAAGTGCCGGTGATCTGAATCAGGTTATAAACCTAGCAGGATAAGTGCCGGTGATCTGAATCAGGTTATAAACCTAGCAGGCTAAGTGTCGGTGATCTGAATCAGGCTATAAGCCTAGCAGGCTAAGTGCCGGTGAATCTGTTAAATTAAGTGATTATATGCATTTGATATATATATATGATTTTAGTTATATGTAATGGATAAGTATATGAACATTTATTTATATGTATTTGATGAGCATATAAATGTTTGGATCTATGTGTTTAGTGAATAGGCACATATATTGGTTGTTATGAAAATTGTTGAATATACATGTATGCATTCGGCACATGTGGATTAGAAGTATAAATGTGCATTTGGTTCATGTAGTTGATAAGTAAAAATATAAGCTTTTGACTTATGTATTTGAAAGATCATAGATATGCATTCGATGAAATGCAAATGATAAATATTTTAGAAATTAGTATATGCAATTAATGATTATGTCTGTAACTTGATTATAAGCATATAATGTTTATACATATGTTCGTTTATATGTATTTTAGATATGCTATAAACTTACTAAGCTATAAAAGCTTACTTTGGTTGTTTTTGTCCATTTGTTTTATAGTTAAAAACCAAGCTGCAGACTCGGGGATCGTTAGCGAAGATCATCACTCTATCTACTATCTCGGTATTAAAACGTTTAAATTTTAACTTATGGCATGTATAGGCTAAATAAAATTTTGGGAGTCGTACTTTAATGTACTGTATATATATAATTAATAGCCATATGAAACTAGCTTATTTTTCTTACGGTTTAACTGAACTGAAATGTTATGTTTTGTTATAAAAGGTTAAAGTAAAATTTATAATTATACTTACTTCATATTTGACTAATTTAAGATAAATGTAAAATTCTTGAATTCTACTGAATGTCTGTGTTAAGTTGCGTTTTATCTGGTAACGCTTCGTAACCCTAATTTATCGACGTATACGGGTTAGGAGTGTTACATTTATTGGTATCAGGGCTACGATTTAGTCGATTCTAGGACTAATGTAGCATGTATAAGTCTAGCTATACATGCCATAATTTATACTGAAATAGTGTGATGACTTCTGACATCTAAAAATGTGTTTTCGTATAGTAATGGATCCCGATCGAGCCGTAGCTGATGATGTTGAGAGTATAGCGCCTGCTCCCGTGCAAGGGGCAGAGCCGGTAGATTCTAGACCAACTTCGAGTAACCAGGAGGTAGAGGCTAAACAAGCCTTCTACCGAATGATGAACGACTGGTTTACTCAATATATTCGGACTAATTCGGCTACACAACAACCTCCACCCCCGATTAATCCTTCTTCAGTTCCTGTTATACCTCAAGTGAGTAATCCGATGAGATTACTTAAGCCTCCTATTGATAAAATTTGAAAACACGGGGCCGAAGAGTTCAGAGCCACTGATGATGATGATGCTGAACGAGCTGAATTCTGGCTCGATAATACTATTCAAGTGTTTGATGAGTTATCTTGCACCCCTGATGAGTGCTTGAAATGTGCCATATCTTTCCTACGGGACACTACATATCACTGATGGAATACACTAGTATCGGTGGTTCCAAAAGAACGAGTGACCTGGGAATTCTTTCAGACTGAGTTCCGTAAGGAATACATCAGTTAGAGATTCATTGATCAGAAACGTAAGGAATTTCTTGAATTAAAACATGGTCGGATGACAGTGATAGAATATGAGCAGAAATTTGTGAGACTCAGTAGATATGCTCGAGAGTGTGTTTCGACTGAAGCTAGTATGTGTAAAAGATTTGAAGATGGGCTAAATGAAGATATTAAACTGTTAGTTGGCATACTTGAGATAAAAGAGTTCGTAGTACTTGTTGAACGAGCTTGTAAAGCCGAAGAACTTGAGAAAGAGAAGAGAAAAGCTGACTATGAAGCTCGAGATTCCCGTAAAAGATCATTTAGTAAATCGTTCCAGTCGACCTCAAGGAAATTCAGAGAGGATCATAGCCGATCCAAAGCTACTGCAGGGTTTCCTAAACATGATCGAGATCGACCTCTGTGAGTTCACGAGCTACTTCAGTTGCTAGTGTGGGTAATGTTCGACAAAATAGATCAGAGTGCAAACATTGTGGTAAATGGCATCCAGGAGATTGCAGATTTCATGATCGGTCTTGTTTTAAGTGTGAATCAAATGATCATTTTATTCGAGAGTGTCCGATGGTGGCCGAGCAAAATACTATACAGAGTACCAGACCGAGTAATGTGTCAGTACGAGGTAAACCACCCAGGCATACGAGTAATGTTAGTTGTAGTCAGAGAGGGGCAAAGGACACGACAATTCGATCTGAGGCTCGTGCACCTGCCAGAGCATATGCCATCCGTGCTCGAGAGGAGGTTTCTTCTCCAGATGTTATTACTGGTACTTTCACTATTTATGATACTAATGTTATTGCATTGATTGATCCTGGTTCAACTCATTCTTATATGTGTGAGACTTTAGTATTCAGTAAGACTCTACCTGTTGAGTTACTGAGTTTGAAATTAAAGTATCAAAACCCCTGGGCCAGTGTGTTTTGGTTAACAAAGTGTGCAAGAATTGTCCGTTGATGATTCGAGATTTATGTTTTCCAGCTGATTTGATGCTGTCGCCATTCGACGAGTTTGATATAATTTTGGGTATGAATTGGTTAACTCTGCATGATGCTATAGTAAACTGCAAACGGAAAACTATTGATCTACGGTGTCAGAATGATGAGATTATTCGGATTGAATCTAATGATCTGAATGGTTTACCAGCAATAATATCCTCAATGTTGGCTCAGAAGTATGTGAGAAAAGGTTGTGAAGCTTACCTTGCATTTTTTCTTGATAGTAAAGTACCGAAAAGAAGATTGAATCCATACCAGTAGTGTGTGAGTATTCAGACGTGTTTCCTGAAGAATTACTGGGTTTGTCACCTATTCGAGAGGTAGAGTTTGGTATTGAGTTAGTACCAGGGACGACTCCAATTTTGATAGCTCCGTACCGTATGGCACCGACCGAATTAAAAGAATTGAAAGTACAGTTGCAAGAGTTGACTGATAAAGGTTTCGCACGACCGAGTTTCTCTCCTTGGGGTGCACCAGTTCTATTTGTGAAAAAGAAAGACGGAACAATGAGAATGTGTATTGATTACCAATAGCTCAATAAGGTGACTATAAAGAATAAATATCCGTTGCCACGTATTGATGATTTGTTCGGTCAGCTAAAAGGGGCTTCAGTGTTTTTGAAGATAGATTTGAGATCAGGTTATTATCAGTTGCGAGTTAAAGACTTTGATGTGCCAAAGACAGCTTTTCGAACGATGTATGGACATTATGAGTTCTTGGTTATGCCTTTCGGACTTACTAATGCACTTGCTTTTTCATGGATTTGATGAATCGGATCTTTAAACAGTATCTGGACTGGTTTGTGGTAGTATTTATAGATGATATTTTGATTTACTCTCGTGATGAAACTGAGCATGCCGAACATCTGAGACTTGTGTTACAAACTTTGCGAGATAAACAGTTGTATGCAAAGTTCAGTAAACGTGAGTTCTGGTTACGCGAAGTCAGTTTTCTGGGCCATGTTGTATTAGCATCGGGTATTCGGGTTGATCCGAGTAAAATTTCAGCTATACTTGATTGGAAACCTCCGAGAAATGTCTCAGAAGTTTGAAGCTTTCTAGGGCTCGCTGGTTATTATAGACGGTTCGTGAAAGGGTTCTCTATGATTGCGACCCCGATGACAAAGTTACTACAAAAAGACATTAAGTTTGAGTGGTCAGAAAAGTGCCAGAAAAGTTTCGATCAGTTGAAAGTTCTTTTGACCGAAGCTCCAGTCTTAGTTCAGCCCGAATCGGGTAAAGAGTTTGTTATCTATAGCGATGCGTCTTTAAAAGGTTTGGGCTGTGTTTTGATGCAGGAAGGCAAAGTTGTAGCCTATGCCTCGAGACAGTTAAAGTCGCATGAAAAGAACTATCCGACGCATGATCTGGAATTGGCCGCTATTGTATTTGCGTTAAAAATATGGCGTCACTATCTGTTTGGTGAAAATGTCATGTTTATTCCGATCACAAAAGCCTGAAATATTTAATGACTCAGAAAGATCTGAATTTGAGACAGCGCCGATGGTTAGAATTGCTGAAAGATTACGAGCTTGTGATTGACTATCACCCGGGAAAGGCTAATGTTGTTGTTGATGCCCTAAGTCAAAAATCAATGTTTGCTTTGCGTGCAATGAACGCGCATATGGCTATGTCTGATGATGGTACGATAGTAGCTGAGTTGAAAGCAAACCGTTATTTGTTTAACAGATTTGTGAAGCTCAAAAGTCGATAATGATTTAATTGCAAAACGAGCTCAGTGTGACTTAAATGTTGATTCGGAGTTTTTAGTTGATGCTGAGGATTGTTTAAGATTCAAAAATCGATTATGTGTTTCGAAAATTCAGAGTGAATTCAGATGATTTTGAATAAAGCTCATAATAGTCGATTTTCTGTTCATCCGGGTAGCACGAAAATGTATAACTATCTGAAACAACACTATTGGTGGCATGGTATGAGACGAAACATTTTTGACTTTGTTTCGAAATGTTTAATATGTCAGCAAGTAAAAGCCGAGCATCAAGTACCTTCTAGGTTGCTTCAGCCGATCATGATACCTGAATGGAAATGGGATAGAGTTACGATGGATTTTGTATCCGGTTTACCGTTGACACCGAGCAAGAAAGATGCAATTTGGGTTGTTACTGATAGACTGACAAAATCGGCTCACTTTGTTCCAGTTCGTATAGATTATTCACTTGATAAACTTGCTGAATTATATATTTCTCAGATTGTGTGATTGCACGGAGTACCTATTTCTATTGTTTCAGATAGAGACCCGAGATTCACATCGCGATTTTGGAAGAAATTACAAGATGCTTTAGGTACGAAACTACATTTTAGCACAGCCTTTCACCCGCAAACAGATGGTCAATCTGAACGAATCATTCAAATACTTGAGGATATGTTGAGATGTTGCATTCTCGAGTTTGAAGGTACGTGGGAACGATACTTACCTTTAATTGAATTTGCTTATAATAATAGCTTTCAATCTAGTATCAAAATGGACCTTACGAGGCTTTGTACGGTCGTAAATGTCGTACACCATTGTATTGGACCGAGCTCAGTGAAAATAAGATACACGGGGTTGATTTGATTAAAGAGATTGAACAGAAAGTGAAAGTGATTCGGGATAGTCTGAAATCAGCATCGGACCGTCAGAAATCTTATGCAGATTTAAAAAGAAAGGATATAGAATTTCAGATCGGGGATAAAATGTTTTTGAAAGTCTCACCATGGAAGAAAATACTCAGATTCGGTCATAAAGGCAAATTGAGTCCGAGATTCATTGGACCGTATGAGATTATAGAGCGTGTTGGACCGGTTGCTTATAGATTGATGTTACCGCCTGAGTTAGAAAAGATTCATAATGTATTCCATGTTTCGATGCTCCGTAGATACCGATCTGATCCTTCACATGTGATTAGTCCGACGGAGATTGAAATTAACTCTGATATGTCATATGAAGAAGAACCGATTAGCATTTTGGCTCGTGAGATCAAAGAATTACGAAATAAGAAATTTCGTTAGTTAAAGTATTGTGGCATAAACACGGAGTTGAAGAAGCAACTTGGGAGTCAGAAGATATGATGAAAGAGCGTTATCCAAACCTATTCACCGGTAAGATTTTCAGGGACGAAAATCCCTAAAGGGGGAGAGTTGTAACAGCCCGGTTTTGACTCTAATCGGACATAGTGGTTTCGGGACCACAAGTCCGAGTCAAAAAAATATTTTAATATTATTTTGTGTGTTTATTATGTGTGAATTTAATTGTATGAAATTTTCGTGTTTTAATTTCGTCATTTGAGTGTCCGATTAAATAAAAGGATTAAATCGCGTAAAATAAAAATTTAATGGTTAAATATGAAAGTATCTATTTGTTGTTGTCTTTATAATTTGGAGGATTTAAGAAGCAATTAGTCCACCATTAGGTGAGTGGACGGCAATGGTCAAGAATGACCTTATAATATGTGTTATATATTATATTTTAACAAAGGTTAATTAAGTAAATTAAATATTATGGTTAATATATGTTAAATATAACAAATTTAAAACCATGTTCTTCATCTTCTTTTTTACCGAAACTAAGAGAGAAAAATAAGGGTTTAAAGCTTTGGAATATTCGGCACTTACAAAGCTTGATTAAGGTATGAATTTTGTTCGGTTTTTGATAATTTTTACGTTTTTGAGATCATTGCTTTGAATACTTCAAAACCCATGTCTTAATTTTGTGATTGTTGATGATTTTGAAATATGATATTGATGAATGCTTGAACATTGTGATAGTTGATGATGAAAAATGAAAGAAATGTGATAGGTTAACATGTTTTGTTTTTGAATTTTTAGTGAATTTGAGAAATTAGAGCTAAATTGTGATAATGAATTTTTTAAGGGATTAAAATGTGAAATAAATGAAATGTGTGGACTTGTATGAAGATAAGGAACATTCGGCCCTAGCTTAGTGTGGGCAAATTTTATGTATTTTGTGTTTTGTGCAAAAAGGACTAAATTGCAAAAAGTATAAAATGTTAGGGGAAAAATGGTAATTTTCTCATTTATGTATTTTTGGATTTAATTGAATGTTTTGATGAATAAAAAGGTTAAATTTGAATATGTTTAGATCGAGAAACGAAGAAAACAAATTTAGATCGGGGAAAAAAGTAGTTGAATAGTCGATCGTGTCCGTTGATATCCGAGGTAAGTTTATTAGCTATTTAATTTTATTAAATCAGTTTATATTACATGTATGAATATCAAATGTATTTATGTTGAGTTAAAATTAAAAGTATATAAATCGAATGAGAAGTATGAAAATTATGTATACATATGTGTTAGGTTCGAATGAGTACGAATATACAAATATATATACATCAATATCTTTGTAAATAATTTAGGTATGGAACATAGGCATGTGATGTATTCGAACATAGGTATGTATATATGTCAATAAAGTTTTAATTTAGTTAATGTTAATTGTTTTATATGTTTACATGCTGTTCGAATAGATATATATATATATAAAGATATATATATGTATCAAATATTTGTATAAGTTGGATTGAATAAGCATATATATATATGAATAAATAATTATATTGAGTATAGGTATTAAATTATATTTATATATATGTGTGTTAATTTCGAATATGTATGTAAATAATGTATAAAAGTACAAGTTCTTGTTTCGAATATAAGCATAGAGTAATATATATTTGTTAGATTCGAATATGTATATATGTACATGTATAAGATCTTGTATTTAAAAGTATATGAAATTATATAGGTATATATGGAATTCAAATGTTAAAAGTACATAGTATTTTATAAGTTAAATCTTATGATATTAGTAGTGGAATCTAAAGTATGAGGTTATATATATATAAATGTGTTTCGGTTGAATTATGAATTATTTAAGTTAGATTTGATGATTGGGATTTATATATATCTATGTGTTTTAAAGATATAAGTTATGAATATTGAGCTGAATTTTATGTGGATTTTATATACAAATATGAGATACAACTTCTGTGAATTGAGATTCTTTTGTTAAAGCTCAGTACCAATCGGATTTATTGCCAGTAAAATTATTCAGACTATACGTCTAGCAGCTAAGTGCCGGTGATCTGAATCAGGTTATAAACCTAGCAGGCTAAGTGCCGGTGATCTGAATCAGGTTATAAACCTAGCAGGATAAGTGCCGGTGATCTGAATCAGGTTATAAACCTAGCAGGCTAAGTGTCGGTGATCTGAATCAGGCTATAAGCCTAGCAGGCTAAGTGCCGGTGAATCTGTTAAATTAAGTGATTATATGCATTTGATATATATATATGATTTTAGTTATATGTAATGGATAAGTATATGAACATTTATTTATATGTATTTGATGAGCATATAAATGTTTGGATCTATGTGTTTAGTGAATAGGCACATATATTGGTTGTTATGAAAATTGTTGAATATACATGTATGCATTCGGCACATGTGGATTAGAAGTATAAATGTGCATTTGGTTCATGTAGTTGATAAGTAAAAATATAAGCTTTTGACTTATGTATTTGAAAGATCATAGATATGCATTCGATGAAATGCAAATGATAAATATTTTAGAAATTAGTATATGCAATTAATGATTATGTCTGTAACTTGATTATAAGCATATAATGCTTATACATATGTTCGTTTATATGTATTTTAGATATGCTATAAACTTACTAAGCTATAAAAGCTTACTTTGGTTGTTTTTGTCCATTTGTTTTATAGTTAAAAACCAAGCTGCAGACTCGGGGATCGTTAGCGAAGATCATCACTCTATCTACTATCTCGGTATTAAAACGTTTAAATTTTAACTTATGGCATGTATAGGCTAAATAAAATTTTGGGAGTCGTACTTTAATGTACTGTATATATATAATTAATAGCCATATGAAACTAGCTTATTTTTCTTACGGTTTAACTGAACTGAAATGTTATGTTTTGTTATAAAAGGTTAAAGTAAAATTTATAATTATACTTACTTCATATTTGACTAATTTAAGATAAATGTAAAATTCTTGAATTCTACTGAATGTCTGTGTTAAGTTGCGTTTTATCTGGTAACGCTTCGTAACCCTAATTTATCGACGTATACGGGTTAGGAGTGTTACATTTATTGGTATCAGGGCTACGATTTAGTCGATTCTAGGACTAATGTAGCATGTATAAGTCTAGCTATACATGCCATAATTTATACTGAAATAGTGTGATGACTTCTGACATCTAAAAATGTGTTTTCGTATAGTAATGGATCCCGATCGAGCCGTAGCTGATGATGTTGAGAGTATAGCGCCTGCTCCCGTGCAAGGGACAGAGCCGGTAGATTCTAGACCAACTTCGAGTAAACAGGAGGGAGAGGCTAAACAAGCCTTCTACCGAATGATGAACGACTAGTTTACTCAATATATTCGGACTAATTCGGCTACACAACAACCTCCACCCCCGATTAATCCTTCTTCAGTTCCTGTTATACCTCAAGTGAGTGATCCGATGAGATTACTTAAGCCTCCTATTGATAAAATTTGAAAACACGGGGCCGAAGAGTTCAGAGCCACTGATGATGATGATGCTGAACGAGCTGAATTCTGGCTCGATAATACTATTCAAGTGTTTGATGAGTTATCTTGCACCCCTGATGAGTGCTTGAAATGTGCCATATCTTTGCTACGGGACACTACATATCACTGATGGAATACACTAGTATCGGTGGTTCCAAAAGAACGAGTGACCTGGGAATTCTTTCAGACTGAGTTCCGTAAGGAATACATCAGTTATAGATTCATTGATCAGAAACGTAAGGAATTTCTTGAATTAAAACATGGTCGGATGACAGTGATAGAATATGAGCAGAAATTTGTGAGACTCAGTAGATATGCTCGAGAGTGTGTTTCGACTGAAGCTAGTATGTGTAAAAGATTTGAAGATGGGCTAAATGAAGATATTAAACTGTTAGTTGGCATACTTGAGATAAAAGAGTTCGTAGTACTTGTTGAACGAGCTTGTAAAGCCGAAGAGCTTGAGAAAGAGAAGAGAAAAGTTGACTATGAAGCTCGAGATTCCCGTAAAAGATCATTTAGTAAATCGTTCCAGTCGACCTCAAGGAAATTCAGAGAGGATCATAGCCGATCCAAAGCTACTGCAGGGTTTCCTAAACATGATCGAGATCGACCTCTGTGAGTTCACGAGCTACTTCAGTTGCTAGTGTGGGTAATGTTCGACAAAATAGATCAGAGTGCAAACATTGTGGTAAATGGCATCCAGGAGATTGCAGATTTCATGATCGGTCTTGTTTTAAGTGTGAATCAAATGATCATTTTATTCGAGAGTGTCCGATGGTGGCCGAGCAAAATACTATACAGAGTACCAGACCGAGTAATGTGTCAGTACGAGGTAGACCACCCAGGCATACGAGTAATGTTAGTGGTAGTCAGAGAGGGGCAAAGGACACGACAATTCGATCTGAGGCTCGTGCACCTGCCAGAGCATATGCCATCCGTGCTCGAGAGGAGGTTTCTTCTCCAGATGTTATTACTGGTACTTTCACTATTTATGATACTAATGTTATTGCATTGATTGATCCTGGTTCAACTCATTCTTATATGTGTGAGACTTTAGTATTCAGTAAGACTCTACCTGTTGAGTTACTGAGTTTGAAATTAAAGTATCAAAACCCCTGGGCCAGTGTGTTTTGGTTAACAAAGTGTGCAAGAATTGTCCGTTGATGATTCGAGATTTATGTTTTCCAGCTGATTTGATGCTGTCGCCATTCGACGAGTTTGATATAATTTTGGGTATGAATTGGTTAACTCTGCATGATGCTATAGTAAACTGCAAACGGAAAACTATTGATCTACGGTGTCAGAATGATGAGATTATTCGGATTGAATCTAATGATCTGAATGGTTTACCAGCAATAATATCCTCAATGTTGGCTCAGAAGTATGTGAGAAAAGGTTGTGAAGCTTACCTTGCATTTTTTCTTGATAGTAAAGTGACCGAAAAGAAGATTGAATCCATACCAGTAGTGTGTGAGTATTCAGACGTGTTTCCTGAAGAATTACTGGGTTTGTCACCTATTCGAGAGGTAGAGTTTGGTATTGAGTTAGTACCAGGGACGACTCCAATTTTGATAGCTCCGTACCGTATGGCACCGATCGAATTAAAAGAATTGAAAGTACAGTTGCAAGAGTTGACTGATAAAGGTTTCGCACGACCGAGTTTCTCTCTTTGGGGTGCACCAGTTCCATTTGTGAAAAAGAAAGACGGAACAATGAGAATGTGTATTGATTACCAATAGCTCAATAAGGTGACTATAAAGAATAAATATCCGTTGCCACGTATTGATGATTTGTTCGGTCAGCTAAAAGGGGCTTCAGTGTTTTTGAAGATAGATTTGAGATCAGGTTATTATCAGTTGCGAGTTAAAGACTTTGATGTGCCAAAGACAGCTTTTCGAACGATGTACGGACATTATGAGTTCTTGGTTATGCCTTTCGGACTTACTAATGCACTTGCTGTTTTCATGGATTTGATGAATCGGATCTTTAAACAGTATCTGGACTGGTTTGTGGTAGTATTTATAGATGATATTTTGATTTACTCTCGTGATGAAACTGAGCATGCCGAACATTGAGACTTGTGTTACAAACTTTGCGAGATAAACAGTTGTATGCAAAGTTCAGTAAACGTGAGTTCTGGTTACGCGAAGTCAGTTTTCTGGGCCATGTTGTATCAGCATCGGGTATTCGGGTTGATCCGAGTAAAATTTCAGCTATACTTGATTGGAAACCTCCGAGAAATGTCTCAGAAGTTTGAAGCTTTCTAGGGCTCGCTGGTTATTATAGACGGTTCGTGAAAGGGTTCTCTATGATTGCGACCCCGATGACAAAGTTACTACAAAAAGACATTAAGTTTGAGTGGTCAGAAAAGTGCCAGAAAAGTTTCGATCAGTTGAAAGTTCTTTTGACCGAAGCTCCAGTCTTAGTTCAGCCCGAATCGGGTAAAGAGTTTGTTATCTATAGTGATGCATCTTTAAATGGTTTGGGCTGTGTTTTGATGCAGGAAGGCAAAGTTGTAGCCTATGCCTCGAGACAGTTAAAGTCGCATGAAAAGAACTATCCGACGCATGATCTGGAATTGGCCGCTATTGTATTTGCGTTAAAAATATGGCGTCACTATCTGTTTGGTGAAAATGTCATGTTTATTCCGATCACAAAAGCCTGAAATATTTAATGACTCAGAAAGATCTGAATTTGAGACAGCGCCGATGGTTAGAATTGCTGAAAGATTACGAGCTTGTGATTGACTATCACCCGGGAAAGGCTAATGTTGTTGTTGATGCCCTAAGTCAAAAATCAATGTTTGCTTTGCGTGCAATGAACGCGCATATGGCTATGTCTGATGATGGTGCGATAGTAGCTGAGTTGAAAGCAAACCGTTATTTGTTTAACAGATTTGTGAAGCTCAGAAAGTCGATAATGATTTAATTGCAAAACGAGCTCAGTGTGACTTAAATGTTGATTCGGAGTTTTTAGTTGATGCTGAGGATTGTTTAAGATTCAAAAATCGATTATGTGTTTCGAAAAATTCAGAGTGAATTCAGATGATTTTGAATAAAGCTCATAATAGTCGATTTTCTGTTCATCCGGGTAGCACGAAAATGTATAACGATCTGAAACAACACTATTGGTGGCATGGTATGAGACGAAACATTTTTGACTTTGTTTCGAAATGTTTAATATGTCAGCAAGTAAAAGCCGAGCATCAAGTACCTTCTAGGTTGCTTCAGCCGATCATGATACCTGAATGGAAATGGGATAGAGTTACGATGGATTTTGTATCCAGTTTACCGTTGACACCGAGCAAGAAAGATGCAATTTGGGTTGTTGTTGATAGACTGACAAAATCGGCTCACTTTGTTCCAGTTCGTATAGATTATTCACTTGATAAACTTGCTGAATTATATATTTCTCAGATTGTGTGATTGCACGGAGTACCTATTTCTATTGTTTCAGACAGAGACCCGAGATTCACATCGCGATTTTGGAAGAAATTACAAGATGCTTTAGGTACGAAACTACATTTTAGCACAGCCTTTCACCCGCAAACAGATGGTCAATCTGAACGAATCATTCAAATACTTGAGGATATGTTGAGATGTTGCATTCTCGAGTTTGAAGGTATGTGGGAACGATACTTACCTTTGATTGAATTTGCTTATAATAATAGCTTTCAATCTAGTATCAAAATGGCACCTTACGAGGCTTTGTACGGTCGTAAATGTCGTACACCATTGTATTGGATCGAGCTCAGTGAAAATAAGATACACGGGGTTGATTTGATTAAAGAGATTGAACAGAAAGTGAAAGTGATTCGGGATAGTCTGAAATCAGCATCGGACCGTCAGAAATCTTATGCAGATTTGAAAAGAAAGGATATAGAATTTCAGATCGGGGATAAAGTGTTTTTGAAAGTCTCACCATGGAGGAAAATACTCAGATTCGGTCATAAAGGCAAATTGAGTCCGAGATTCATTGGACCGTATGAGATTATAGAGCGTATTGGACCGGTTGCTTATAGATTGATGTTACCGCCTGAGTTAGAAAAGATTCATAATGTATTCCATGTTTCGATGCTCCGTAGATACCGATCTGATCCTTCACATGTGATTAGTCCGACGGAGATTGAAATTAACTCTGATATGTCATATGAAGAAGAACCGATTAGCATTTTGGCTCGTGAGATCAAAGAATTACGAAATAAGAAAATTCCGTTAGTTAAAGTATTGTGGCATAAACACGGAGTTGAAGAAGCAACTTGGGAGTCAGAAGATATGATGAAAGAGCGTTATCCAAACCTATTCACCGGTAAGATTTTCAGGGACGAAAATCCCTAAAGGGGGGAGAGTTGTAACAGCCCGGTTTTGACTCTAATCGGACATAGTGGTTTCGGGACCACAAGTCCGAGTCAAAAAAATATTTTAATATTATTTTGTGTGTTTATTATGTGTGAATTTAATTGTATGAAATTTTCGTGTTTTAATTTCGTCATTTGAGTGTCCGATTAAATAAAAGGATTAAATCGCGTAAAATAAAAATTTAATGGTTAAATATGAAAGTATCTATTTGTTGTTGTCTTTATAATTTGGAGGATTTAAGAAGCAATTAGTCCACCATTAGGTGAGTGGACGGCAATGGTCAAGAATGACCTTATAATATGTGTTATATATTATATTTTAACAAAGGTTAATTAAGTAAATTAAATATTATGGTTAATATATGTTAAATATAACAAATTTAAAACCATGTTCTTCATCTTCTTTTTTACCGAAACTAAGAGAGAAAAATAAGGGTTTAAAGCTTTGGAATATTCGGCACTTACAAAGCTTGATTAAGGTATGAATTTTGTTCGGTTTTTGATAATTTTTACGTTTTTGAGATCATTGCTTTGAATACTTCAAAACCCATGTCTTAATTTTGTGAATTGTTGATGATTTTGAAATATGATATTGATGAATGCTTGAACATTGTGATAGTTGATGATGAAAAATGAAAGAAATGTGATAGGTTAACATGTTTTGTTTTTGAATTTTTAGTGAATTTGAGAAATTAGAGCTAAATTGTGAAAATGAATTTTTTGAGGGATTAAAATGTGAAATAAATGAAATGTGTGGACTTGTATGAAGATAAGGAACATTCGGCCCTAGCTTAGTGTGGGCAAATTTTATGTATTTTGTGTTTTGTGCAAAAAGGACTAAATTGCAAAAAGTATAAAATGTTAGGGGAAAAATGGTAATTTTCTCATTTATGTATTTTTGGATTTAATTGAATGTTTTGATGAATAAAAAGGTTAAATTTGAATATGTTTAGATCGAGAAACGAAGAAAACAAATTTAGATCGGGGAAAAAAGTAGTTGAATAGTCGATCGTGTCCGTTGATATCCGAGGTAAGTTTATTAGCTATTTAATTTTATTAAATCAGTTTATATTACATGTATGAATATCAAATGTATTTATGTTGAGTTAAAATTAAAAGTATATAAATCGAATGAGAAGTATGAAAATTATGTATACATATGTGTTAGGTTCGAATGAGTACGAATATACAAATATATATACATCAATATCTTTGTAAATAATTTAGGTATGGAACTATAGGCATGTGATGTATTCGAACATAGGTATGTATATATGTCAATAAAGTTTTAATTTAGTTAATGTTAATTGTTTTATATGTTTACATGATGTTCAAATAGATATAAATAAAGATATATATATGTATCAAATATTTGTATAAGTTGGATTGAATAAGCATATATATATATGAATAAATAATTATATTGAGTATAGGTATTAAATTATATTTATATATATGTGTGTTAATTTCGAATTTGTATGTGTATAATGTATAAAAGTACAAGTTCTTGTTTCGAATATAAGCATAGAGTAATATATATTTGTTAGATTTGAATATGTATATATGTACATGTATAAGATCTTGTATTGAAAAGGTATATGAAATTATATAGGTATATATGGAATTCAAATGTTAAAAGTACATAGTATATTATAAGTTAAATCTTATGATATTAGTAGTGGAATCTAAAGTATGAGGTTATATATATAAATGTGTTTTGGTTGAATTATTGAATTATTTAAGTTAGATTTGATGATTGAGATTTATATATATCCATGTGTTTTAAAGATATAAGTTATGAATATTGAGCTGAATTTTATGTGGATTTTATATACAAATATGAGATACAACTTCTGTGAATTGAGATTCTTTTGTTAAAGCTCAGTACCAATCGGATTTATTGCCAGTGAAATTATTCAGACTATACATCTAGCAGGCTAAGTGCCGGTGATCTGAATCAAGTTATAAACCTAGCAGGCTAAGTGCCGGTGATCTGAATCAGGTTATAAACCTAGCAGGATAAGTGCCGGTGATCTGAATCAGGTTATAAACCTAGCAGGCTAAGTGTCGGTGATCTGAATCAGGCTATAAGCCTAGCAGGCTAAGTGCCGGTGAATCTGTTAAATTAAGTGATTATATGCATTTGATATATATATATGATTTTAGTTATATGTAATGGATAAGTATATGAACATTTATTTATATGTATTTGATGAGCATATAAATGTTTGGATCTATGTGTTTAGTGAATAGGCACATATATTGGTTGTTATGAAAATTGTTGAATATACATGTATACATTCGGCATATGTGGATTAGAAGTATAAATGTGCATTTGGTTCATGTAGTTGATAAGTAAAAATATAAGCTTTTGACTTATGTATTTGAAAGATCATAGATATGCATTCGATGAAATGCAAATGATAAATATTTTAGAAATTAGTATATGCAATTAATGATTATGTCTGTACCTTGATTATAAGCATATAATGTTTATACATATGTTCGTTTATATGTATTTTAGATATGCTATAAACTTACTAAGCTATAAAAGCTTACTTTGATTGTTTTTGTCCATTTGTTTTATAGTTAAAAACCAAGCTGCAGACTCGGGGATCGTTAGCGAAGATCATCACTCTATCTACTATCTCGGTATTAAAACGTTTAAATTTTAACTTATGACATGTATAGGCTAAATAAAATTTTGGGAGTCGTACTTTAATGTACTGTATATATATAATTAATAGCCATATGAAACTAGCTTATTTTTCTTACGGTTTAACTGAACTGAAATGTAATGTTTTGTGATAAAAGGTTAAAGTAAAGTTTATAATTATACTTACTTCATATTTGACTAATTTAATATAAATGTAAAATTCTTGAATTCTACTGAATGTCTGTGTTAAGTTGCGTTTTATCTGGTAACGCTTCGTAACCCTAATTTATCGACGTATACGAGTTAGGAGTGTTACAGACACAGAAGCATTTTAGAGGTGAAAATATTTTTATATAGTATGCTAGGAAAATCGCCTGCCCCTTTCAGCTCATCCTTGACATGTAATTGTACACTTTAGTATAGGTCGGAAAAATGTTTGAAGTGGTTCATAGTGCTTGTGACATTAATGGTGGTATTAAAAAAAAGGTTCGTCATGGCTTTGATGTGAGAAATTGGGTTTGTTTGACAATGGAGTTGCTCCCCATAATATGTAGAATGACATCAATGTTTTTAATGCCATTTGTTTGAATCGATGACTGCTTTTGGTATTGTATTTCTTTTTTATCTAGTTTTTGGGTTTTCCCTCAAGGACAGGATGAACTCGAAATAAGGCAGGCATTTCTTCAATTCCAAGCTAAAGTCACTTGAGATGATGGATAGTATGGATTTAGTTCAGATATTTAATTTTTTTTATTTTATTTTATCTAGATATGTTTGTATTCGAATATTTGATATCTAGGTCCACGGTAGAATTTGTTTTTTTGTGAACAATAGGTTCAAATATTTAATTTTAAATAAATCAAGACCAAAAGTTGATTTATCAATCCATGTCCTCGAATAGCTTACATGCCCTAAAGTAAATTATTATATATAAAATATAATCGTTTATTTAGTTTTTATGATGTATAGGATTCATAATTTATTAAATAATTATAAATAATGATCTGTAAAATTTGTTTTATTGTAAAACTATATAATTTTGTAGTAAGAAAAATAAATAATGTTAGTAAAAAATCATTATCTAAATAAAAAAATCATAATTGAGTATTATTATATATTTAATTTGATTTATTTATAAATAAAACATTGCAATATATGTAAAAATAATTTAAAATATAAATTTATTAATATATGCAAAAACAGCTTTTTCGAAAAATATTTTTAGGAAATCTGCCAAACAACAGAAAATATTTTACATAGATTCATCCAAACACCAGAAAAGTAAATTATTTCTAGAAAATTAAATCATTTTCCAAAAATCATTTTACTGGCAAACAAACGGAACCTAAAATTCAAGATACACATGTTTAAATGTAATATGCAATATATATCACAAGTTCATTAATATACAGAGGTTTAATTCATATAACGTGCTATAATATATATTAATTGATACATAGAGCATGAGTCAAAATTTTAATGAATCTCTTCAAAATTTAATACATAGAGAAAGGGTAACAAAAGTTGTTACATAACATTACATGTGCTCTATGTATCACATAAATAGGAGGTATTTCTCCTCATTTTTCACAAACAACAAAATCAGAGTTTCTCTCGTTCTTTTCAATTCTCTCAACTTTCTTTTCTCTAAAACTTTGGCATCTTACTAAAATTCTGTCTTGGAGATTGGATTTTAAGCAGGACTGTCTGTGACCCTCCAACCTTTCTTGCGAATTAAACCTAGTATGATTTTTTTGGACAAGTTTTTTCGACCAACTTTAAAGTTTTGTTTTTATCTTATTTCCTGATTCCTTAAAAAAAGAGCAATACCAACCAATTGTGTTTCATCCGATCGGGGCGAATTTACTTCTAAGGCAATGGTTTTGTAGTCGTATTTATTCAACAGATTTTTGTAGAGTAAAATATATAAAATATTATTTTATTAATAAAATAAAATTCTCCAATTTTATCAATTGGAAATGCATGAAACCATAAAATTATATTTTAAATTATATCATGTAAAGAAAATCACGCAAGTGATTTATATTTTAAATATAGAACTTAAAAATTGAGGGAAAAAAGAGAGCACAAGAGCCAAATCACAAATTTCACCATATCAAATGCTACACAAACATATATAAAAGTGGAATACATAAAAACACCCTGGATGCAAGCCCAAACAACAAATGCAATTAGCGCAACTCAAACCCAGACCACACTTGGGACGGTAAACACTCTTAACCATCATGCCATCACATGGAGTTCTAAATTCATCACAATTTTAAATTTATCACTTTTGGTTTATCTTATATATTTTAAACCTTACCTTGTATCCAAAGTAATTCATACAAAATTTGAATTTATATTTTTTATTTATCTTGTATATTTTAAAATTATTTATTTAAAACCGATGAAAAAAACTTTTTAATTTAAAATTTTAGAGTGTTTTTAAAGGATAAATATACTTTTTATATTTAAAATTAATTAATTAATTATAAAATATATATATACTTTAACAATAAAATTAATCCTTGGATTAATGAGTTATCATATAATATAAATAAAAAGTTTAATTTTTACATGGGTGAACTTTGGATCAGATCTTTTATATATTTAATTCATAATTGATTAAAGATACAATTTTAAAAAAAGTTTAATTCATAATATTAATTTTGTTGATATAGGCAACAACAAGGGCGGAAGACAAGGAGGAGATCACAGTGGTGTAGAGAAGGTCGGTTTACCTAAAGAGATTGAGAATCGAAATAAGGACAAAATGATAGACTGATTATGAAGGCAATTGCTCAGAATAACTTTAGGGTGCTAGAAGTTCGATCCTTTATTCATCATTCCTCAGGGTGTTTATAGGATAGGTCCTCTTGGTCTCTAGTACGGCGTGATCGGAAAAATATTCAATCCCGCCAAATGCGTAAAGGATATTTATAGGCACATATCATGAGAGTACAAGTTATTGTGCCTAAACAGACTCCTAATAATATCAGAAGTGTGTTCACACAAGGAGAGTATTCATTTTAAAAGGAATAGGTAGTTCCAAAGGTGTTGAAGGTGAGCAGCCTATTGAGATATTACTTTAGATTGAGTCAACACGGAGATCAATGTTGCGTCTGGTATTGACATGCCTCTGAGTGGTAGAGGAGTCTAACAAATTTAAATGAAATGAAATTATTTATATTATAGGTTTTATATGGGTCAAACTTGAACTCGATTTTTTTTACATTTTCTTCAGTTTTTAATTAGTGAATGAAAAAAATATTTTTATCTAATTTTAAATTTATAAAATATTCTTTAAAAAGTCATTTCATATATTTCTTTTATTTTTCAAGGTCTCTACCGGAGCGAGTCCAGTAACTAATACTCCGTATTCTGTAGGCCCATTAAGGAGATAGATGCTAGCCACGAGTTTTAAAGCTGCTCCATACCCAGGGCGAGGATCGAACCCCTGACCATTGGTTAAGGTATTAGAGACCCTTGCCATTTCAAATTTTAATATATATTCAAAACGTTCCATATTTAAGTGTAAACATAATTATAATTTTAATTCAAAAAATGTAAAATTAATCATTGGATTAATATCTTTAGGTAGTTTAAATAATTTGAATATTAGTTTAGTTTTGAATATTTATTTTGAAAGAATAATTTGGTTAAAAGGATATAAAATAAAAATTTAAAATGATAGGAGTTGAATAGATAAAAAAAAAGTTTAATGTTATTAATGATGATATATTAAATATAACTACTAGTTAAATATAATGTGTATACATTAACTATTATTGTACCCCATAATTTTAGTTTAGTAAACATGATAATATATGCAAATAATATACAGATGCCACGCCAATATCGTACTTATTTCACAAACAATTTTAAAAAAAATATTATGTGTCTCTCTTTTTTTAATATTTTATTGTATCTCTGTAAGACACTTGTAAATTTCATAAACTTACTTGTAAAATTTAAAATTTTTAGTGATAGTGTATGTCATGAATTAGATATTTTGAATGTTTGATTATATTTAATTGAAATAAACCTGATATTTTTTTGCATCATAACTGAATTAGATATATTGTATTATGTTTATTTTTATTTGTGTATTATATTAATTCGTTTTATTTCTAATTTTCATTTTTAATTTATATAGTTAATCTATCAATTGTTTTTATAAAATAAATTTTAAAAATAAAGTTACCACATGTCAATAAATTAAGCCTCTACACTAACAAAAACTTAAGACATTGTAATATATGATATACTGGATTAATTGTATGTATTAAATAAAATATTTTAAATTATTGTTTATTAAGATTTAATTACATATTTTAAATCACTTTTTTTACTCCTCTACAAATGTACAAACACTATTTAACTATTTTAATTATGCTTTTAAAATTTTAAAACTATTTTTTTAAAGTTAAAAAGCTAAATAAATAATTATGCCTACTTTTATATATTTTAAAAGTTAAATTGAATGATTGTATACTTTTTTGGTGACACTATTCCATCATGTATTCTTTAATGCATTTATAATGTTGAGATTAAATTAGCAATATTTTAAAAATAATGAGACAGTGAAATAGCTAAATTTGAGGAGAGATTAGATTTGATGTATATTAAGATAATTAGGAGTTTAATGATAATTTAGTTGAGATAATTAGGAATTTAAATTAATAGGTTGGATAATAATTAAATTAGGATAAATAAAGTTTTATTCTAGATAAGATAATTAATAATTTAGATTTTAGTTAATATTTAAATTAAGATAAAACATGACAGTGAGTTTAGGATCATTCTCATCAAATACAACATCTCAGTTGGATGATAAAAGACAGCAAATTCAGCAAATTTTCATCAAAAAATGGGAAACCCCAAAATGATATAAACAAAGTTTGAGAATGGGAAAACTAGCATTATATGAGACAAAATCATTCTTATTAATAACAATAGCTCTCACAAACAATATGCAACCTCTGCATGCATATTTTAAAAGGAATATTTCAACAATCATGCTATAAATAAATTTTTTTAAAAAAATATTTTTTAAAAATAAATTCAAAACTCTGATGCCGATCCTACAAAATACTGTTACGATTGAAACTATAGACGATACACTGTAGTCACTACACCAAAATAGGTCTTTAGCGGCGTTTTTTTAGGCCTTTAGCGGCGCTTTTTAACGCCACTAAAGGTATTTGCGGCGCTTCCAGAAGCGCCGCAAAAAAGGCCGCTAACGAAAACGTCGCAAACGTTTGCAGCGTTTACAAAAAAAAACGCCGCTAAAGACCATGTTCTTTAGCGGCGCTTAGAAAAAAACGCCTCTAAAGACCATGTTCTTTAGCGGCGCTTAGAAAAAAAACGCCGCTAAAGACCATATTCTTTAGCGGCGCTTAGAAAAAAACGCCTCTAAAGACCATGTTCTTTAGCGGCGCTTAGAAAAAAACGCCGCTAAAGATCATGTTTTGTAGCGGCATTTTTATACAAAAATGCCACTATTTTTGGGATTTTTTATATTAAAATTTTCATTTTTTCAGCCTCCTGTAGCAACAAATCAAAAGGAACCAGATTTAAACCAGCCAAAAGCAATAAATTTATATAATATTTCAAATTAAACGAATAAAAAATATTAATATCAATAAATAAAAGTGAATTCATAGTATTTTTGCAAAAATGTTAAATGTTAAAATGATAAAAATATTTATGTCATACACTATGAAGGCGGAAGTTGCGACTGAAACATCTTCATCACAGCCTGAAGCTGTTGCTGGAGATCGTCGTACTTTTTGGCCTGCTCTGCTTCTCTCGCTGCAGCTTCCGCTTCCCTTGCTGTCGCCTCTGCTTTAAGTTGTAGCTGGAGTTCTTCATATTTCCTTTGAACCTCAACTGTGGTCGCTTGCATCTCAGCCATTTGGTCTTTCAACCTCTGAACTTCAGCTTGAGCCTGACTCCCCGAAGCCATGTATTGGTGGGAGCTGGATCCAAAATATTGGGTTGGGCTAACAAAAGATCCTTGAAATCGAGCCCGACCATACCTTTCAGGACCCAAAACTTCGGTAATAATCCGGTTATCAATGTCTTCAAGATGAACAGAACTATCACTAGAAGCAATCGCTTCGTACTCCGCCTTTTTATCCTTTAGTTTTTCCTAATAAATATATCACATAGTTAGGAACGCAATATTATATATTAAAAAACATATGCAACATAACAATAGTTGCATTACAAGGAATGAATTATACCATTAGAAAATAAACACTAAAAATAACTAAAATAAGTCAAATCTTATTAAGTAAACGTACCATTATTTCACCAGCTTCAGGAGTCATGGGAGATCCATCTTTCTTCTTATGTGTAATTTCAAAAAGTTGAAGGCGTCCAACTTTTTGACCGGACGACAGTTCCTACAATATGGTAGTATAAATATTATTTAACAGAAAGTTATACATATTCGACAATATTAAAAAAATTAAAAATACCTCCGCCTCAGCTACACATGCAAAACTTCCCGACCCGGCTGTGTGGGTGAATTTTTGTTTCTGCCTGCTGCTTTTTCCAACTTGTTCACGATCCTACGTTATGAAATTTTTAGTACGTAAATAGAAAATACTATAAACCAAAATAATTACAATAGTTTGGAAGTACGTCATACCTCGCCTTTCTTCGAATGCCAAAATCTAGCCGCATCTTCCCATTGGTACCTCAACATACCCGGCGGGACATTTTGCAATTTCTCATCTAGGGTTGTTTTTGTTTTATAATAATTTTTCTTCAAAGTACTTTTATTGTCTCTCCATCTTTTTCCCAATGCTTTCTTTACGTAAGCATCCGAGACCTCTAAAGCAAACCTCGCCTACAAAAAACAAAAAACACAAGTTAATAAAGTAAACATAAATGAAACTATTTCCCAAGCATTACAGATGGCATTAACATTTTGTTACCTTAATATTATCGAGGGCTTGGTTTTTGTTGCTTTCGGGCATTTGATGCCTTGACTCGTAGTTGATAGGCAACATATTCGCATTTCGTGCTAAAATGCCCATGTATCCTGCTAAAAGTCGAGCTTTTGATCCAACAGGCTGACCAAAACTGTTTCGTCCAAATTTGACACGCTCGACTGGATCTAACTCGTATAGCTCTCTAAGTAGCGTACGTCCTCGACCTCTGCGCATCCCACCATTTTCAGCTACAAATGGTATATTATAATATAAGAATTTGAAAAATAAATCAATTATAACAGAAACACGCATGAAAATTAAACGTAAAATTACTTTGAACTTCTGTAGGATCCTCAGCTGTAATCGGAACATTCGAAGATCCAATTGCTGTCTGCTGTTCAGTACTATTTGTCTCTGTCGAGTTAGGATCATTCCTCGTAATGCTTCCCCTTAGAATTTTTCTTCTAGGCATTTTATCTACAATGCACATAAAATAGTTGACAACTTAATAACTAATTACAACAATATCAGCACATATAAAACAGTTGAAATATATAATAAGACCAAAATTTAAATTATAATATATTACATATAAATAAAGAATCGTAAAATCTTACTACATCATTATTCGTAAATATCTTCATCGGTATCCTGACGAACCCATTGAAATTGTGCACTAGTACTAGGGATATTGTCGTTTAAGTTTTGTTCTGGAAAGGGCAAAGTTTCTGATCTGTCGTCGATGTTATCTCTACTTCCACTGCCCATGTCAAACAAGTCTCTAAGGATGTTACGGAGTACAATGTACCAACCCTCATCAGTTGGATCTTTTGAGTAAAAAACTTGTTTGACTTGAGATGAGAATACATACGGCTCATCTATCAGTTGTTGTCCTGTGTGAATCAATCGGTCAAAATTCACCATTGTAAAACCAAATTGATCTTGCTTAATTCCACGAGCTGTATTAACATCAGCCCAATCACCTCGAAATAAGACAACTTTCCATTTGCCGTAGTAATCCAACTCTATTATGTCAGTAAGATGTCCGAAATATTTCACATTTCCCTCGACTGGATTATTGTCCCTAGCACTAGCATAACTTGTGATTGCAGAATTGAGAACTATTCCACAATTTTGTGTTCTCCTCAACCTCTCACGATATTTTGTATGAAATCTGAATCCGTTGATGAGGAACGCACTATATCTTTTAACCACTCGATTTGGACCTTGGGAGAGCCATTTAACTTCGTCGTTTACGTTCTTCCCACTCCAAACCTATTGAACGGAAAGTAAACTAAGTAATTAAAAATGTTATGAGAAAACATTATTATTTGTAAGCGGAAGCTCCAACTGCATACTGTTTGGCTTAACCATTCATAAAAAGATTCTGTAAACATCTTATTGATATCTCGATGTTGTGTTCTTCGGGAGTGCGAACGAGATCTCAATATTTGTTTGTACTCACTATGTTAAAAAAATGTTCACCTTGTTAGAAGATAAATAGTTATTAGTTTGATAAATATTTATCAAATTTGTAGAACTTACTTCCGTAAAGTTTCAATGATTCGTGGTGAAACAGAACATATCGATGTGCTTGTACCCACGATAAATGATCTAATTCTGCAATTTCAACTTTGCCGATTGGTTCTCCAAAACTTTGGAACAAATAAGTATCGGCTAAGTTATGGTCCGTGAGTCCAGCATTCCTATTTGGTCTGTTTAACCTTGTTTCAACATCTTCCAAATATCTTGAGCAGAAGGTCATACATTCCTCTGCCAAGTAGCCTTCAGCAATCGATCCTTCTGGATATCGCTTGTTGCGGCAGTAAGACTTTAATTTGGATAGGAACCTAAACACAATATACAACATTTCTTAATTATTGAAACTAAAGGCATATAGGTGAATGAAGGAAAATTGCAAAAATTTTAATTAACACCTTTCTATGGGATACATCCATCGATAGAAAACGGGTCCGCCAAGAATTGCTTCGTGCGGGAGATGGATTATCAAGTGAACCATAATGGTGAAGAAGGAAGGTGGGAAGATTTTCTCCATGTTGCATAAAGTCAAAGCGGGTCGATCCTGTACCTTCTAAAGTTCTTGAACATCCAAAACTTTGCCACAAATGGCTTTCATTATGTTGGATAGTTCAATTATACAAGACGTCACCTTCTTGGACATACAACATCGTAGAGCCACTGGCAGTAAATCTTGCATCAAGATGTGATAGTCATGTGATTTTAGCGAATATAATCTTCGATCTTTAACACAAACACATCGAGATATATTTGATGCATACGCATCTGGAACCTTTATATCATTCAACACCGTGCAGAACACTTCTTTTTCCGTCTTCGACATTGAAAAAATAGAATGCGGCAATCGATATTTCCCATTCGGAAGTGGATTGGGATGAAGATCAGGTCGGATTCCCATTTGGAGTAAATCAAGTCGACTCTGAAGATTGTCTTTTGATTTTCTGTCGAAATTCAAAATTGTACCCACAATGTTCTCGCAGACATTTTTCTCAATGTGCATAACATCAAGATTGTGTCGTAAAAGGTGATGCTCCCAATAAGGCAACTCAAAAAAAATACTTCTTTTTTTCCACAAGTTTGCCTCATTAGGATCGTCCTCTTCATCAGAGTCATCATCAGCTTCATCATTTGATCTTCTATTTCTTTGCGTGTTTGGCGGTTGGTTCATCTTCCCATAAATGAAATTCATATCTTCCAACATGAACAAGATTTCAGAGCCATTGGTCTGCGAAGGAGCTTCTCTAAACTCTTCAGTACCATCAAATACAGAACTCTGAAATCTAAATCTATGATTTTCCGGTAACCACTGACGATGCCCCATGTAAGAGAACTTCTTCCCATTGTACAACCATTGCGAACATGTTTGTGCAGCACAACAAGGACACGCATAACGACCCTTGGTACTCCAACCGGATAAATTGGCATAAGCGGGAAAGTCATTAACGGTCCACATCAAAGCTGCACGTAAATTAAAGTTCTCCTTTCTCAGCACATCGTATGTCTCGACACCAGCCCACAATTGTTTTAACTCTTCAATAAGTGGCTGTAAATAAGTGTCGATATCATTCCCGGGCCCTTTCTCTCCAGGGATAATCATAGATAAGATAAGGGAAGATTGCTTCATGCAAATCCACGGAGGCAGATTTGAAGGAACAAGCACTACTAGCCAAGTACTGTAGGCAGTGCTCATGATCTTGAAAGGATTAAATCCATCGATGCTAGCCCAAGCCGCACACTCCTAGGATCGCTTGCAAAGCTTGGAAATTTATTGTCAAATGCTTTCCAAGCTAAAGAATCTGCCGGATGCCTTAGTAATCCATCATCGGTTCATCCGTCATGGTGCCACGTCATTGACTCCGCCGTCTTCGATGACATGATTGGCCGCATACATGATAGCACTGTTGGTTTTTCCGATTGCCCCAATACAACATGCAGTCATTTGGGCAACTATGGATTTTTTTGTACCCAAGGCCTAAATCTTTTATCATTTTCTTCATATCTTTGCATGACTGAGGGATTTTTGCAAACGGAAACATTTCTCTTAAAAACTCTAACAGCATTGTCAACGAGTTTCCGGTCCACCCGCCCAAACATTTTAACTGAAAAAGACGAACAGAGAAAGACATTTTTGAAAATTTTGATCCCTCATACAGTTCTTCGTTCATGTCATTAAGTAGCGCGTAGAACTTCACCGCCTCTTCATTCGGCTCTTCATGAGGTACACTACTTCCCGGTTCGGTAAAAGTATTTCTCCCAATATTACAATCATTGGAAGCCACAAAGTCCGCTGGGAACGACTGGACACCATGATTGTGCATATTAAATGCATCCCGCAACATACCTTCCATGTCATCTCCTCTATCAGACTGATGGTAAGCAGTACTAGAATTAGATACATCCATTCTAGAGGATGAAGTACTAGGCAGGCATTCTCCATGAAATAACCATTGTTTATAACCCCGAACAAACCCATTAACAATTAGATCTCGTACACAACCTCACGATAATGCCAGGTTATGTTGACACACTTCTTACAGGGGCACAGAATCATGTTCTCTTGGCTTGCATATTGAAATGCAAAATTTAGAAAATACTGTACTCCATTTCGATAATCGTTGCTAACCCTTGACAAATTCATCCAAGATCGGTCCATTTCTTAATTCTTAAAGTCTGACATTGACAATAATTTGCACGGGTAAGTTAAAACGCCAGTTATAACCATAAATGAATTACAAAAATTTGTGATATGATATATTTTTATGTAAGTTATGCAAGTTTATGTATGTTATGTAAGTTACTTAATTTATGTAAGTTATGGAAGTTATTTAATTTATGTAGGTTATGTAAGTTATTTAATTTATGCAAGTTTATGTATGTTATGTAGGTTACTTAATTTATGTAAGTTATGTAAGTTATTTAATTTATGTAGGTTATGTAAGTTATGTAACTTATTTAATTTATTCAAGTTATGTAAGTAATTTAATTTATGTATAATCTTGTAGATAACTTATGTAAGTTAATATGTAAGTAATGTAAACCCTAAGTTTATATATAAAACTTATGTGATAGTTATTAACATGCAATCAATTAATAATTCATTGAGAATTCATTATATAATCGATTTATTAAACATCCAATCAATTAACTTACAAAACTTGATAATTCATTGACATTCAATCAATTAATCGATCAATTTATTAAATAATGATAGATTATTTAAACATTAACATTCAATAAATTACATTAATTTTTTAACGTCGATAAATTATTAATTGGCATAAAATTGAAAATCGATAATTTGTTCACTATAAAACGAATCAACTATTCGGCCATAATTTGTTCAAAACCCATTGAAATTTTGCGAACTGATTTAAGAATTTTAATCATTTGCGTAATTGTTTTTGCTTGGGTTAAAAATACGTACAAGAATTAGAATCATACTTTTTACCTTGCAGTTGTGGAAAAATTTTGCAAAGTAACATGCAAATTAAGCTAGCAACAAACGGTTATCAAGAATGATAAATAAAATTGATACCCACAGCCTTAAAAAAAGTTATTAAATATATTAAAACTCCATTTTAAAACTCAAAAATAATAATTAAAGTATAAAGCTTAAATATAACAAAATCCAAAATTTAAACGTTTGGAGGTGTTTTTTTTAATCAAACTAAGGTGGGAAACATAGGAATAAATACCTCAAATTCCCTCGACTTCGAAGCGAACTACTGCATAAAACAAAAATAAAAGGAAAACAAATTTTAATTAGTACCAATTAAACAAGAAAAAAATAAAACAAGGAAAGTGATGAGTATTTAACTAAATTACAATTTCTTAAAACAACTCTAAACCCATCTCCCTCAACAATGCAAAAGTTTAGAAACCTTAGGAAGAACATTTATATAACAGAAGAACCTAATTATTTATATCCCCAAACTAACCATTATAAAATTAACTGCTTCATATCTAAAGAACTAACTACTAACCAACTTCAGCAGACTAAACTAACAGCAACTACACTGTCTTCAGTATGTACATGCCTTTTTTCAAACTTTTTAAACATTTCCTTAGGTAGAACAATTGAGTGTGCAAAATTTATGATAGTTGTAGTAAACAATAAATATGATCAGAAAACAACAAATACAGCAACTTGCAGACAAAAGCCATTTTGCAGACATGGATACTTAATAAGAAGATCAGTATTCGAATTCCCAAATAAATCAACACTACACCAAAAAGTAATAATAGAGCTAAAGAAAATGAGAACTCACCAGAATAAGATATGTTCCAAATTAGCAAGTTGTTTTTGCTTCCACGAAATATCGTTAAATTCCAATCTTTAATTCAGAAACTATTTAATGAGGAAAATTCCAAGTTGTTTTTTGCTTCCACGAAATCTGCATGATTGACCAATGAATTCAATGAGGAAAATAAAAACAACTTGCTGTTTGTGAATTTAATAGTTTTGAAAAAAAACAAAAGTGCAAAAAAGGTAAATAAAGACTGTAGCCAAAAGCAATGGATTCCCCGACCCCAAATGAAAGCGAAAGCAGTGGGGCAGGTATGTTCATGGAAAAAAAGGGAGTTCATTGTTTTCTTTACCAAAACAGACATTGTTTGATGTTTATGGATTTTTTTGTTCAAAATCGGTATGCCAGATAACATCCACGCATGAAAAAGAAAAGGGAAGATGCCGAACTTACCGATTGTTGGGGCATCGGAGACGCAGGGGGACTGTGATGTGGCAAAGCAGACGATGCCTTACAGGGATACGTCGGGTATGGGGAACTGTTAGGGATTAGGGGAATTTAGGGATTTGGGGGAGATGACAGATTGGGAAGAGGGTGATCAATTAATCGGGGTTTTTGGTTTTGTTTCGGTCAAAAGGATGGAAAAAAAAAACGACGCCGTTTTATTCCTATTTAACCCAGTTGCGGCGTTTATCCATAAGTGCCACAAAATATCAAGTCAAACGCCGTCGTTTCGACATAAGTTAAATCAAACTCCTGGCGTTTTCAACCCTAAACGCCACAACTAAAATAAGTAAAACGGCACCATTTATATATAAAACTTAAACCATTTGCGGCGTTTCAGGTAAAGCGTCACTAAAGACAATGCCAAACGACACAGTTTCTTAACTCATAATACATTATTGCGGAGTTTACAAAAAGCGCCACTAAATGTAAAGCACAAAACGGTGATGTTTTGCTAACATTTCAATTCAATTAACCAATATTTCAATAATTTCTTTTAAATTAGAGAGAAAATTTTAACTAATAATTACACATTTTAAAAAGAAAATACATCAGTACATTTTTATATTGAATAAATATAAATATTTATGTATGTAATATAAATAAAAATTTATTTTAATTATATCAATAATTATGTTACTATTTTACAAGATTATCTGGATCACACACAATAAAAGTTAATGTATAAAATAGTTGAACAGTAAAACATTGTTCGTGTCTGCTTTTGGGATTTAACCCATTTTGATATATTTTTTAAAATATTAATTTATATTTATATAATTTTCATTTATATTAATCTAGAATATCCAAGATTAAAGCCAAAAGCCCCAATCCCTAAATTAAAGTTGAAACCCTAAAATCGTCAACCATTTTATTTATCTGTAACCATCATACCCCAAACTATAAACCACTATAATGTAAGCCTTAATTAATCGTAAATCCTAAACCCCAAACTATATAACCTTTAACCTTAAACCCTAAATCCCAACACGTAAAACTTAAACCCTAAACCCGTCAATTAACCATAAAACACCAAACCACCAAACCACAAAATACAATCCACAATATATCGTAAACATTAACCATAAATCTTAAACCCTAAATTAACCATAAATATTAAACCCGTAAACCACAAACAACAACCACCAAATCATAAATTCTAAACCCTAAAGTTGGCCAAACCCCTAAAGTCTAAATCGTAAGTCATAAACCATATCAAGTCAAATTCGGGTCGCCAAAGTGTTAGTTTAGTACAGAACATATATTTTATTTTATTTAATTATTTAATATAGGTGTGCTACAACATGGCATGATTCCCAGTAAAATTAAAATGTTATTCTTTAATTAGTTTTCAAATAGTAGTATATATATCTCTTTAAACCTTGAACATCAAACCTTAAATCCCTAGCCCAAAATAAAAAATAGTATGTATACCATAAACCTTAAAACTCTATAACGAAAATAATGGAAAAATAAATCCTAAAATAATGGAAAAATAAATTAAGTTTCTTGCGGCGTTTTAATCAAAAGCGCCACTAAAAGCTGATATCAGCGGCGTTTCCAAATAAGCGCCACTAATGAATCTATACGTGTAGTGGAAATGATGCGTTTCCCTAAGAAATTTTGCGGCGCTTAAGCATAAGCGCCACTAAAAGCTGATATTCAGCGGCGTTTACGGATAAGCGCCAGTAAAGGCGCTATAGCTCAAGACGAAACATTGCGTTTCGGCTTCACATATTCCGGCGTTTTTGTGATATGCCCCGCTAATAGCGGGCTCTAGCGGCGTTTTCCTGAAGTGCCACTATTGGCTCTATGCCTCAATTCCAAACGGTGCGTTTTGGTCCAGATCTTTTGCAGCGCTTTTTCCCTAGCGCCGCTAATAATGTGCTTCAGCGGCGTTTTTATAGAAACGCCACCAATTCTACTATACCTCAATTTTGTACGCTGCGTTTTGTTTAACATTTTTTTGCGGCGCTTACAAACAAACGCCGCTAATGATCCACTTCAGCGGCATTTTTACAGAAACGCCACAAATTCAACTATACCTCAATCTTGTACGCTGCGTTTTGTTTAACATTTTTTGCGGCGCTTACAAACAAACGCCGCTATTTATCCACTTCAGCGGCGTTTTTACAGAAACGCCACCAATTCTACTATACCTCAATCTTGTACGCTGCGTTTTGTTTAACATTTTTTGCGGCGCTTACAAGCAAACGCTGCTAATGATCCACTTTAGCGGCGTTTTGACAGAAACGCCACCAATTCTACTATACCTCAATCCTGTACGCTGCGTTTTCTTTAACATTTTTTGCGGCGCTTACAAACAAATGCCGCTAATGATACACTTCAGCGGCGTTTTGACAGAAACGCCACCAATTCTACTATACCTCAATCCTGTACGCTGCGTTTTGTTTAACATTTTTTGCGGCGCTTACAAACAAATGCCGCTAATGATACACTTCAGCGGCGTTTTTACAGAAACGCCACCAATTCTACTATACCTCAATCTTGTACGCTACGTTTTGTTTAACATTTTTTGCGGCGCTTACAAACAAACACCGCTAATGATCCACTTCAGCGGCGTTTTTACAGAAACGCCACCAATTCTACTATACCTCAATCTTGTACGCTGCGTTTTGTTTAATATTGTTTGCGGCGCTTACAAACAAACGCTGCTACTGCCGCTATTCCTGAATATTAAACGATGCGTTTTGTCAGATTTACTACGGCGTTTTTTGAAAAACGCCACTAATGATGCTCTTTTGCGGCGTTGATATATAAAACGCCACTATAGGTCTAACCATTTACGGCGTTTTCCTAAAAGCGCCTCTATTTTTGGATCTTTACCGGCGTTTTAGGGTTAGCGCCGCTAATGCCTGATTTGTAGCGGCGTTTTATCGACAAACGCCACAAAAAACGCCGCTAAAGCCCTCTTTTGGTGTAGTGAGTTGAACTTTAGACTAAAAATACTCAAACTAATAACTAGAACTTTATTTCTGAACTGTAGATAAAACATAAAACTTTAGACTCAAGAAAACGATATAAATACCCGAGGTATGTGAACTCGGGGAGCGCAAGGTCATGAGGCCCAAGTTGAGTCTTCTACATCTCAAGTACGTACCCCTGAAACTATAGCTGAACACGTTGAAAATGCACCTACAGCTGGAGGTGGCGCCATATCACAAGCTATGCTGAGGGTTCTTCAACAAGTAGCTAGAGCAAAAATTGGATCTGGCAGTCATGGGTTTGTAACTAAGAGACTTCAATCCAATGGAGCTAAACTGTTTAGGGGTATTGCTGGGACAACCCCTACTATAGTCGAGTATTGGATGAAGGCTACAAAAAGGATTTTGGATGATACGGACTGTAACCCAGAATAAAAATTGAAGGGCACAGTAGCTTTGTTAAGGGATGAGGCCTACCAATGGTGACAGTCCATTACGAGAGGGACTCAGGCTGAGCGATTGACTTGTGATTATTTTCAAGATGTTTTTTAGAAGAAGTATGTGGGCACGAGTTCTGTGGAGGCCCACAGGCTTGAGTTCATTGAGTTGAAGCAAGGGGGCATGACCGTGGCTGAGTACAAAGTTGAATTCTTGAGACTTAGTCGCTATGCTTAGGGTAAAATTACGATTGAACAAGACAAATGTGTAAGGTTTGAGAATAGATTGCAATATAATCTAATGATTCAGATCGTTCCACATTAAGAAAGGGTTTTTGAAGCTTTGGTCGAGAAAACCAAGATTGTGGAGTAGATTAATATTGTAAAGAAAACCTTTGCATGTTGCTCGTCATCTCCATCATTTGGTTCTGGATGCTTTAAACAATAGCTTCCTTATATAATTCAAATTTTGGTGATGCTCATTATTTCTCTTCCAATGGCCTTTACCTACGTGTTCTTGTGCAGTTCCGCCTGCTCCAAATACTAATTGGAATGTATCAATATTTATAACAGAATGTAATTACGTAAAATCTTATCATTTTTTATTTATATTTTAAAACTAATAATATTATTCTGTTGTTTACTAAAATCACAATAATAAACGCTAAGATAAGAAAAGCAATCATTTAACTAAAAAAACCTAAAAATCTAATCATTTATATTTAAATGTAAATAACCTTTTTGTATTATTTTTAAAACATAATCCTACATATTAAATTGATAAAAAATTTGAATAATCTAATCTAATGTATAATGAAAATTAAATAAAAAGAAAACAAGTTATAAAAATAAATAAAAAATACTAAATACACCACTTGTCGCAATAAGGGCTCGTGTATTTTATTATATTATATAAATATATATGATTCAGTAAGGGATTGAAAAAAAAAATTGAAGGGATGGCTATAAAGTGCATAGAGATCCATTTCTGATCTAAATTTGATTTCAATCATAATTTCATTTCATTAAATATCATTGTTTTTAGGATAATTATTTGGTACACAGGTTGTGGAAATTTCATTTCATTAAATATCATTGTTTTTAGGATAATTATTTGGTACACAGGTTGTGGAAAGTTTTAACTTTATGAGTGAGATTCAGACTTTATCGTATGTCATTAAGTTATATTTAACAAATTAAAAAAAATAAGACATGTGTCAAAATCTCAACCCACTTGTGGAACAAAAACTTCCTACCGTCTGTGTATTACCCTTGTTTTTATACAATGACAATCACAAATTCGATTGATAATTTCTTATATATTTTATACATGTAAATAATTTTAAAAGGGATAAATCTCAAAATTATACATGAACTATAGTTTAATGTGCAATTGTAAACATGAATTTTTATTTTGTGCAATTTTATACATGAAATTTTGATTTGATCCAATTCTTGTAAATTATTAACACAATAATTGATATAACATCATTTTATGTTTATATATTGCATACATAAATAATTATATTTATCCAATATAAAAAGAAATTGATGAATTTATTTCTTTAAATGTGTATGATTAAATCAAAATTAAAGTTTTAAGCATATATTTAAACCACAATTAGAGTTTCACATGTATAATTACGTCAAATTAAAGATCATATATACAATTACACATTAAATCAAAGTTTATGTATAATTTTAAGATTTATCCCTTTTAAAAATGTTATACTTCAAAAGAAATTCAATTTATTTTATTTAATACATATTTTGTTTAAAAGTAATAAAGAACACTAAGTTGATCACTTTTTTTTTTATCAAAGAAAGGTTAAAAAAGATAATTAAAATTATTCTTAAAATAAAATAAAGTGATTTAATAATATTTATTTGGTTAAATAATGGAATGAAGAGAAATTATTCATTTTTTTGCAATATAATCTTTTAGAATTAATTTATATAAAAAATAAAAAGGAAAAAAATATTTTACAACTTAAAACAGCATTTTACTTTTCTTTCCTTAGTTCATTTTCCAAATCGAAGTGAATAAATTTTGGATCTGTTAATAAAAGGACACTTATTAAGGATGGTTTGTTTCACTTAAAATAGTTTTTAAAGAAAATGAATTTTGGAAAATGTATTAAATTTTTGAAAAAATATAATATTTTATAAAGTTTGGATGACTCTATGTTAAACATTTTCCATTGTTTAACAATTTTTTCGAAATTCATTTTTAGAAAATTATTTTCAAAGAAACAAGCACAACATAAATATTTTCATAACTAAAAAATATTTATTTCATTAATTAATTTAGAAAAACTATTTTAAAATGAAATATTTATCTTTAATCAAACTCAAACAATCCGTTGACTTAATTATTATTGTAAAATTACTTGTTATCATTATCACAATATATAAATGAAGTTATATTATATATATGTTTGGAATATATGTTTTCAAGTTTACATATTTAATCATGTAACACCCCAAACATTTCTGGGAGTCGAAAATTTAAGTTGTCTGGATTTCTTAAACTGAACCATTCCAAGAAGTTAAATCGAGAGGTTCCTAAGAACGAGTGTGTAATGGCTTGATTTTCAGTAGTACAAGAAAATGTGATTGATGCGATCCGGCTCGGTGATGTGAGTCGAGTCGTTAATGTGCCCGGTCGTTAAAATAAGAAGTATTGCTCGATTTAAAATAAAGGGGCTAAATTCGGCTAAGTGTGGTATTTAGTTTCCAAAATAGGTTCAACATGGCTAAGTAAGGTATGTAATGGATTCGGTTAAGTGAAGAGGCTAAAGGTTCTTTGAAGATGGATTTGCGGATGGCTCGAATGGCTTTAAGGTTAAGAAGGAACCAGTACTAAAATGGAGTACCAACCCGATTATTATAAAAACACTTAAAGGTGGTGGAAAGGACCTTGATCCGCTAACTATAAGAGTTAGGAACAAAATGTATCAAATTGTTGAACGTCACACTCGGGATTTGAGTGATAAGTTCGAAGAAACAAGGAAGATGCCACTAGCAAGCTAGATAAGTCTACTTGAGTCTAAAACGAAATAAGAGAGTTAAAAAAAAACTCACAAAATGTATAAACATTAGTCAAAGGTTCAAAAGTTCTTTTACAATGAAAATAAACAACTATTTATAGCCAAAACAAGGGCTAGCCAAATAGTCATCTAATTTCAGCTTTTAATGAGCTGAAATTTCCTGAAAAATTCAAGAAAATTCCAAGAAACTTCTCCAGCAAATAAAACGTCTTTGGACAGCTTATAGAGTGTCTAAATGCAGTTGGAATTAATTGGGATGCATGGGAACTGATTGGCTTTCTTGAGGACTTCTAAGAACAGCTTCTAGATGCCTAGGAGGTGCCAAAATTAATTGAAAGACATTGGGAGCTGATTGGCCATGTCTATGTTCAGCCAAGTGCTTAAATGAGCTCCTTTAATCCTGCCTTGAGGAGCTGAATGTGCATCAACATTTTAATGGGATTTTTGGAGCACGAACAGCCCAAATAATGTGAATAGATGAACTCCAATAGCCTCTAAGTGTGAAAGGACGAAATTGATCAGCCACCAACTGAATGGACTCCATTTGAACAGCCTTGTCCATTGAATTCTTCGAATAGCCACTTGGAGAAGCTCAACACAGCAACTGGAGTTTTAATTAAGCTCATTGTCCATTGAGCTCCACGAATAGTCATATGGAAAAAGGAATCATCAGCTCCATGAATGCTGTTTCATGCATGTACCTGCAGCAATTAAATTCAGCTAATTAATCAAGTTAAGACAAATTAAATTTGGCTGCAACTTAGACAACAAACCTGCTCATAAATTCGGCTGAATTCAGACATATTAAATCAACAATAAGACACATTAATTAGATCTAATAAGATAGACATATTTATGCTATGTAATAACTAAAACATATTAAAACATGCATGGACACATTTAACATAAATAATTAATTTTTTCCAGATTTAAACAAATTAAACACTAACAATTATTGAGCTGAATTAACTAATTTAACTAACTCAAATAATTTATTCCAGCAAATAAAATTAATGAGCTGAAAAGAAATTAAACCGAGCTCAAACGAGCTAAATTAAGCTCATGTGAGCTAAATTAAAATTAGGTGAGCTGAACCAAGGACATGTCCGGGGCGGGGTCGTATCATTCCCCCTTCTTCGAAGCGACTTGTCCTCAAGTCGAGGCGTTGGTTCACTCGAACATAGCTCTTTTTACCTGGCTTTCCTCGTTCGAATGGTACAAATGGAAATTGAATCAACTGAAATGAATACCCACGAGTTAGCAAAAAGTGTTTCAAACAAATTTGTAATTTACATGTTGGCATAACAAGACAAGTAAATCGCATGCGAGTGGACAGGTTCAAAACAACATGTTGACAATCATGCAAACAAATTAATTTACATGCCAATGCCTCGTCAAATATTCGAAACAAAAATGAACATGTTCTAAGGCATTCAAATGTCTCAAATTGTTTCCACAAGTCATAACCAGAATGTGAATAATGGGTCAAAAGTTAGACATAATCATCATAAACAGGTATTTGAAAAGATTCATATGATTCATGAA